>NC_056503.1:5232774-5240610 GCF_014905685.2 Nematolebias whitei
GGGTCTTATTACTCTGGGTTCATGAAACAAGCTGCCGTTCAGGAAATCCATTCCATAGTTTGAAGCCAGCATGCATCATGGATCAGAAATATCAGCAAGTGGATCGGAAAAATCCGATACGTAAATTATGCTGGTATCGGAGGCAGATACTGATACTGGATCGGGTCGGCCCCATCCCTACTAGAAACTGAGACAAGTGAGGTTAGAGCCAAAGTTTTTGAAGCAGATTCCAGTCATCTGGAGCAGCAGAGGCAAAGCCAGACATGGTCTTTAGAGTTGTTAATCACGAATAAGAGGATCGGGTGTTATTCTTTGAAACCGATGGTGGTTACAGTAGACGAGTTAAATATGGAGGTGACAAACACGGCAATGTCTTGTAAATGAGAGTAAACAAATTAATTTCATGACGAGTATGTAGAGAAGGCCATTTAACAAGACAGTAGAGGTGATTATGTTCTATAAGGAGCATTTGTAACAAAGACAATAGCAGAGTGATAAATTGTGTCCAGCTTACAAAGAACACCCTTACAAGCATGTTTGTAAGGGTGCAAAGGTGCAATGCACCCTTAGGGTGCATTCACACCAGCCCTGTTTAGTCCACTTTAAATGAACTCTAGCTCATTTTCCTAGAAAGTCCGGTTCGTTTGGGGAGGTGTGAACGCGCCATCGAACTCTGTCACGGAACAAAAAGACGAACTCTGGCCCGGGCTAAAACCTAGGTCTTGGTCCGGTAGAAGAGAACTCCAGCGCGGTTCAAGTACAGTGTGAATGTAATCAGACCGGGCCCCGCTCCACAAGCAAGAAGTGGAGTACAGCGCAGGGCAAACAAACACGCATTTCTCTTACCTCATATGGAGCCGTCAGCTGCCTTGTGTGAAAAACAATATTCTCCATGGTCTTCTGTCTCATCTTCTGCTCATGCTGAGTCCATTGTTGAAAAATGACAAAATATAACTCCTAAAACTGCTAAAACTTGATGCCACTTCGTTTTTATTTTTATTTCCAGAAGAAGAAGAAGAAGACGTGTCTTCAGAGGTTTTTGAGTTGTTTCTTTCAGTAGTTCTTGGTGCAGCGCCCCCACAGGCGAGCGGGGGAATAGGTTGGTTCAACAGGTTGACTCGACTGCACAGTGCAGTGTGAATGCAAACGCACCAGCTCAAATGTAACAAAAGGTCATGAATATTGGTCCCCAACCGAACCGAGTCTACCGGACTATCAGGTGTGAAAACAACCTAAGATTTTAAAAACAATAATGACAACACATGGTCTAATGCTGAAGTGCATGTGTTTTTTGTGCTTGGTGGCCGACAACAAAATTCAGAGAGCTAGATGGAGCGCCACCAGTCTTCCCAGTCCTCCACCAGAGCTTCATAGCCCCCTTAGGCCGTGCAGGGTGTCATCTCCTCAGCTCCGAACTCTGCTGGTCACCGCGGAAGATCCTCCATGCTGCCGACCTGGGGCTCGGGCTCTGGGTTGGCCTTGCATGCTCTGTGGGCTCCGAGTTCCGTTGATCACCACGGAGGATCATACAAGCTGCCGACTCGCAGAAGACCGGGGTCCGGGCCTCTGCCTCATGTGATCATGAAGTCCAAACCCTGACCCGTGGCAGACGGGCGGACTGGAATGGGTCTGGGACAGAGGGTGGAAACGATTTTTAAAAACATTTTATGTATAAAAAAAAAAGTATTTTTTTTTATCAGTGAAGATTAAAATTAATAAATATATAAACGGTGCCGGCTTTATCATGAAATCCTGTTTTCACTTAAATGGCTTTATTAAATAATCTGTTAAAGTTAACTCAACTAAAAATTCATAAAGACACAAAATTTTTGGATCTCTCAGGAATATTTCCCTCAAAGATTTTTAAAGAAGAGATACAGCCTTTAGTTCAACTTTAGTCTAACCCACAGATGTACAAATCACAAAACAAGTATTAAACTTTAAAGCAAAGCTAAAAATTAAGAAAATATGTCTGTGAACAAGAAACAAAACTTCATATCCATAATAAACAATAAAAGTAGACACAATTAGTGCAAATACATCAAATTATGAAGAAAACGTATACAATTTTAAATATAGATGTTTTTGTGGAATCTGATTCATCAGAGATTTAATGGTGAACTGAAGTTCATTAAAAGTTTATCAGCAGGATTTATATATATATATGTATATATATATATATATATTAATTTGATATTCTTAATAAACTGTATTATTTTTAATTTACCAGAAACTTATCCTGATGCATGCTCAATAATCCAGGTAGAAAAATCTAAAAAAGTTACATCTGGTCCTCTGGACATTCAAAAAACAAAACAAAATGGAAATATAGAAACGTTTCGTCTCTCATCCGAGAGACTTCCTCAGTCTGAGGTGCTGTTTTCAGCTCAGTCTCTTAAATAGCACCTTCTCAGAGTGGATCAACCAGTTTTGCTGCTGACAACCAAAACCAGCTGATCACATGCTCAAGAAGGACCATCAGCCTAACAATGGATCATTAGCACACTGATGGCTGTTTACTATTCACAGTAACTACTGCCACCAGCTGGTAAGGCGCGTTAGGTCAATTTGAACCCCGCCCACGAGAACCGGTACTGAGAGTATAATGGAAACACAATGTGTACCATACCGAGCCGAGTAGAACCGTGCTATACCGGTACTAAAGGTACTAACAAACGACACAAAAAACATTCACTGTCTTACTCTCACCTAGGGACAATTTAGAGTTACCAATCAGTCTAAGATACATGTTTTTGGTCTGTGGGAGGAAACTGGAGCACATGGAGAAAACCCACGCAGCACGGAGAGAACATGCAAACTCCACCGAGAGAGGCCCTCAACCGGGATTTGAACTAGGGCGACCTGCTTACAGAGATGCGGCAGCTCTACTAACTGAGCCACCGTGTTGTCACACCATCAATCCAAATTCCTAAATGTTTATCTGTTACCTCTTCTATAATATCAGTGTTTACAGATGTGAAATCCACCGTTCCTCTTCCATGATTGAACAACATAATTTTAGTTTTCTTGGCATTTATAAACAAATTTAAGTCAGTAAAAGCCTCATAGATTTCAAGAAAACCATATGCAAGGGAACAAAAAAGTGCATGCTCAATAATCCAGGTATACAATCCAACAATTTTCAGTCAGGTCATCTGGACAGTTTCTTTTTTTTTTTTTTTTCTGAAACGTTTCACCTTCCATCCAGAAGGCTTCATCAGTCAAGGAAACACACAACACAAAACTGATTCTTCCCCTAAACAGCTTACTTCAAAGTGGAACAAAGTTATGTTGGTGCTAAGATGGTGTCTATGGCACACCCCCTCCTCTGTTGCTGGCCCTCTTCTTCGTCGACACTCATGTCAAACTGGTTCAAAACCAAAAAAGTCAATGCTCAATAATCCACATGCAAGGGACTTCACAACCTCATCTGAAATAGAAACAAAAGTATTTAAAACTGTGTCATCGACATATGAATGAGTAGAGACCTCACTAACATAATGCAATATATCATTTATATGGAGAAAAGAGATGGATCAAGAATAGAGCCTTGGGGTACACCTGACAAACTGACAAGGTTCAAGGTTCTTTTTGTCATTCACATCACATGTGATACATGAGGTGGAATGAAACTGTGTATTCAAGGTCCCAGTTACACCCAAAAATAGCCAAAATATAAAGTGTAAAAAGAAGCAGTATATAAGGATCTAAGATATACGCAAAACAATAACAATGTAAAATAATAAGGTGTATTAAACAGCAGCCTGAACAAGAGTCTGTAGTGAGCAGATGGTACAACTGGCATACCAATTTGAGATCATTTTGTGATAATTTTATTAAGTTGTGGTTGTTTTATAATAAAGCAACGTTTAGTTGTTTGGCTATTTTGGTTTGCAAAGTCTAATCCTTGCACTCGCGTTTACTATCAGAAATATTTGTAGTATTCAACCCATTGTAGAAGTTAAATGCTCAAACCAAAAATAAAAGCATTTTAGGAAGCATGTTTTTCATGGTAGACTAACATTTTGCATGTTGGCTAATGCATGTGATTAATTATTGTTCAACCCTGGGTGCAGACAATTTAATAAAAGTTATAAATGATTCAGATGTTAGGCATGTGCTGTCATTAACCCTCTCTATGTGTGCACATCTGTTGAGAGCTCAGCAACACGTAAAGACAAGAGACCAGAAAAACAAAATGTAATTACTGTCTGGGCTTTTGTTTCTGTGTGTGTGCTTGTTCTTGGAAGATTGATCAGGAGGGGCTCACACTGCCAGAGAGAAGTCTCTACCTGGAACAGGACGAGGAGAACGTGAAGGTGAACAAGCTTCAGTCCTTCAGCTTTTCTCATCATTCCCTAGAACCTATTATATTTTTTCTTAAGTCATTCGTTTTACCATCTAAGCTAATGTTTTTCCTTCTTTCACTTACTTTTTGCCATAATAAAAGTTTTTTATTTTTTCATTATTTTTGTCCTCTGTTCTCCATACCTTCTGCTATTTCTATTTCCTTTGTTGCCTCACTGACTTTTTTTGCATCCTCAGGCTTTAAAATTAAAAACGCTCAAGTGCCCATTGCAGTTTTTTTCTACTGTCATGTAGGGATGTGCAATATGGCATAAAATTCATATCACAATATGTATTGTGAAGGATGGCAATAACGATATATATCACAATATGGTTTTGGTATAAAACTTGCAATAGGAATGAAAAAAAGCATAAGGTGTCCATTTGTCATTTATTTTGAAAACTGCTATACCACAAAATAATCTCAATTAAGAAAATTCCACTACTAGATCCAGAGTTTTTAAATAATAAAAAAATCAAGTATTATGCTTCTTTCTTGTAGTGCAAAACAGTGCAAAAGATATCAAATGTAGTTTTAGCCATATGTTTTAAACAAAAGGATATGTTGTTAATTCTTAACAGTTTCCAGTCTTCTCACTTAATAAATGAACGGCAACAGAGCAGCATTTTACACTGAAACACTTCACCCTCCAAACCTCTAGTGGGCGACTCCTTCCACTTTATGGAGAGCTGACACAAAATGGCGGCCAGTTTCCTCTGTGGCTTTGACCAGAGGGCCTCGCAGTAAATTCACACAACACAGCGTTCTTTTCACAGATCAGAGAGCAGGTTTCTCTAAAGCTGACCAACGCTTACTTTAACTTTTGATGGAAAAATAAAAATAAATAAACTTTTGATGGAACACAGCGTTTGGCGCATGCGTCCGAATACAGCAACACTACGGCAAGCTGGCCGTATTTAGCTTGTAGCTTTGCTACTTAGCTCTCGAAGAAAAGACTTTACCATCGCTTACGCAGTTTTCAACTCAAAAAAAGTAACGATTAAACTGACAACTCTGATTTTACATCAGACACAGCATTACTGAGGTTAGCCGGTAGAAGACAGATCTCTATTGTAGGCTAAATGTCTATCGTTTCTACCGTGTACCGTATATATCGCACATTCCTACGGTCAAGTGGTAAAAGACTTACAGCACGGCCTGGCTGGCACCGTACATGATACAATGTTAAACAAGACAGTATTGATTTGACAACTAGGCCAGATATTCAACACAATATTTAATCATACAACTCGGTCAGTTCACTCTTTTCCTCACTGCTCATCTCCCCCACAGCATAGAGCTGTCCGTCACAAGACACAGAGCTGACATGACTGCAAACCTCGAGGTGCTGGGTTAAACAATACTCAAGATACAGTTATAAACATGGGGGAAAGTGCCCACCAGGGTAGAATATTTCCATGGCAACAGTGACAGTGCAACTTTATCTTTGCCAAACAAAAGAGCACTGTACCTGTGTGGAACATTTTCTGATGCACACAGTCATTGCCTGTGAGAGGTGTCGGCTTCATCACAGCTAGCAGCTCAATGAGGAAACAGTTGTTATAAAGCAGCTCTTCAGGAGCGTTACTCTGACACAGAGTTGGGCTCATATCGCTCACAAGCATCATCATGAATTTAGATGATCGCTCAGTCTAAGAAATGGTCTCTGGAAATGGTCTCTGACTGACTCTGAAGTTAATTTCTCCCCCTGCCTCCTCTCCCTCCTTCTTTTCTTCTCCCCCATCATTTTTCTTCGATCCTCTTGTACTTGTCTCGTTTGTCCATCTGGCTCATTGCTCGGTTCCATCAGTCCACCTGTTTGCCTCTGTCACCCGCTGTGCTTTTGTTACTTGTGCACTTTGCCACATGTCACCCTCGTTACCAGTCATTACCAGTGAGTTTCCACTGACAATATTTTACTGTTTCCCAGATCCTGGCGGCATACAAGGCCCTGATGGAGCGCTTGATGAGCATGCTGGGAGCTCACAACGCCACACAGAAGTCCAAAGAGATTATACAGCTGGAGACACGGCTGGCCAATGTACGCTGACGACACATGCGTGCACTCAGATCTGTGTGACCATGATGGTGAATAAAACCTCACGTCTCTCCTCAGATCACCATGTCAGAATACGACGACCAAAGAAAAGACATCAGCTCCATGTACAACCGCATCGCCCTCAAGCAGCTGCAGCGCATTGCTCCTAGTGTGAGTGCAGCACGCTCACGCACACACGTGCATCGTTCACAACAACGTGTGTGTGCTCATGCGCTTTGGACAGAAGCTGGTGTGATAGATTGAGATTTGAACTCCAAGTGAGCATTTTAAGGAGTGTGAGTGGGAAGTCAGAGGCTGTGTGTGTGTTTGGGAGGTGATGAAGCAACACTCACACAAACACACACGGGCCTCAGCGACTTACAAAGGCTGTCTGCCCTGCAGGGGCAGACGAGCAGATTGAAAAACAGAATGAAAGAAGTCGGTAGAGAGAAAAGTAGAAAATGAGGGGTATGTGGGGAGGCATAGAAAAAGAAGGAGGAAGGGAAGAGAGGAGAAGGAGACACTGGAGACAGAGTCAGAGGAAGAAGGCAGCTTTTCTCAGAAGAACTAACAGGGACCAAGAATCCCTCAGAGGCTTCCTGATCAATGGAAGGATGGATGGAGGTTGACACAGAAGAAATGGAAACTAAAGCAGGTGCAAAGTTAAATTTTAGGAATCCAGAAATAAAAACTATAAGTAAAGCGTTAAAGAAACAAAAACTATAAGTAAAGCGTTAAAGAAACAAAAACTATAAGGGGCCTTTTACACGGCGTGTATTTTGAGTGCATCCACAGTTTTCTCTCTGCGGTTCTGCTGATCATTTACACGACACCAGTGGCCCCCCTCTTTGAATCCGGAGGTTTCTGAACCCACCTTCCAGAGTGGAGGTTTCTCACTGACCGCCTGCTGATAATGGAAACATCTCCCGCTGAGGCTTTGTGTTAAACCATATGCGCACACGCATGCGTGGACAGACGCTATATTTCTATCAACATGACGGCGGACACACTGCTTTCAGAACGACTGATGGAATATATTTTTAATCTCGTAGATAATCTACATCTGATTCCAGGTGTTGTGACCAACATCTGTGTTGGAAGAGACACAGTCTGATCCAGTTCTAATGTCGCTGTTTATAGAATGAGGCACGCGCACACGTCGCGCTGCACTATAACATCTAAATGTCAAATCTGTCGACTCTCATCCAAAATCCAACTTTAACTTGTTGTTACGTTGTTGTTAGCTGATTAGCCAAGAGGAAAACAGTGTGCCGAGGCAGCAAGCATGAGCAATAGGTGAAGGTACAAAATTCACCGCGCCATCTAATGACCCGGCATGGTAAGTACAGCGGAATCAGGAGGGCGGGGGGTTATGCTCTGGATGCATGTAAACCCAAAATCCGACCGTGTCAACGCAAATCTTTTCCTCTAATTAATATACGAAAAAAAC
>NC_056503.1:5240710-5241751 GCF_014905685.2 Nematolebias whitei
ATTTCCTGAACGGCAGCTTGTTTCATGAACCCAGAGTAATAAGACCCACCTCACATTCAGGAAATCCAGTTCATAGTTTGCAGCCAGCTACAACGTGAGGACTGAGTTAGCAGCACTGTGGCTAACGGCTAACAAACTTTTCATCTAAACATGTCCGCTGTGTGGATGTATTTTACACTAAACACCACAAAACAAGACAGCAATGTGCAATGTCTGCAGAGCCATAGCGCCACATTAAACCACGTTAAAGTTAGTTTTACGATGGACATTCAAGCTCCATGGCTTCAGCAGGGCGCTGCTCTTTGCTCAACCTACAACAGGCGACTTGACCCTGGCCAGCCACGTCCAATCTGCCCCACTCAGTCTGCCCGTCTCTGAGGAGGGACAGACTGAGCGCGGCTGCCCCAAATCAGGCTGCCTGCTTCGGATTGAACAAGAAGAAGACGTCGCTGAAACCACGGAGCTCAAATGTTTACAGAGAAGTTGCTAAACTTCATCATAATTAATGACCAATCACTATCAGTTGTAGAAAACGAAGGATTTCTCAGCTTGATACTTGCAGCCAAGATATAGTTTACCCTCCAGGAGATATTTATCAGTACAACAGTAGACAATCATAAAAAAAAAAAAAAACATATGATTTGAAAATTATAATAAAAAAATTAACAGCTACATTATAAAGTGATGTAAAATACTAAAAACAGGAACATGTCTGTTGGTTTATGCCATGAACTTAGCAGATGTTTGAAGCCATTTAACATTTAATTTAATTTAATTAATTTATTCATTCATTTAAAAGAAACAAAATTAAAAAAAATATCATCAAAAAGAAAATATTGAGTGAAAAAAGTGCAGAAAGAAGAAAAAAATGATTATATCTGCCCCTTATTTAAAAAAAATAAATAAATAAATAAACAATCACTTAAGTTAATCACACTAATATCCACTTTAAAGCTAGGAATTTAAAAACTTTTTTGTGTTTGAATTTAATTCTAACTTTAAAACTTATCCAACATTAATACAACTTACCTCAAGTTGCCT
>NC_056503.1:5241851-5242168 GCF_014905685.2 Nematolebias whitei
ACCGTGTCAACGCAAATCTTTTCCTCTAATTAATATACGAAAAAAACTACGTTTCCCCCATGGTGTCCGTGTAAATAGGGCCTAAATAAAGAGTTAAACATACAAAAACTATAAGTAAAGAGATAAAGAAACAAAAACTACAAAAAAAAAGCGTTTAAGAAACGAAAACTATAAGTAAAGAGTTAAAGAGCCGAAAACTATAAGTAAAGAGTTAAAGAGACAAAAATTATAAGTAAAGAGTTAAAGAAACAAAAAGTATAAGTAAAGAGTTAAAGAAACATAAACTATAAGTAAAGAGTTAAAGAGACAAAAAGTAT
>NC_056503.1:5242268-5243072 GCF_014905685.2 Nematolebias whitei
ACTATAAGTAAAGAGTTAAAGAAACATAAACTATAAGTAAAGAGTTAGAGACAAAAAGTATAAGGAAAGAGTTAAAGAGAAAAAATTATAAGTAAAGGGTTAAAGAGACAAAAATTATAAGTAAAGAATTAAAGAGACAAAAATTATGAGTAAAAAGTGAAAGAGATAAAAACTATAAGTAAAGAGTTAGAGACAAAAACTATAAGTAAAGAGTTAAAGAAACAAAAACTATGAGTAAAGAGTTAAAGAGACAAAAAGTATAAGTAAAGAGTTAAAGAGACAAAAACTATAAGTAAAGAGTTAAAGATACAAAAACTATAAGTAAAGCGAAAAAGTGACAAAAACTATACGTAAAGATTTAAAGAGACATAAACTACAAGTAAAGAGTCAAAGAAACAAAAACTATAAGTAAAGAGTTAAAGAGACAAAAAGTATTAGGAAAGAGTTAAAGAGAAAAATTTATAAGTAAAGGGTTAAAGAGACAAAAATTATGAGTAAAGAATTAAAGAGACAAAAATTATAAGTAAAAAGTGAAAGAGATAAAAACTATAAGCAAAGAGTTAAAGAGACAAAAACTATAAGTAAAGAGTTAATGAAACAAAAACTATAAGTAAAGAGTTAAAGAAACAAACTATAAGTAAAGAGTTAAAGAGACAAAAACTATAAGTAAAGAGTTAAAGAAACAAAAACTATAAGTAAAGAGTTAAAGAGACAAAAAGTATAAGTAAAGAGTTAAAGAGACAAAAAGTATTAGGAAAGAGTTAAAGAGAAAAATTTATAAGTAAAGGGTTAAAGAGACAAAAA
>NC_056503.1:5243172-5244201 GCF_014905685.2 Nematolebias whitei
TAGTTTTTGTTTCTTTAACTCTTTACTTATACTTTTTGTCTCTTTAACTCTTTACTTATAGTTTTTGTCTCTTTAATTCTTTACTTATAATTTTTGTCTCTTTAACTCTTTACTTATAGTTTTATGTTTCTTTAATAATTTACTTATAGTTTTTGTCTCTTTAACTCTTTACTTATAGTTTTCGTCTCTTTAACTCTTTACTTATAATTTTTGTCTCTTTAACTCTTTACTTATAGTTTATGTTTCTTTAACTCTTTACTTATACTTTTTGTCTCTTTAACCCTTTACTTATAGTTTTTGTTTCAACACTTTACTTATACTTTTTGTCTCTTTAACTCTTTACTTATAGTTTTTGTCTCTTTAACACTTTACTTATAGTTTTTGTTTCTTTAACTCTTTACTTATTTTAGTTTCTTTAACTCTTTACTTATAGTTTTTGTTTCTTTTACGCATTACTTATAGTTTTTGTCTCTTTAACTCTTTACTTATAGTTTTTGTCTCTTTAACTCTTTACTTATAGTTTATGTTTCTTTAACTCTTTACTTATAATTTTTGTCTCTTTGACCCTTTACTTATAGTTTTTGTTTCAACTCTTTACTTATACTTTTTGTCTCTTTAACTCTTTACTTATAGTTTTCGGCTCTTTAACTCTTTACTTATAGTTTTCGTCTCTTTAACTCTTTACTTATACTTTTTGTCTCTTTAACTCTTTACTTGTACTTTTTGTCTCTTTAACTCTTTACTTATAGTTTTTGTCTCAACTCTTTACTTATACTTTTTGTCTCTTTAACTCTTTACTTATAGTTTTTGTCTCTTTAACTCTTTACTTATAATTTTTGTCTCTTTAACTCTTCACTTATAGTTTTTGTCTCTTTAACGCTTTTTTTGTAGTTTTTGTTTCTTTATCTCTTTACTTATAGTTTTTGCATGTTTAACTCTTTATTTAGGCCCTATTTACACGGACACCATGGGGGAAACGTAGGTTTTTTTCGTATATTAATTAGAGGAAAAGATTTGCGTTGACACGGT
>NC_056503.1:5244301-5245313 GCF_014905685.2 Nematolebias whitei
TCTTTAACTCTTTACTTATAGTTTGTTTCTTTAACTCTTTACTTATACTTTTTGTCTCTTTAACCCTTTACTTATAATTTTTGTCTCTTTAACTCTTTACTTATAGTTTTTGTCTCTTTAACTCTTTGCTTATAGTTTTTATCTCTTTCACTTTTTACTTATAATTTTTGTCTCTTTAATTCTTTACTTATAATTTTTGTCTCTTTAACCCTTTACTTATAATTTTTTCTCTTTAACTCTTTCCTTATACTTTTTGTCTCTTTAACTCTTTACTTATAGTTTATGTTTCTTTAACTCTTTACTTATACTTTTTGTCTCTTTAACTCTTTACTTATAGTTTTTGTTTCTTTAACTCTTTACTTATAGTTTTTGTCTCTTTAACTCTTTACTTATAGTTTGTTTCTTTAACTCTTTACTTATACTTTTTGTCTCTTTAACCCTTTACTTATAATTTTTGTCTCTTTAACTCTTTACTTATAGTTTTTGTCTCTTTAACTCTTTACTTATACTTTTTGTCTCTTTAACCCTTATACTTTTTGTTTCTTTAACTCTTTACTTACAGTTTTTGTTTCTTTAACTCTTTACTTATAGTTTTTGTCTCTTTAACTCTTTACTTATAGTTAATGTCTCTTTAACACTTTACTTGTAGTTTTTGTTTCTTTAACTCTTTACTTATAGTTTTTGTCTCTTTACCTCTTTACTTATACTTTTTGTCTCTTTAACTCTTTACTTATAGTTTTTGTTTCTTTAACTCTTTACTTATAGTTTTTGTCTTAAGAGACAAAACTTTAAGTTCCCAAGTCCTTGAAGTTCTGCACCTTTGTGACCTCTGCTCCTTGTATCCTCACTGTTCCACCTCCTCCCTCTCATTCACACACGTACTCTGTCTTACTACGGCCGACTTTCATTCCTCTTCTTTCAAGTACATACCTCCACCTCTCCAAGTTCTCTTCCACCTGTTCCCTTTCTCACCACAGATCACAATGTCATCTGCAAACATCATAGTTTGTAG
>NC_056503.1:5245413-5249924 GCF_014905685.2 Nematolebias whitei
TTCTCACCACAGATCACAATGTCATCTGCAAACATCATAGTTTGTAGATGACTTCTGACTGCATTGAACTGATTGACCCAGATTTGAAACCAGTGTCAAATAGTTGTTACACCTAGGGTCAAACTGGTTTGTACTTACTAATTTACAAAAGGAAACACAGAATAACGTCCTTGAATAAAATCCCTATCTTGAATTTTAATGAGATAATATTTGGTAGTTTATAATTAATGTGCCACTCAATGTATGGCTACGGCCAGCTGATTTTTGGCAGGATGAACTAAGCCACAGTCGCTCTTTCTTCTTCCACAGCTTCACTGGAAACGTTTGCTGGACCGAATTTTCCATGACAACTTCTCTGAAGACGAAGAGATTGTGGTGCTCGCCACTGATTACATACAGAAAGTCTCCGACATCATCAAGACAACTTCAAAGAGGTAAAGAAAGTGAAAACAGCTCTGCTGGGGAGCAGTGAGAGAAAGATGGGGGCGAGGCATTGTATGGAAAATCCATTAGACGCATGCATTTTTGAAGCTGTACTTTTTGAGCGTAAGCGTTTTAGTTTGAGGTTTGTGTGTGTGTGTGTGGGGGGGGGGGGCAGTCCTCAGACTTGGAGCCACAGCCCACTGTCACAATATGTATGGATTATTTTTTGAGTGCTCCTTTGCACATAATTGTGTACACGTTTGTGTGCGTTTGTGTGTGTGTGTTTGGTGAGCCACTGTTGGGTGAACTTCCAGTCCTCCTGCAGCTGATTGTTATTGATCCGCAGCCACATCTTTCTACCTCCTGCAGACTCACACAGATGCACATGAATAGACGCCGACACACTCTTTTTTCTCCTCCTTCAGGGGAGGCATTGTAATGCTGCACATCAGGATTTGTGTTACAGCCACTGACAGCTCACCAACCTCACCAACAGTCTCTGTGCTCAACACAAATGCACAGCAGCTCTCTGCCGTCATGCACGGCTGACTGGCTGAACGACTGGCGGCTGGGATTCCTGCTCGTCTTTTATGTCTCAGACAGGATACATCTTTTCATAACAACATAACATATTCAGACATTTTGGTAATTTCATGAATCACCAGTTCACATCATTACCGCCTCATTCAGTGCTGGTCATTTCATCACCTCCTCCCACCATTCCAAACGTGCACACTGTTGCATCCTGCAGTCTTTGATTGATTTTGTGCCAAGCTGAGGCCTGGTCACTTATTGATTACCTTTACACAAAGTATGGAATCAATTAAGAAGAAACATATCCACTTTAAATCATGCTTTGAAATTGCAAATTTACTAAAGTCAGACTAAGATGTGGAATGACTGATGGTTTTTGTTTTGCAAAAGCCAAAGTAATTTACTAATGTAGAAATAGATTATGTTCTAGAAGTAATCACTGTGAGCAGTTTCTATTGATCCGGCTAGGTTTGATGCGAGTTGTTAGAGAAAAGTATTCCAGAGTAAAGCTCCTTTGTATTATTCAGCCTGACACTGGGCTAGGTAGGTGGGACGGTTGTTTTTTCCCCATGTGTTTGTTTGTTTATATGTTTTGTTGTTTTTGACCAATAAGCAAATACATTTCTTCTGCAAATACAACTTCCAAATAACTTAATGTACTTAGTTCTGGAAACTCTGTCTGTCTGTCTGTCTGTCTGTCTGTCTGTCTGTCTGGTATGAGAACAAGTGTGTTGAGAGCATGCAAACAGACAGAGTTTTATTCAAGCCACAGCACTAAATGCAACTATTTGACGTGACCATGTCAGATTTGTTTCATCGGTCTAGATTGTTTGTTTTTTATTTAATCAACATATTTATATGTTATGGTTTGTAAATGTTATTATAATATTTTGGTAGTACTTGTTTTTAAATGTTTTGATATTGTTTTGCATTTTTAATTAGTGCAATATGATTTTATAATGGGCAGCACGGTGGCTCAGTTGCTAGACATGCTGTCTCTCAGTGAAAAGGTCGCCAGTTCAAACCTCGGCCGGGGTTCTTTCTGGGTGGAGTTTGGATGTTCTCTCTGTGCTGCGTGGGTTTTCTCCAGGTACTCCAGTTTCCTCCCACAGACCAACTACCCAGACCGACAACAGCAAAATGTTGGTGGGAAAGGTGAAACACCCACACCTGCCTCCACCCTCATCTGCCCCATTCTAGGCCCTTGAGCAAGGCCCTTAACCCCCACCATCTGCTCCCCCAGGCGCCCCAGATATCAGCTCTCTGCTCCACACAGAGGGCTGTGGTAGCTCAGTGGTTTGTGTTGGGTCAGGAAGAACATCCGGTGTAAAATATCTGCCATGTCTTCATGCGAGTTAGTTCACTGTGGCGACCTCTGAAGAAGGAGCAGCCGAAACAAGAATAATAATAATAAATAAATGCACTGTCCTTTTATGCATGACATTAAACAATTTGAACTTTTTGAACTTGAACTTGAATTCAAAATGGCTGTCATGGCCAGCTCACCTCAGAAAACTAATTCCAGCAATACTTCAGTCAATTTTATAGACATTTGGCAACAAAATTTGTTGTGATTGTAAGTGTCATTCACATCATTGCTCGTTCTTTCCTTGAGGCATTACCATTATTCTTTAGACTCAGCTCTGTTTGTCTCAGTAAAACACCCAATGAACTAGTGGACAATTGTTTAATTAACTCTCAGTAATTAATCACTGAATGTGCATCTACAGCTGATTAACTTTTAGTGTAAATCCAATTCTAGATAGCCACCACAGCTAATCAACATAAGGTAACACAATTTATTTTATTTTATTTTTTATAGATGAGCTATGAGCTAAAGTTGTAGTAGTTGAGAGCCGTTGCCAACACAAACACTGAGCGTGACATCATGTTTTTGCATTAACTTGCACATAACGCTTTATTCAAAGTGTGACTAAAATGCTCTAACATTTTTCAATATGAGATTATTTTAGTCTAAAACTGGTGTGAACGCAGCTAACATGCATTTCTTCAAGAAATGCTAGGCCTTTCATTTTGTTGCTGTTTTGCCGTATTCTTAAAGGTTAACTTTTTTAACAGTATGGTACCATCTTCACTCATACCCATCAAGCCTGTTTCACTGCTCCTCTGATGCTTTGTCTGGGCCATGTTGTTTACCACTTCTTTCAGCTGTGCTTCCATCTATCCCCCCTGATGGCTTTTGTAATGAATTCTACACTATGTTTCAATCACTCCTGTCTACCTGTCTCTTGTTTTCCCCACAAGTATCTAACTGACAGCATGTGCTTTCTCCCTTTTATCACTCATTCAGCGTTTGGCAGATATGGGCTTCAGTGTGCAGCTACACACTTTATACTTGGAAGATTCAGTAGTTTTGTTGAAAAATCTCTTCATCCTGTACTATTTAAAATAACTAGCGATCGAGAACACCATGTTGTTTCTCCTTCAACTGAAACTCAACAGCAAACTGTTTCATCTCTTTAAATTTATGTGGCCGTTCTCTGTGAAGTTTAGCAGTTTCCAACATCGGACTCGTACTTCAAAAAAGGTTCTTTCACATTTTTCTAATACCTGTCATCACTAAACCATGTGGAGCTCCCTACAAACAAAAGGTAGTTGCCAGAACATCTAACGCTCTAACCATTCATCCATTTTCTTTACCCGCTTTTCCTTTCCAGGTCACAGGGATCTAACGCTTATCTCCAGCAGTCACTGTGCAGGAGGCGAGATACACCCTGGACAGGTTGCAAGTCCATCACAGGGACACAGAGACAAACAACCACTCACACCTAGAGACAGTTTAGAGCTACCAATCAGCCTAACAGGCATGATTTTGTTCTGTGTGAGTAAACCAGAGTACTTGGAGAAAACCCATGCATGCACAGAGAGAGCATGCAAGACATTTATTTCAGAACTGAATACAAGAACCTCCCTACAAAGACGTGTCACCTTGTAGCATCGTGCCACGTAAAATGTTACTGTGTTGTTGTCGTCAGTGCTTAATATTTCATTTTAAATGATGAAACTTTGTTGTGACTTTTTCACAGTTTTATGGATATATAAACTTATTCATTGTTTTCTAGTGACATCCTTCACAGTAATATTTGTAAAATATGCATTAAATGTTTCTCGGTCTTTTTTCCCCTCATAACAATGTTTCTTACCTAAATGATGTCAGGAGAAGAGCTGAGCACCTCGTCTAAGAAGCAGGTTTACATAAAATATTGCCCAACATAATTTTATATACAAAACCATTAAAAATGAAAGACCTAGCTTTCCTTGAAAAACATTTATATCACCCACTTCCTTTCATACCAGGGTTCTGAGAAGACCTTATGTGTCAGTCACTTGTTTATTCTCATCATTGCTCTAAAAGAACCCAGATACTTTGTTATAGTTATTGTCTCAGAAAATGGAAAGCTCTCCTCAGCATTTGAGAGAGTAGACAGTCTGGGTTGTAACGCTCCGGATAAATACATTGATTTAAATGTGCAAAACTAGTGAAATACAACAAATATCACGATTCAGGACTCAAAAATGTGATAGGAGGGGGG
>NC_056503.1:5250024-5253201 GCF_014905685.2 Nematolebias whitei
AAGTCCTGCCGCAAGTGGAGGAGTTTAAGTATCTCGGGGTCTTGTTCACGAATGAAGGAAAAATGCAGTGAGAGATCGAAAGGCGGATAGGTGCAGCATCTGCAGTGAAGCGGGTGCTGTACCGGTCTGTCATGGTGAAGAGAGAGCTGATTCAAAAGGCAAAGCTCTCAATTTACCGGTCAATCTACGTTTTTACCCTCATCTATGGTCATGAGCTTTGGGTTGTGACCGAAAGAACAAGATCTCGGATACAAGTGGCCGAAATGAGTTTTCTCCACAGGGTGTTTGGGCTCTCCCTTGGAGACAGGGTGAGAAGCTCAGTCATCCGGGAGAGACTCAGAGTAGAGCCGCTGCTTCTCCAGGAGCCAGTTGAAGACCCAGGACACGCTGGAGGGACAATGTTTCTCAGCTGGCCTGTGAACGCCTTGGGTTTCCCATGGAGGAGCTGGCCCAAGTGGCTGGGGAGAGGGAAGTCTGGGCCTCCCTACTTAGGCTACTACCCCCGTGACCCAACCCCAGATAAGTGGAAGAAAACGGATGGATGAATGGTTTCCTTATAAAGTGTGAATGTGTCTAAAAGCAACACTGTGTCATTTAAAATGTATCTTTGCATTTTCTTTTACAGTTATTCATGTGATTTTAATTTTTAGAAATTTCCTTCATATCTTCAAAATACACAATCGCTTGTCAAAAACAGCTCAATATTTTTGGAGTCAAGCTCCTTTTTGTTCACGGAGTGCATAAGCTAAGTGATTTGTGTTTGGAGGCTGAATCACTGACATTGTGCTCTTGTCGTATGGTAATTTCATTTTAAAATGGGCACACTGTGGACTAGTTTACTCTTTTGGTATAAATGAAAATATTTAGGCCATTTTTGACATTTTTATTCTACTTATATTTTACTGTCATCCACAATACTGCAACGCTGATTAGTTTGTTGATCTTGCACTCCGTTCTTTTATTACACATGAACAAATCCCTGAGAAACTCCTCCATTTGAAACAGCACTTTGAACTCACTTCCAACCCGGTGAGGGCAGTCCACACTTTTTCAACTCAGAAATATGGCAACAAAAGTTATGAATACAATTGATGGTGATGAACACCCCTGACAGAGTTCCACAACCGCTCTGATAAGGTCAAACTTATTGCCAGCAATGCAAACCAATCTCTTGCACTGTTTGTTTAAGGACCCCCAACTCCATTCTCATAGTGCACTCCCACAGAGTTCACCAGGGAATATGTTTGAATGATTTCTCCAAGTCTACAAAACACATGAAGATTAGTGGGACAAACTCACATGTTTCCTTAAGGACACAAGCAAAAAATAAAATAAATAAATAAGAGCTGGTCCAGTGTTTCATGGTCATATTGTTTCTTGACAACAGTAAAGGTACAGGGAAGCTACTCTCTCATCCAATGGGGAAAACTCCAAGCAAAGAGGCTATAATTTAACTCAACTGAGTTTTTTTTAATATAGTGCCAAATCACAACAGAAGTTGTTTAAGTAGGACCAAACCATGCCAGAATCTTTTATCATGGGCAACTCCAGAATGGAATAAGGTCCAACCCCTCTCAAAAAGCTCGGTTCCAGAGCTCACACTCTACATTGTGATGGTAAATTGTAAATGGACTGTACTTATATATCACCTTTCTATCTAATTAAGATACTCAAAGCTCTTTACAACAATCTGTGCCTCATTTTACCCATTCATACAGCTCTATACTAGATCTATACACAGCTAATTGAACAAATCATTCTAAAGAGACTAATCAGAGCTTTATCACATTCATACACCGATAGGACACACATCAGAGGCAACTAGGGGTTCAGTGTTTTGCCCAGGGACACTTCGGCATGTGACTGCTTGTGGATTCGAACCCCCAACTCTTGCATTGGAGGACGACTGCTCTAACCACTCAGCCACAGCCGCCCTTGTGGTGGACTACATCTAGTAGATACCTTTCAACTTCATATATAAACTCAGGCTCTTTCCCCACCAGAGCAAGGAATTTCATGACCCAAAGAACTTTCCATCCGTCCCTCCATCATCTTTACACGCTTCTTCCTTTTTGGGTCCCGGGGGTCACTGGTCCCATATCCAGCTATCACTGTGAGAGGGACGGGGGACACCCTGAACAGGTCTCCAATCCATAAGGGACACATAGAGACAAATGAGACAAACAACCATTCACTCTCTCTCTCACACCTAGGGACAATTTAGAGTTACCAGTCAGCCTAACATGCATGTTTTTGGTCTGTGGGAGGAATCCGGGAAAAAACCACACATGCTGCATGCACAGAGAGAACAAGAAAACTCCACCCAGAAAGGTCCCTGGCCAGGATTTGATCCGGTGACCTTCTCGCTGAGAGGCAGCAGTTCTACCAACTGCTCCACAGTGCCGCCCCAAAGAATCTTAGTGATATTAAAATAATGTTTTGATTTGTGGGTTAAGCAATACACAAGTAGGTACAAACAAGGGCATCAGAAGCATCCGTAATGTGGGGGGGGGGGGACACAATGATGAGTGTAGGTGTGTGTGTGGGCACGCGTGTGTGTGCGCATGCACGTGTGAGTGCGCGTTAAAAAAATGTGTTCACTAGTGAACAAAAAAGCAACACCTAGATTTCCTTGAATTCCACACATTTAAAGCATGTTTCTCACCAAGTTTGTGTAAATTCAGCTGTGGGTTTTAAAGACATTTGAACTTTAATTCACAGCATCAGGTCGACACTATTTGCCTTTATAAAGAAATAAAAAAACATCACTGGACTTTTTTACTTGTGTTCAACACGACTCATCTACATGATGTTTCTCATGAAGCTTGAGGACAATAAGGTGTGGGGGTTTAAAGACATTTCAACTTTAATGCACCTGAACACACAGAGTCTCTTACACCTGCAGAGTCTCACAGAGTCACAGTTACTGCTAAGCTAACATGCTACAGATGTAGCTCCTCTCAAACATCCTCCTAACATGAATATATGTTGATGATCAACCCCCTGGTCAACAACTGCCCACACTAAGCTGCTAAACTGGTGAGCGAGTAACACAGGTACCTCCACCTCCTTCACCTGTGCACGTTTTCTGCCGAGGCAAGAAGAGATGGTGGAGAGTTGGAGGTAACCAGGAAAACCTGGAGTGGAGTTTTAGTAGCTTGAGTATTCTCCTATTAA
>NC_056503.1:5253301-5254872 GCF_014905685.2 Nematolebias whitei
TCATCCATCCATCCATTTTCTTCCACTTATCCGGGGTCGGGTCGCAGAGGTAGCAGCTAAGTAGGGAGGCCCAGACTTCCCTCTCCCCAGCCACTTGGTCCAGCTCCTCCAGGGGAATACCGAGGCGTTCCCAGGCCAGCTGAGAAACATAGTCCCTCCAGTGTGTCCTGGGTCTTCCTCTGGGTCTCCTCCCGGTGGGACATGTCCGGAACACCTCACCAGGGAGGCGTCCAGGAGGCATCCTAAACAGATGCACGAGCCACCTCAACTGGCTCCTCTCGACGTGGAGAAGCAGCGGCTCTGCTCTGAGTCTCTCCCAGATGACCGAGTTCTCACCCTATCTCTAAGGGAGAGCCCAGACACCCTGCAGAGAAAACTCACAGAAAACTTTTGGCTGCTTGTATCCATGATCTTGTTCTTTCTGTCACATCTCAAAGCTCATGACCATAGATGAGGATAGGAATGTAGATCGACCAGTAAATTGAGAGCTTCGCCTTTTGACTCAGCTCTCTCTTCACCACGACAGACCGGTACAGTGCCTGCTTCACTGCAGACGCTGCACCTATCCGCCTATCGATCTCTCACTACATTCTTCCTTCATTTGTGAACAAGACCCCAAGATATTTGAACTCCTCCACTTGGGACAGGACCTCCTCCCTGACTTGGAGAGGGCACTCTACCTTTTTCTGGCTCAAGACCATGGCCTCGGATTTGGAGGAACTGATCCTCATCCCGGCTGCGTCACATTTGGCTGCAAACTGCTCCAGCGAAAGCTGTAGATCACGACCTGAGGAAGCCAATAGGACCATATCATCTGCAAAAAGCAGAGACGTGATCCTAAGGCCACCAAAATGGATCCCCTCAACACCTTGGCTGCACCTAGACATTCTGTCCATAAACGTTATGAACAGAATCGGTGACAAAAGGCAACCTTGGTGGAGTCCAACTCTCATCGGGAATGAGCCCGACTTGCTGCCGGCAATGCGGACCAGGCTCTGACACCGGTCATACAGGGACCTAACAGCCCGTATCAAACGGCCTGGTACCCCATATCGGAGTACCCCCCGCAAGGTTCCCCGAGGTATGCGGTCGAACACCTTACCATACCATTTTATTTATAGAGCACTTAAAACAGCTACAAGGCCAACCAAAGTGCTGTACAGACAGAACAACAGACAACACACGAAGCAATATACAAAATGTAGTAAATCAAAAATATAGCCTTCTCCAAGTCCACAAAACACATGTAGACCGGTAGGGCAAACTCCCACATTTACATTATTAGTGGTTAGTATATAGCTTAGATCCTTGTATACTGTTTCTTTTTATACTTTATATTCTTTTTTTGTTGCTATTATTGGGTGTAACTGGGACCTTGAGTGCACAGTTTCGTTCCACCTCATGTACCACATGTGATGCGAATGACAATGAAGAACCTTCTACTTCTCTAGAGATAATGTGGCCCTTCCAGGTTTTGCTCATTTCTTCAAGGAGGCCCCTGACAAGGAGAGGGAGCATGCTGAGAAGCTGCTGAACTTCCAGAACAAGAGGGGAGGACAGATGTGAAGAAA
>NC_056503.1:5254972-5256813 GCF_014905685.2 Nematolebias whitei
TTTTTGTCCCACTCCCCTCAGGAAGGAGGTTGAGAAGCATTAAGTGTAGAACCACTAGACTGAGGAACAGCTTCTACCCTGAGGCTGTTAGACTCATGAATCTCTAACCAGAATAATCACAGTAATGGCACTTTAATGGGTGATATGGGACTTATCTGTACTGCTGATCTCATGCTTTTAATCTGCCAAATTCATACCCATCTACTCACCACAGACTCATGTTCAGGCTGCTGTTTGATATACCATATTATTTTACATTATTATCCATCCATCCATCCATCCATTTTCTTCCGCTTATCCGGGGTCGGGTCGCGGGGGTAGCAGCTAAGTAGGGAGGCCCAGACTTCCCTCTTCCCAGCCACTTGGGCCAGCTCCTCCAGGGGAATACCGAGGCGTTCCCAGGCCAGCCGAGAAACATAGTCCCTCCAGTGTGTCCTGGGTCTTCCTCTGGGTCTCCTCCCGGTGGGATGTGTCTGGAACACCTCACCAGGGAGGCGTCCAGGAGGCATCCTAAACAGATGCACGAGCCACCTCAACTGGCTCCTCTCGACATGGAGAAGCAGCGGCTCTGCTCTGAGTCCCTCCCAGATGACCGAGTTCTCACCCTATCTCTAAGGGAGAGCCCAGACACCCTGCAGAGAAAACTCACAGAAAACTTTTGGCTGCTTGTATCCATGATCTTGTTCTTTCTGTCACATCTCAAAGCTCATGACCATAGATAAGGATAGGAACGTAGATCGACCAGTAAATTGAGAGCTTCGCCTTTTAACTCAGCTCTCTCTTCACCACAACAGACCGGTACAGCGCCCGCTTCACTGCAGATGCTGCACCTATCCGTCTATCGATCTCTCGCTACATTCTTCCTTCATTCGTGAACAAGACCCCAAGATATTTGAACTCCTCCACTTGGGACAGGACCTCCTCCCTGACTTGGAGAGGGCACTCTACCTTTTTCTGGCTCAAGAACATGGCCTCGGATTTGGAGGAACTGATCCTCATCCCGGCTGCGTCACATTTGGCTGCAAACTGCTCCAGCGAAAGCTGTAGATCACAACGTGATGAAGCCAATAGGATCATATCATCTGCAAAAAGCAGAGACGTGATCCTAAGGCCACCAAAACGGATCCCCTCAACACCTTGGCTGCACCTAGAAATTCTGTCCATAAAAGTTATGAACAGAATCGGTGACAAAAGGCAACCTTGGTGGAGTCCAACTCTCACCAGGAACGAGCCCGACTTGCTGCCGGCAATGCGGACCAGGCTCTGACACCGGCCATACAGGGACCTAACAGCCTGTATCAAAGAGCCTGGTACCCCATATCGGAGTACCCCCCGCAAGGTTCCCCGAGGTATGTGGTCAAACGCCTTACCATACCATTTTATTTATAGAGCACTTAAAACAGCTACAAGGCCAACCAAAGTGCTGTACAGACAGAACAACAGACAACACACGAAGCAATATACAAAATGAAGTAAATCAAAAATATAGCCTTCTCCAAGTCCACAAAGTACATGTAGACCGGTAGGGCAAACTCCCACATTTACATTATTAGTGGTTAGTATATATCTTAGATCCTTGTATACTGTTTCTTTTTATACTTTATATTCTTTTTTGTTGTTGCTATTATTGGGTGTAACTGGGACCTTGAGTGCACAGTTTCGTTCCACCTCATGTACCACATGTGATGCGAATGACAATGAAGAACCTTCTACTTCTCCAGAGATAATGTGGCCCTTCCAGGTTTTGCTCATTTCTTCAAGGAGGCCCCTGACAAGGAGAGGAAGCATGCTGAAAAGCTGCTGAACTTCCAGAACAAGAGGGGAGGACAGATGTGAAGAAA
>NC_056503.1:5256913-5260907 GCF_014905685.2 Nematolebias whitei
AAGCTGCTGAACTTCCAGAACAAGAGGGGAGGACAGATGTGAAGAAACCAGAGTGTGATGAGTGGGGAAGTGGCTTGGAGGCCATGCAGTGTGCCCTGCAACTGAAGAAGAAGGTCAACCAGGTCCTGCTGGATCTGCACAATCTGGCCTCTGACCATGTGACCCTCATCGCTGTGATTTCCTGGAGACCCACAACCTGAACGAGCATGTAGAGGCCATCAAGAAGCTGGGTGATTACATCACAAACTTGACTCGCATGGATTTCAAAACCAACAAGGTGGCAGAGCACCTGCTTGACGAGCACTCCCTGGGGGGCAAGAGTTCAGAAGGTCCTAAAAGAGGCCTTGAAAAGAAAATGCAACTCTCCTCATTGTGTTTCTGTTCAAATTCATTTAGTATTTCAGTTGACCCTTCAGGTCTCCTAAAGTTGACCGTCAGCAGCTTGTAGCTTCCAGTGCTTTTTTAAAGTGCTTTTATAAATAAAGTTGTTTTTCTTCCTCTTTTAGGTAAAACAGTTTACACAATACACATGGTGTGACTCTCGTCATCACAGACAAAGTACTATCACCTACTGGATTTAATGCATATTATTTGTCTCGGTCAGCCTTTTTGTTGGCCCTCTGTCACGTGCACACCATTTAAAATGTTGGGCGCTGCATTTCACACTTAAGAAGTCTGCCTTTTGCATTTCTCAAAATAACTTTAACATTAAGTCATTTTTGAATCAATACGTATTTCTTTAAATGTAAAATTTTTATACGATGTTTAGCTATAATTATATATTTAGAAGAGCTAATGAAACACCATGATGGCATGTGGGAGAGCAGGAGGTGCTTAGAGCCCCACATTCCCAGTGATTTATAAAATAGGAAAATAGAAAAGAAGGATTGAAATGTATGGAAAATAAGTTATAAATTAAAAAGTTTGAGCAAGATATTATAAAGATCTGATGAAACACTGGAAAAATTTCAATGAAATGCTTAGATAGAAATTTGATATGACAATTTGCAATATCTGCAACCCGTTAACATTTGGTGTTAACTCAATTCAAGATGGCCACCAAGGCTAACTAGTCAACACAAAAATGGATATTATTTGGTAAGTTTTATAGTTATTAAGTTAGTTTTGATGTAGTAGTGGCTCAGAGTCATCCTTGCACAATATTGCATCCATCATGTAATTTACAAACTTTGACCAAAACAGTTGCATCTTTGCTCCTAATAATATAAAATGATTATAGTTTAAAATGTTGCATGAAAAGTAGTTTGTACTCCTTCAAGGACTGATAGGTTTTTAGCTCCAAATGTGGATTTCACCTCCACTACAGGGTGTGACAGTGAAGAAACAACTGCTGAATAAATAGATTAATGAAACAAACATATTGCTAAAGAAGCACAGAGTGTAGAAGAAAAGGACCAGTAAAACCAGTAAAACAAAGAAAAACTCCAGTAGAGAGTTGACTGGTTCATTTACTAAAACAAAACCCCTCCACTGGGGGTCTGTGCCCTCCAGTCCCCAGCAGTCAGGTGAACAAGCTCACTGAGTCCAGAACACACAGGCAGGACCAACAGTCACGTTTCAGGCTTGTGTCACAGAAACGGTGTTTTCTTGTTTTGAAGCCAGAGAACACTGTTAAACATATTTGTTGTAGCTGTGAGATGTCAAGCAACAAGAACACAGTGAGCGCTTCAGATGAGCCTCGGAGAACCTTGGCCCAGTTTAACCTCACATCCACATAAGCAGCTAAGCACCTTTCGTGCCCCACCCGGGGGGCGGGGGTTGTCTGTGTGCGTCAATGACATCTTCAACCTTCTAAAGTAAGCACCGTGGGAATCCTGTTCTTGCATTTCTCCAGTGCCTGTAACATAATTTACTCTGCGCTGTCATGAGGCGAGCTACAGAAAACCCAGGTGGAGAACAATCTGGATCATTGACTTCCTGTCAGACACACCCGTTTGTGATGGACAGGTTGTGTGTTTGTGTAGGAACCCTACTGGGGGGTTGTATTCTCACTGGTTTTCTTCACATTGCCTCACACATTCAGTACAACACAGTCCAGTGTTCAGATGAAACAGGAGTGTGTCCGTGGTGAGCACGAGACTGAAGGCAGACAGCGTAGATAGGTTAGTGGCATGATACACTGTAGGTACAATCCCTTCCTTAAGGGGAAAAATGCTGTTTGTTTGTCTCGTAGGAAAATATCTCATAAACCAGTGAACATAATTTATTGAAACCATCAAAAAGTAATCACTGGATAAAAATGTCACACTCATTACGTTATGGGGTCAGTTCAGTTCAAGGCAGCCAACAAAGTAACCTCAGGAAACACTAAAATAACTAATTCAGGCAGTTTTAGAGAAATTGAATTAAAGTTTGCTGCAGCAGTCATCCAAAATTCATACTAGCACTAACAAATTGTGTGATCTCTATTTAAATTATTTTTAAGCTTTTGCAAATAACTATTGCAATGCTATTACAAACTCTGCTTGTCTGTTAGCAAAAGATCACGTTAATGACTGGGCAATTTTAAATTAAACTTCAGAAAGTAATGAGCATGTGTATTTCAACAGTTAATTAAGTTTTGTAGTCAACACTATTCAAGATGGTTGCTACAGCTAATCAACATAAAAAGAGCTGCAAGTACGACAATATTTATAGATATTGAGCTAAAATCGGATGTTAATGCAGCTGAGAGCAAACCTCAACACTTGCTTCAAACATGTGCATTCCTTTAAGGAATGTTGGGCTTTTAAATTTAAATTTGAACTAAACACAAGACAAGATTGTGTATTTTAGGAGACAATGGCATGTGAGGAACTCTTAACCATAAAGGAAGAGGTGAGGGTGCTGGAGGACTACAGAGACCTGGTTGATGGGCCGTAGCTTCACAGACCCTGTTTACACAGGAACAACCTCTAGAAACTGTTTTTTCAATGTTTATTGGGGCTAATAAACAAAAAAAGGTGGGCTTACATTAAAATGCTGTAGTTTCCAATTCAGTCAGGTTGCCAGATAAGAAATTATGAACTATAATACTGTGGCTCTAAAATGATAGTATTTTGACCTAAACTGTCATATGTGCTGAGTAAAGATATTCTAAGATGAGGTGTGTGTTGTGTTTGTTGAACATGTGCACAGAAAAGGAGGGGGGTAAATAAGGCCTTTTAAATTTATCTGGCAACCCTGAAGGGGTCAACTGCATTTATCACACATGCAGCATCTGCATGACAGTTAGTCCAAACTGGTGAACACACTAACGTCTATTTGACCCAGTATTTTATTAGTTTTGCTCCTACACGCTGAAAAAGGGGGAACAGCACAAAACACTCTGCTCTCTGCTATTTATTATAACTGTTGTTATTTATTATAATTGTTGTTATTTAATAAAACAGTTGTTACTTATTATAACTGTTGTTATTTATTGTAACTGTTGTTATTTTATTATCACTGTTGTTACGTATTATAACTGTTGTTATTATAACTGTTGTTATTTTATTATAACTGTTGTTATTTATTATAAATGTTATTTTATTATCACTGTTGTTACTTATTATAACTTTTGTTATTTATTATAACTGTTGTTATTTTATTATAATTGTTGTTACTTAATATTACAGTTGTTACTTATTATAACTGTTGTTATTTATTATAACTGTGGTTATTTTATTATAACTGTTATTTATTATAACTGTTGTTATTTTATTATAATTGTTGTTACTTGATATTACAGTTGTTACTTATTATAACTGTTGTTATTTATTATAACTGTTGTTATTTTATTATTACTGTTGTAACTTATTATAAATGTTGTTATTTATTATAACTGTTGTTATTTTATTATAATTCTTGTTACTTAATATTACAGTTGATACTTATTATAACTGTTGTTATTTATTATAACTGTTGTTATTTTATTATCACTGTTGTTATTTATTATAATTGTTGTTATTTAATATAACAGTTGTTACTTATTATAACTGTTGTTATTTATTAT
>NC_056503.1:5261007-5262904 GCF_014905685.2 Nematolebias whitei
TGTCGCGTCGTCGTTGGGTCTACCCTGTCTTGTCCTGATCTGATGTGTTCCAGTCCTGACCTGAGTTATATTCCCAGTTTTGTAAGTGTGCTGCCACATCAGTTATTTAATTTATTATCATTAAAATTATTTATTTTTGTATCTTCTGATTCCGAGTCCCTGCCTGCATCTATTGGGTTCATTCCTGCCTGATAAACCCCGACAGAACGACGCGACCAACACAAAACCCAGTGGGCAGGGTTCTTCTCAGCATCACTCACTTGTATGTCATGAGCCACAGATGGGGGAGCCTGAAATCCGCTGTGGTGGTGTCCAAACCGAACCCGTCCGAACACGAAGTCGCCACTGCCCGGCAATTGAAGTTTTGTCTTCGCCTCTCCTGGTGCTGGAGGAAGAGAGAAGGTCTATGCCCTGGGGGGAACACCAGGCACCCGAGACAAAATTTTCTCCAGCACCGCTCGGCTACTCGGGGTGGACGTCAGTGGAAGACACGGAGCTGGAGGACGAGCTCAGTCTCATCCCTGCCCCATCTTCCCACCGTCGTCGCCGGGGTGGCAGAAGACGAAACCGGAAACAATCCACAAAACCTTCACCAACATCCCTGACAGCGACTGCAGATCCAACTCGGTCTGGCGAGGCTGAGTTTCCGAGACCTGGTTCTGATGCTGTTGAGAGAGCCAATCTGGATGCCTCACCTCCTAGTACTTCGGTGAGGGTGGAATCCGGCACCTCACTCCTGCACCAAGCTCCCAAAAGGATCAGTCCTGTCACCCCGCTCTCCACCCCCCGTTTGTCTAAAGACCTGACGAAGGGGGGCAACCCCAGAGAACAGTCTACACAGCGTTCCCACACCTTTCCTGCAGAGGTCACCAAAGAAAAGAAGTCTTGGGTGATAGATGCCTCTGAGATCTATCACATGAACACCAACCTTCAAAACCTGTTGACTTCAGCTAAAAATAACCCGGACTGTTCAGACATACTTCTCAGAATAGCTGAGAAACTGTTAATTTCTGTACCTGGCCTCACCTCTATCCCAGCATATCACCAGCTGTTGATTGAGATCAGGTCCATAAGACAATACACCCCAGAACCTGAAGCCTGTCTAGACCCAGTCTCGGTCCCAGTCCCAGAGCCTGTCTAGGTCCCAGTCCCAGAGCTTGTTTCGGTCCCAGTTCCAGAGCCTTCAGAACCTACAGCCAGCCCAGAGCCTTCAGAATCTGCAACCAGCACAGAGCCTGCAGCCAGCCCAGAGCCTGCAGCCAGCCCAGAGCCTGCAGCAGCCACAGCCTGCCGCAGAGACTCCGCTCCTGTCTGCTTAGCCGAGGGGTTCCAGGCGAACTCCACTCCTCACGTCTCCTGCTCCGAGGGGGTCCAGGCGGACTCCGCTCCTCACGTCTCCTGCTCCGAGGGAGTCTAGGCGGACTCCGCTCCGCACGTCTCCTACACCGAGGGGGTCCAGGCGGACTCCGCTCCTCATGTCTCCTGCTCCGAGGGGGTCCAGGCGGACTCCGCCCCTGCTTGCTCAGCCGTAGGGGACCAGACGGACTCCGCTCTTGCTCCAGATCCTGCTGCCAAAGATCCTGCCGCCGAAGAGACAGCCTTAGAAGAGCTCCTCGCTGCTGAGTTCCTCGCCGCTGACCCGCCTGCTGAGGCCCTCACTTCTGGTCCTTCCGCGGAGGTCTTTACCCCTGTTTCATCTGAGATCTTCGCTCCTGACCCGACCACAGAAGATCTTGACCCAACCGCAGAAGATCCTGCCGCCGAAGATCCAGCCGCAGAAGAGCTCCTCATTGCTGAGTTTCTCACCGCTGACCCACCTACTGAGGCCCTCACTCATGGTCTTTCCGCGGAGGTCTTCGCCCCTGGTTCATCTGAGGTCTTTGTCCCTGGCTCGCCT
>NC_056503.1:5263004-5265539 GCF_014905685.2 Nematolebias whitei
TCCCTCATCACCATCGTCTGCTCTCCTTTTCACTCATGAGGGGGTGTGCAGGCAACTGTGAGAATCTGGCGGCTTTCTGAGCCGTGCAGTCTAAAGACTAGCAGGGGAGTTAGTCAGGTGCGTATTTACTTAGAAGAGTTTCAATACGCCGTAAGAGCGTTCACGTAAAGCAGCAGTGGTTGAGGGTTCTCTTCCCCGCAGTGTCAATCAACAAAGTATGTTCTGAGAAATCAGATGTCAACGTGTGATTCCTAACAGAACTTCTGGAGTTAAAAACATGCATTCAAGCTACTGTAGGGCGTTATGTACAAAAACATGGCAAAATATGTTTTGTCTCTGCGTTAAATGAGAGCTGAAACGTATGTTCTACGAATGAGGTCGTGTTAAAATACAAGTCACAAAATGATCAAACGCACAATGTTTTGTTCTGTCAGTTTGAAAAGAAGCTTGAGTGAAGTTTGGCTCTCCCTCGTCCATTACCTACAGGATCATTATCTGCAGTTAATTGTTAATGTAGTGCAAGGGGACAGTGTCTTTTCATCTCTGTAACTAGCCCCATTAAAATCCATTCAGCTAATGAGCCGTCAGTCCTGCGGTGATTAAGACCTACTGCTCGATTTGTGCACAGTCCTCACAGACAACCTTTCATTTTCCTCAAACTTTACTGCACAGCCTTCACTGGCCAACTACCTGATCCTCAGCTCCATTTGGCAAGTTTGAAAAGGCACATTTTGTACAATATGCGACCAAAAAGAGCAAAAGTTTTCAATGAGATGAAAACAGTCAAATGTCACGCATTGTTGTGAGCTGACATGCTCTGAGTATGTGTTTGAAATTACTTTTAGCTTCAACGATAACGTATGACTGAAATGTTGCAATAAAATCTTTACATGTCCACAAATTGTTGTTGTGGACATGGCCTGATGAATGTATCTACATGACATATAACCAGTGGCGGCTTCTGGATTTTTGCCTACAGGAGGGTGCTATATACATTGTATATACAGTGAGGAAAATAAGTATTTGAACACCCTGTGACTTTGCAAGTTCTCCCACTTAGAAATCATGGAGGGGTCTGAAAATTTCATCTTAGGTGCATGTCCACTGTGAGAGACATAATATTAAAAAAAAAAAAACAGAACTCACAATGTCCATCCATCCATCCATTTTCTTTACCCGCTTATTCCATTTTGGGTCACGGGGGTCGCTGGTGCCCATGTCCAGCAATCACTGTGCGAGGGGCGGGGGACACCCTGGACGGGTCGCAAGTCCATCACAGGGACACATAGAGACAAACGAGACAAACAACCATTCACTCTCTCACTCACACCTAGGGACATTTTAGAGTTACCAATCAGTCGAACATGCATGTTTTTGGTCTGTGGGAGGAAACCGGAGTACCCGGAGAAAACCCACGCATTCATGGAGAGAACATGCAAACTCCACCCAGAAGGCCCCTGGACCGGGGTTTGAACCAGGGACCTGTTCGCTGAGAGGCAGCAGCTCTACCAGTTGCGCCACCGTGCTGCCCAACTCACAATGTATGATTTTTTAATAATTTATTTGTGTTACTGCTGCAAATAAGTATTTGAACACCTGCCAGTCAGCAACAGTTCTGGTCCTCAAAGACCTGTTAGTACTCCTCTAAAAAGTCCACCTCCACTTATTATTCTAAATCAGAAGCACCTGTTTGAGGTCGGTAGCTGCATGAAGACACCTGTCCACCCTACACAGTCAGTAAGACTCCAACTACTAACATGGCTAAGACAAAAGAGTTGTCCAAACACACCAGAGACTAAATTGTAGACCTCCACAAGGCTGGAAAGGGCTACGGGGCAACTGCTAAGCAGCTTGGTGAAGAAAGATCAACTGTTGGAGCAATTATTAGAAAATGGAAGAAGCTAAACATGACTGTCAATCTCCCTCAGACTGGGGCTCCATGCAAGATCTCACCTCGTGGCGTTTCAGTGATCCTAAGAAAGGTGAGGAATCAGCCCAGAACTACACGGAGGAGCTGGTCCATGACCTCAGCTCAGAGGTGACAGGGCTTTCTCTGTTGCAGGTCCACGACTGTGGAATGAGTTGCCACTGAGTGTCCGGCAGGCTCCCACACTCTCAGTCTTTAAGTCTCGCTTGAAGACCCACTTCTATTCTCTTGCCTTTAACACGGTGTGATTTGTTTTGGTCCTGTCTGTTCTCTACTCTGTTGGCCATTTTAGTTAGCTCCTGCTGCTATTTGTATCTGTATTTCTATTTTATGTTTTCCTGTCCGCTGTGCATGTTTGTTTTCTTTTGTACAGCACTTTGGTTGGCCTTGTTGCTGTTTTAAGTGCTATATAAATAAATTGGTATGGTATGGTATGACCTGAAGAGAGCTGGCACCACTGTTTCCATGGTTACTGTGGGTAATACACTAAGACGTCATAGTTTAAAATCATGCGTGGCAGGGAAGGTTCCTCTGGTTAAATCAGCACACATCCAGGCTCGTCTTAAGTTTGACCATGACCATTTGGATGATCCAGAGGAGTCATGGGA
>NC_056503.1:5265639-5270231 GCF_014905685.2 Nematolebias whitei
CTCTTTCCACAGATTCTCGATTGGATTCAGGTCTGGACTTTGACTTGGCCGTTCCAACACCTGGATACGTTTATTTGTGAACCATTCCATTGTAAATTTGGCTTTATGTTTTGGATCATTCCACTTCACAATTGTGTCCCACTAGTTGTTGATTCTTCTCAAAAAAATAAAAATTTTATATCTTTATGTTTGAAGCCTGAAATGTGGCAAAAGGTTGAAAAGTTCAAGGGGGACGAATACTTTCACAAGGCACTGTATCTTACACAACAAAAAATGTACATACATTTCAAAATATTTTTATTTTATAATTTCATTTTTATTTAATTTTTTTTATGTCTTCAATGTAAAATGGTGAGTGGTTTCAGTGTGTGTGTGTGTGGGGGGGGGGGGGAGTGGCGCTCTAGCACCCCCTACAGAGGAGCCGCCACTGCATATGACCCATTCATATTGTTAGATTTCTCAGAGTGTGATTAACTGAAACCCAGGAAGACTTGACTAATTGAAATAAGAAATTACCAATAAATTGGTTTACAATATTTACAAGTGTGGCAGCACGGTGGCGCAACTGGTATATCTGCTGCCTCTCAGCGAGCAGGTTCCCGGTTCAAATCCTGGTTTGGTGGCCTTTCTGGGTGGAGTTTGCATGTTCTCTCTGTGCATGCGTGGGTTTTCTCTGGGTACTCCGGTTTCCTCCCACAGACCAAAAACATGCATGTTAGACTGATTGGTGGCTCTAGATTGTCTCTAGGTGTGAGTGAGAGAGTGAATGGTTGTTTGTCTCGTTTGTCTCTATGTGTCCCTGTGATGGACTTGCAACCTGTCCAGGGTGTACCCCGCCCCTCGCACAATGATTGTCGGACATGGGCACCAGCGATCCCCGTGACCCAAAATGGAAAAAGCGGGTAAAGATAATGGATGGATGGATGGATGGAAATTTAAAAGTGGCTGACAAGGGAGGAAACGGGTAAGCATCTGTGGAAGTAGAATGAAAATGGTGTTTTCTTTCAAGCAAAGGATCTTTGAGAAGGTTTGTATATTAAACAGAGGAAGCTTACCCTGGTTGTAGGTGTTCAGGCTTGGAGAGGAGAGTTAGATTCCAGGAAGGTGATTATGGCAGAGGACATACGTTGGTGTATGAGAGTGGCAGGTCAGATCAGGATGAAGAGACTGTGAGAGATCTTTCCAGCTGTGTGCATGAAGACTGGTTTTAGAGTGAAGGTAGCGATGGCTAATGCTCCTGTACATGCTTCAAACTCAAGGCTAGATTTTCTTTACGTCACTGCTTTAAAGTCCAACAATGTCCAGTCAGGTCATCTGGATGGTTTCTTTTTTGTGCTGAGACATTTCATCCGTCATCCAATGAACTTCTTCCTATCTGAGGAAACACCAAACAAAACTGATTCTCCACCAACAGCATATTCCAGAGTGGAAAAAAAAAACAATTACGTTGGTACTAAGATGGCCTCTGGGGCATGCCCTCTTCTCCAGGGCCCGCCCTCTCCCTCGTCGACAGTCATGTCAAAGTCAAGTCTCCAGCTAGTCCAGAATTCTGCAGCTCAGCTCCTAACTGGGATTTGTAAGTATGGGCATATTTCACCAGTTGTATCCTCCCTAGCTCCCTGTATGTCACAGAATAGATTTTGATATTCTCCTGTTGACCTGTAAGTACCTACAGTGACACTTGAAAGTTTGTGAACTCTTTAGGATGTTCTATATTTATATGACCTAAACATCATCGGATTTTCACACAAGTCCTAAAAGTAGATGAAGACAACCCAGTTAAACAAATGAGACAAAAATATTATACTTGGGCAATTATTTACTGAGGAAAATTATCCAATATTACATATTTGTGGGTGGTAAAAGTATGTGAACTTCTAGGATTATCATTTAATTTGAAAGTGAAATTAGAGTCAGGTGTCAATCAACGGGATGATGATCAGGTGTGAGGGTTTACCCTGTTTGATTTAAAGAACAGGGATACATCAAAGTCTGCTCTTCTTCAATGTACTGGTTTATTTGGAAGGATTTAATTAATAATTATAGTATTTTCTAGTTTTTATTTTTTTCCTCCTTATTATTAGTATAGACATTAGAGTCCTGATTAGGGGTTGAACGAATACATAATTTTAAACTCGACATTAACGTAATAAAATTCGAGTATAACTCGAGTACTTGATGACATCATAGGATCTAAAGATACAAAAATAAATAAATAAAACCGCAAAAAAGGTCATTATTTACAAAAAAAGACCAACAAAACATTGGGAGCGTATATTCTGCTCCTATCATTTATCATACTGCAAATAAGTCACAGGAAAAACTAAACTATTAGTTAGTTACTATTAGTAAACTATTAGTTATTATTATTAAGCTGCAAAAGTAAAATAAACGTCCGGCACGTCAAAAACGAAACTAAAACCAGTGGGGGGTCGACCACCCCGCACCACCGCCAGCTGTGATGCACATTAGGTTTAGTTTTAGAGATTAATATGTTTATAGGTTTTTTTTATAGGTTTAGAGATTAATATTTTTTTTGCTTTTTGTTTGTGAAACAAGGTCAGAGGAAGCTGGTTCTGGTTCGGTCGACTGGACCCGGTGTTACACCATATTCTGTGACCTGCAACAGTGCATGCAACACCGCCCCCTACGGTCACAAAATATGGTGTAACACCGTTTCGCAACGCGCTCCAGTCAGGAAGTTGATTCATTTTCTGTTTCCTTACAGTAGTTGAACCAGAAGATTCATCTTTAGTGAAATATTTCCACAATATTGATGCATTTCTACCTGTTTGTCAAGACTGGGCCTGCTCTGCTCCATCCGTCTGCTTGGAGGAGTCCATTTTGTAACCCACGCCCGGTGCAATTCACGTGACGTGATGACGTAACGGTGACGTAATGACATCACCACAAATACTCGACGTGAAATTTAAAACCTTGATAGGTGTCCTAGGAATCGATGTGTAAATTACTCGAGTAGTCTGTTAAAGCCTGATCCACACTCCTTACTAGTTGGTGACGGTAATGCAACATGAAGTTGTTTGCCAACCGCCAATAAATACCACAAGAAGAAGAAGAACAACAACAACAACAACAAGAAGTCTTCTCTTCACAACATGTTTGTGGAAGTGGATCATGGCACGAACAAAGGAGGAGCTCAAAAAAAGTTGTTGCTCATCAGGTGACATATGGAGACAGTGGCACTGACAAAAAGACAGGAGAAAGAACTGGATGTGAATGTCAATGAAGATGTTGAGGTTCTCCTTAGGAGTGAGATTAGTAATGAGATCATCAGAGGTACAGCACAGGTTGAACATCTGGGAGATAAAGTTAGAGAGGACACACTGAGATGGTTTGGACATGTCCAGAGGAGGGACAGCAGTTATATTGGTAGAAGGATGTTAGAAATGGAGCTGCCAGGAAAAAGACAAAGAGGAGATATATGGATGCAGTTGGAGAGGACATGGAGGTAGATGGAGTGAGGACAGAGGACGCAGAGGACAGAGTGAGATGGAGGACGAGGACTCACTGTGGAGACCCTGAAGAGGGGAAAACCAAAAGAAAAATAAATTACTCTGGTTCTTCTACTGCATCTGGTTGTTTATATAATTTGGGCAAAATTACATCATTGGCTAACACTGTCAGTGTGGCCGGTGCAACAGTCTTCATATATACATCGTATGGTTGGAGTCCTTAGATGCATTATAGTGATGTACCAAATAAATTGTTTGTATATTTCAGTGGACACCGGTCTAGTGCTTGCTGTGACTCCAATGACGTATAATTTTAATAAGTCATCAATGTTGAGCCTTCAAAGTCAAGCATATGGGCCGAGAAGGGGTAGAGGCAAGGCAGTCATGGTGTCTCTGAGCAAGACACCTGATCCCTAGCTGCTCCCCGGGTGCTTGCATAGCTGCCCACTGCTCCACCTGGGTAGATCTCACGTGTGATGGGTTAAATGCAGATAAATAATTTAATCATTTTATAGAAACAAACAATGATGACAACACATAGCACTTATACACTTACCTAACTATACCAGCATACACCAGCCTCATCAGTGCTGTCAAACTGTGTTCTCAAAAGCTGGAGAAGTCATCAGCAAAAAAAAAAAAAGTAAAATTTTTTTGTTTCTTAATAAAAATTAAGATTAAATCACAATATCTTAATTTGCACCGAGAACTCTGGCCTCTCACTGCATACCATGAGTAGACAATGTCTCTGTGTCGTCCTCTCGCAGCCTTGGTCCTTAAATACTTGAAGGTGGCTCATTAGAGGACTGAGCCACAGCTGAGGAGGAGAGACTCTTCCTGCCACACCAGAGCTGCAACAAGATGATGTGAATACAAACAATCCTGGAATCTCTACAACATGCAGGGCTATTTTTCTGGGTCTCATTAATACATATTTAATTCTACAACACAACCTGGTTACCCACAATGCAACTTTCTAAAACCTTAAACATGCTTGTGCACACTTTAACCACAATTGTATAAAACAACACAGGTTAAGAGGAAAACAAATCAAAATTGTTAGTAGAAACAGATCTTGACGGGGAATCAGAACTCACTGCATCGCTGGTCCTGCGCAGT
>NC_056503.1:5270331-5271383 GCF_014905685.2 Nematolebias whitei
GATGTCATTACGTCACCGTTACGTCATCACGTCACGTGAATTGCACCAGGCGTGGGTTACAAAATGGACTTCTCCAAGCAGACGGATGGAGCAGAGCAGGCCCAGTCTTGACAAACAGGTAGAAATGCATCAATATTGTGGAAATATTTCACTAAAGATGAATCTTCTGGTTCAACTACCGTAAGGAAACAGAAAATGAATCAACTTCCTGAATGTTTGGAGCGCGTTGCGAAACGGTGTTACACCATATTCTGTGACCACCGTATATTGTGACCGTAGGGGGCGGTGTTGCATGCACTGTTGCAGGACACAGAATATGGTGTAACACCGGGTCCAATCGACCGAACCAGAACCAGCTTCCTCTGACCTTGTTTCACAAACAAAAAGCAAAAAAAAATTAATCTCTAAACCTATAAAAAAAACCTATAAACATATTAATCTCTAAAACTAAACCTAATGTGCATCACAGCTGGCGGTGGTACGGGGTGGTCGACCTCCCACTGGTTTTAGTTTCGTTTTTGACGTGCCAGACGTTTATTTTACTTTTGCAGCTTAATAATAATAACTAATAGTTTACTAATAGTAACTAACTAATAGTTTAGTTTTTCCTGTGACTTATTTGCAGTATGATAAATGGTAGGAACATAATATACGCTCTCAATGTTTTGTTGGTCTTTTTTTGTAAATAATGACCTTTTTTGCGGTTTTATTTATTTATTTTTGTATCTTTAGATCCTATGATGTCATCAAGTACTCGAGTTCTACTCGAATTTTGTTACGTTAATGTCGAGTTTAAAATTATGTATTCGTTCAACCCCTAATCAGGCCTCTAATGTCTATACTAATAATACGGAGGAAAAAACAAACAAAAAAAAAACTAGAAAATACTATAATTATTAATTAAATCCTTCCAAATAAACCAGTACATTGAAGAAGAGCAGACTTTGATGTATCCCTGTTCTTTAAATCAAACAGGGTGAACCCTCACACCTGATCATCATCCCATTGATTGACACCTGACTCTAATTTCACTTTCAAATTAAATGATAATC
>NC_056503.1:5271483-5272545 GCF_014905685.2 Nematolebias whitei
CTTGATAAAACACAGTGGACCAACACCAGCAGATGACATGGCACCCCAGTCACTGTGGAAACTTGATACTGGACCTCAAGCAATGTGAATTCTGTGTCTCCTCTCTTCCTCCAGACTCTGAGACCTTGATTTCCAAAGGAAATGCAAAATTTACTGTAATCAGAGAACATAACTTTGGACCACTCAGCAGCAGTCCCAGGCGAGATGCTTCTGACGCTGTTTCTGGTTCAAGAGTGGCTTGACCTGGGGAATGTGGCACCTGTAGCCCATTTCCTGCACACGCCTGTGCACGGTGGCTCTGGATGTTTCTACTCCAGACTCAGTCCACTGCTTCCACAGGTCCCCCAAGGTCTGGAATCGGCCCTTCTCCACAATCCTCCTCAGGGTCCGGTCACCTCTTCTCGTTGTGCAGCGTTTTCTGCCACACTTTTCCCTTCCCACAGACTTCCCACTGAGGTGCCTTGATACAGCACTCTGGGAACAGCCTATTCGTTCAGCAATTTCTTTCTGTGTCTTACCCTCTTGCTTGAGGGTGTCAATGATGGCCTTCTGGACAGCAGTCAGGTCGGCAGTCTTACCCATGATTGTGGTTTTGAGTAATGAACAAGGCTGGGAGTTTTTAAAAGCCTCAGGAATCTTTTGCAGGTGTTTAGAGTTACGTCGTTGATTCAGATGGTTAGGTTAATAGCTTGTTTAGAGAACCTTTTCATGATATGCTCATTTTTTGGGACAGGCATTTTGGGTTTTCATGAGCTATATGCCATAATCATCAGTATTAAAACAATTAAAGACCTGAAATATTTCAGTTGGTGTGCAATGAATCTGAAATATATGAAAGTTTCATCTTTATCATTACATTATGGAAAATAATGACCCTTATCACAATATGCTAATTTTTTGAGAAGGACCTGTATAAGGATCTATGTTCAGCACACAAGCTTTAGCAGGGTCGAGAACAGTGCAACAACCAAACAAACAAAGAAGGTGTTGCACAAAACTGTAGGTTTAATATTAGTGGATGTAATGATCTTTCATATTGGAGTGATCTTTTTATTAAGAGAT
>NC_056503.1:5272645-5276747 GCF_014905685.2 Nematolebias whitei
AGGATTCCCGACCAAGTATTGAGTGCATAACTGAACATGATTATTTGAAGGTTGGCGTTTTTTGTATTAAAAACACTTGTCTTTCATTGGTGGGATGAAATATGCTAATTTTTTGGGACAGGCATTTTGGGTTTTCATGAGCTGTATGCCATAATCATCAGTATTAAAACAATTAAAGACCTGAAATATTTCAGTTGGTGTGCAATGAATCTGAAATATATGAAAGTTTCATTTTTATCATTACATTATGGAAAATAATGACCTTTATCACAATATGCTAATTTTTTGAGAAGGACCTGTATGTGGTCCCGGTAAAACTAATCCCGTGTGAATAGGACTTTAATACATGTAATTTTAAGAGTTTGTGAACAGAGTGAAATTATCAGGGTTTTGTTTTCCGGTGACTCGGTTGTAAATAATAACAGTACTGAGCCATGCTGGTATTATTTAGAACCCATTTAAGGGTCCTGATGATGCCAGGCTAAAACAATAAAAACAAGCTGAGGGATTTGAACAATTAACCTTGGTAATTTTCTAGATTTTTTTTTTTTTTTTTACAGGAATTGATCAAGGAGTGGAAGTAGGTAGGAGTTACACTGTGTAAAAGAATAGAGGGAATTTTTATTTATATATTTATATTTTGCTTGTCCCAGCGCAGAGTGACGAACCCTGGCGGAGGGAGCAATTTTATCCACTGCCAAGCCCAGTGGTGGAGCCAGGGAGTGGCCAATGGGGGCCTTGGCCAACATAGATTAATCTTGGGCCACCCCAAACATTCTAGAAAACTATACTTTTGAACAACATAATAAAAATAAAGCATAGTTTCCTCAAATGATAGGGGTGCCACTTGTGCATGGCACCCAAATGTGGACAGATACCTTTCTCATGCCTAGATGCAGCCACACACCAAAATGAAAACTGGTACCTCACAGATTTTTCAATTCATCATGCTGACAACATGGATGGATGAATGGCGGGTATTTCTACTGCCCCCACCTCGCTTGTGACAAATCACTCTTGCATATCCACAAAACCCATTCCAGTGTGGACGGGGACTAAGTCGCTTGAGTTTACCTTTCATCAATCACAGCAAACATTTTCTAATGCTAAAAGATTGTCTTTACATGTCGTCAAAACTGCCTCACACAAAGTAGTTCAACTATTACTCCCACACATATAGCGAAAAATAACTACATGAATAAATAAAATAAAAATGAAACTGTAGTTTTACTATTATCATGCAGATTACTGACACATTCCCATAAACATAGTCATACTGGACAAACTAGAGTTCAAATATAAACTCAAAACTTTGTGATTGTGCTAAATATAGCAAATATCCAACATATTCAGATTAAAATATTAGTTTATTCATTTATTTTCTCCCTTTTTTTATCCTTTGATGTCCCCCTCCTTTTTGACCTGTTAATAAAATTTTCTTTATACTATATGTTATTCTCGAGACCTCAGGACGCTGTTGCCAAGGCGCGTATGATTTAATATTTGTCATGCATTGGAAAGATTATATATAAAAAATCATGGAACAACAACAACATGCCTTGAGGTAAGCATGGAGCTGCACAGTCGGAGCCAGTGGAGACATTTGTCCCTGGAGGTAGATTAGATGCGGGAGCTCAATGGGAGAACGAGGGCACACCAGCACTCCATGGTCTTGGGGGAGAAGACACAGCGTGAATGCACGCATGAATGATCCATTCTCCCCCGCCCTGCTTGACACTTTCCTCAATCCTCTGCTGCCTCGGCCCTGCGAGTCTGCCTGGACTGAACTGAGTTGTTCTTTAACAACTTTTTTCACAAGTTTCTCTTTGACTGTTCTGACTTCAGGAGCATTATACCTCACACGTACATTTGAAATGAAGAGCATCTGAAAGTGTGTGTCAGCAAATGTCCCCTGATTTAAGTTTTTATTCATTATTTGCTCACATGTTGTTATATCATATTACACTGATTGGTAACTCTAAATTGTCCCTAGGTGTGAGTGAGAGCGTGAATGTTAGTCCTTGTGATGGACTGGAGACCTGTCCAGGGTGTCCCCCGCCTCTCGCACAGTGGTAGCTGGTTATGGGTACCAGTGACCCCCATGACCTGAAAAGGAAGATATGGGTAAAGATCATGGATGGGTGGATGTTACAGATATTAGAAGTCTTTTTATCCTGTTTTCATGTTGCTACACAGATACAACCATTGGACTGGTTTGATATTATTAGAAAGACTAAATATGCATTCTGAGAGAATCTGTGTCCTGTCTTGTGTAATTCTTTAGATTTCTGTGTTTAAGTCTTCCTGCCCCCTCAGCGTTCCTTCCTCATGTAATCAGCTCCAGCTCCTGTCTCTATCTCCTGTTCCTCATTGTCCTGCAGCTGTTCATGATTATTGTCTCGTTAGTTTCCCCATAAGTTCTGTCATTTCATTTCTTCCTTGTCCGTGGATTGTCCTTCCAAGGCGCTCATGTTGTGTTCCTCCATGTCTCCTTGTTCATGCTCCGTGTAAGTTTTGCTGCAACATCAGCCCTTTTGTTTATTTAAATAAATATTCTTTATTTTAGCCCTGAGTTCCCCGAGTCCTGTCTGCCCAGTGGGTTCAACAGACCGCACAGAACATGATAGATTCTTGGGCAAAGCTTTGCAGGATCTGTTTTCTAATATCGATGATGATTTATCAAGTTTACTTAGATTTAATCTGCCATCAAATTGAGCTGATGTGAAAAAAACAAATCCATTTGTCTACCTTTAGGTTCATCAATCTGTGAAACAGCAAGATCAAACGAACTAAGCTTACCGGTAATCTCACAACTCATGAAGAAGGGCATCTGCTCTAAAAGACAATTACTAAAGTTTCTGTGGCTCAGATAACTTTTGTGGAACAGATAGATTTTAATAAAACTCACATCTCAAGATGGAAACAAATAGATTTGTTTTCCCTACTGAAACAAGCTTCTAAAACTATGTGACAATGTGATATGTTTGCCTAAAGGCACTAGTTGGTTAGATTGTGCTTTTTTCATTTATTTCATGCATTACAGCTGAGTGATTATAATCAAGTTCAAGTATCTTTACTGTGATTCACAGCATGTGATAGATGAGGTGAAATGAAAATGTGTACTCAAGGTCCCAGTTACACCCAAAAATGGCAAAAATATAAAGTATAAGAAGAAACCATATAAGGATCTAAGATATACACTAAATGAACGCTAAGCGAACGCTAAATGAACGCTAAATGAACGCTAAATGAATGCTAAGCGAACGCTAAACGAACGCTAAATGAACTCTAAATGAACGCTAAATGAACGCTAAGCGAACGCTAAATTACCGCTAAGCGAACGCTAAATTAACGCTAAATGAACGCTAAGCAAACGCTAAATGAACGCTAAATGAACGCTAAGCGAACGCTAAATTTACGCTAAGCGAACGCTAAATGAACGCTAAATGAAAGCTAAATGAACGCTAAATGAACGCTAAGCGAACGCTAAACGAACGCTAAACGAACGCTAAACGAACGCTAATGGAATGCTAAATGAATGCTAAATGAATGCTAAACGAACGCTAAATGAACGCTAAATGAATGCTAAACGAATGCTAAATGAACGCTAAACGAACGCTAAATGAACGCTAAATGAATGCTAAGCGAACGCTAAACGAACGCTAAACGAACGCTAAATGAACGCTAAATGAACGCTAAATGAACGCTAAGCGAACGCTAAATTAACGCTAAGCGAACGCTAAATTAACGCTAAATGAACGCTAAGCAAACGCTAAATGAACGCTAAATGAACGCTAAATGAACGCTAAGCGAACGCTAAATTTACGCTAAGCGAACGCTAAATAAACGCTAAATGAACGCTAAATGAACGCTAAATGAACGCTAAGCCAACGCTAAACGAACGCTAAACGAACACTAAACGAACGCTAAAGGAATGCTAAATGAATGCTAAATGAATGCTAAACGAATGCTAAATGAACGCTAAACGAACGCTAAGCGAACGCTAAATGAATGCTAAACAAACGCTAAACGAACGCTAAATGAACGCTAAATGAACGCTAAATGAACGCTAAACGGACGCTAAACGACCGCTAAACGAACG
>NC_056503.1:5276847-5285085 GCF_014905685.2 Nematolebias whitei
AAATGAACGCTAAATGAACGCTAAATGAACGCTAAGCGAACGCTAAACGACCGCTAAACGAACGCTAAATGAACGCTAAATGAAAGCTAAATGAACGCTAAGCGAACGCTAAGCGAACACTAAATGAACGCTAAATGAACGCTAAACGAACGCTAAATGAATGCTAAATGAATGTTAAATGAATGCTAAACGAATGCTAAACGAATGCTAAATGAATGCTAAATGAACGCTAAACGAACGCCAAACGAACGCTAAATGAATGCTAAACGGACGCTAAACGACCGCTAAACGAACGCTAAATGAATGCTAAACGAATGCTAAACGAATGCTAAACGAATGCTAAATGAACGCTAAATGAACGCTAAATGAACGCTAAATGAACGCTAAGCGAACGCTAAGCGAACGCTAAACGAACGCTAAACGAATGCTAAACGAACGCTAAATGAACGTTAAATGAACGCTAAATGAACGCTAAACGAATGCTAAACGAACGCTAAACGAACGCTAAACGAACGCTAAACGAACGCTAAATGAACTCGAAATGAACGCTAAATGAACGCTAAGCGAACGCTAAACGAACGCTAAATGAACGCTAAACGAACGCTAAACGAACACTAAATGAACGCTAAATGAACGCTAAATGAACGCTAAACGAACGCTAAACGGATGCTAAACGACCGCTAAACGAATGCTAAACGAACCCTAAATGAACGCTAAGCGAACGCTAAATGAATGCTAAATAAACGCTAAATGAACACTAAATGAACGCTAAGCGAACGCTAAGCGAACGCTAAGCGAACGCTAAATGAACGCTAAGCAAACGCTAAATGAACGCTAAGCGAACGCTAAATGAACGCTAAGCAAACGCTAAATGAACGCTAAGCGAACGCTAAACGAACGCTAAATGAACGCTAAACGCATGCTAAACGCATGCTAAACGCATGCTAAACTGTACGCTGAAAGATCTAAGATATGCCAAACACTAAGGGGTTTATGGTATATTAAACAGCAGCCTGAACATAATGTAATAAATGTAGTGGTTTAATAAAATACAGAATAGGTTTGAGAATAGTTGTCTTGTTTTATCTAGTGCCCATAATGATGCATGCCCATGGTAAGTGCATGGGTGAGAACTGACTATCAGTTGCATTTGGTACGAAACAGCAATCACTGAGTACAAGGTGGGGTACAACTTGGTGGTACTGTACTGCAAAACACTGAAACTGTTAAACATAAAAACAGTTTGAGGCTGAGAAAAAGAATCGATACAACAAAAAAACTAAAACAGGAACACAAAGAAGGAAGCTGAAAACTGTAAGGAGGGAGCTCCTGACGCAGGGAGGGCTGATTATAGAGTGAGTGCAGCTGGGCTGACTGATGTAAGGCTGGTGTCAGTGAAGAAAGGCCCTGAAGAATGATTAAAAATGCCATATAAGAAAAACACAAGATGAGACAGAGCTTTATTGATCCCGCAGGAAACATAACAGAAAATAAAACTCATGACAGGAAATGGATGTCATTCCTCATGATGGCTGGTGTTGGAAAGGTGGCTGAGAAGCTGAAGGTAAGCATGGTTCTCTTGCAGGCACAAGGAAGTAGATGAGGAATCCAGAGTTGGAGATGCAGGAGGCAGGCACTAGGAGCATAAGGAGAAGACAGGGTAATTATAAATCTTCAAGAACCAAGAGAAGGCTGATAGCAACTAGCAGTAGGTATGTAATGCTCCAGCAAGGAGGGGGGCTCTCCTGCAGTCTTTTATTCTCCTGGAGCTCAATGACCCACAGCTGCTGCTCTTTAGTTCCGCCCAGGAACCTGGGGAAAAAGCTTGAACCCTACACTGGGGCCGAACAGGCAGGCATTAGAACACACACTGAAAAAACTGCTGGGTTTATTTGATAACTCAGTTGCTGAATTAAATATGGAGTTATTTGAATGGTTTGACCAAATACTGGGTCAAATGTTTGAACCAGTGGACACATCAGAGATGAGCCTGTCAGGTAGTATGTAGCTGAAGTCCAAATGTGGGAATAATGGAACAGAATGGGAAAAACTGTTTATAATAACAAAACAAAAAGCTGATGCTGCATGAAAACTACAAATGACAACACAAAGAACCACAGCAGTGAAACAGGAAGACAGAGCAAAGAGTTATTAGGTAGTGATAAGATAAGTCAGCTGATTTACAGATGTGGGCTGTGTGTGTGTGTGTGGGGGGGGGGGGGGGGGGGTTAATTTTAATATACTTTTCTTTTGTCAGGTTTTGTTATTTAATTTATAGCAATCATTTAATATTTTCCCTTTTTAGTTGCACAGAAATTTTTTGTTTGTTTGTTTTTCAAGATAAATTTAATCGTCATTTCAATTTAGTTTTTAAAAATGAAAGAAGTCCTCTTGTCTAAAGATTACATCATAGACTAAACTTCCTGCTACTTTCCTTACATTTAATTTTTCCACTAAAGGAGTTTAAACTTAAATAAGCACAAAGGAAAACACATAATTGAAGAGTAGCTTCTTTTCTCAAGTATTTATTATTTGTACTGTTTTGTATTTTATTATGTTTTTATCTGTGATTTTCATAAGTATCAAAGCAATGGATAAATTATTACATTAGTTTGTAACAACCTTGTTATTCTGCATGGTTACGTGGATCAAGTCTCTTTTGAGAATGAGACCTTGTCTCAAAAACATTTCTGAGAAAATTACATAGCAAAATATGAACAATAACGTTCTAAACAACTTTTTTCTTTTTTTATTAAATATGATAAAAACTAACTGTTCTTTTGTTGTTCTAGAGTTCTCCATAACTACATGTTGTGGCGCATCGTGGCGGCGCTAAGTGAACACCTGTCCACTGCCTTCCGAAGCACCATCCATGAGTTTTCTCGGGAGATAGACGGCACAGAGCAGCAGCTGGAACTGGGCCGACTCTGCCTGACTCAGGCCAACAAACACTTTGGCATGGCTCTGGGAGCGCTGTTTGTCCAGAAACACTTTTCTTCTCAGAGCAAAGCCAAGGTTAGAAATGATGCAGATGACTCAAATGATTTGAGTCACAAAACATTTGATTTTGTGACTCAAAACCAAACGTTGCTGTTCTCTCTGTTATCTGTCCTGACATGAGACAAGCTTGATTTCAAGGGTTAAAAAGCAAGAAAGCAGAGTTTATTTAACACAAATATTTTAGTTATTTATGATAAGAGTAAAGGATATAAATTTAAGCCAGAGTTTAGACTAAGATCATATTACATTACATTATGTAGAGAAATTAGATGTAGACGTTTTGGTCTAACCTAAAAAATATTATTATTTGCAATCTTAACATTTTAAGATGTCACGCTGGAAATATAAGTATTATTCTGAAAGATCCTCAGCTGCATCTTATTATTATTTCAGTTTTTCCTCTTCAGGGTCTCCACAGCGAGTCATCCTCCTCCATCTCACTCTGTCCTCTGCATCCTCTGTCCTCACTCCATCTACCTCCATGTCCTCTCTAACTGCATCCATACAGTATATCTCCTCTTTGTCTTTTTCCTGGCAGCTGCATCTCTAACATCCTTCTACCAATATAACCACTGTCCCTCCTCTGGACATGTCCAAACCATCTCAGTCTGGTCTCTCTAACTTTATCTCCCAGTTGTTCAACCTGTGCTGTCCCTCTGATGATCTCATTCCTGATCTTATCCAGCCTTATCACTCCTAAGGAGAACCTCAACATCTTCATTTCTCCAGTTCTGTCTCCTGTCTTTTTGTCAATGTCTCTGTCTCCAGACCATGCAACATAGCTGGTCTCATCACTGTCTTGTAAACTTGTCCTTTGACCTTTGCTGACACCCTTTTGTCGCAAATCACTCCTGAAACTTTTCTCCATCCACTCCATCCTGCCTGGACTCTCTTTTTCATCTCTTTACTACATTCCCCATTTTCCTGGACGGTGGACCCCAAGTACTTGAAGTCCTGCTCCTTGTAGCCTCACTGTTCTACCGGTCTTTCACCTTGAAGCTATGTGTCACTCCTACAGCACATCTCACCATTGCCCTTCTGTCCTCATACATGTCCTGTACCAGTCTAACATACTTCTGTCACTCCAGATTTCCTCATGCAATACCACACCTCCTCTCTTGGCACTCTGTCATATGCTTTTAATCCACAAAGACACAATGGAGTTCTTTCTGACCCTCTCTGTACTTCTCCATCAGCATCCTCAAAGCAAAGATGGCATCTGTGGTGCTTTTTCTTGGCATGAAACCATACTGCTGCTCACAAATTGTCACCTCTCATCCGAGTCTTGCTTCAACAACTCTCTCCCAGATCTTCATCGTATGGCTCATCAACTTAATTCCCCTGTACTTGCTACAACTCTGTACATCACCCTTGTTCTTAAAAATGGGCACCAGTACACTCCTTCTGTGCATCACCCTTGTTCTTAAAAATGAGCACCAGCACACTCCTTCTCTATTTCTGAGGCATTTTCTCACCCTCATATATGCCATTGAATATTTGAGTCAAAAAACTCTGCCATCTCTCCAAGACATTTCCAAACCTCCACTGGTATGTCACCAGGTCCTACTGCCTTCCCCTTCTTCATTCTTTTCATAGCTTTCCATACTTCACAGTCACTAATCTTTCCCACTTCCTGGTCCACAGTTTCTATGACCTCTCTTCTTTCTCTTTCATTTTCTTCATTCATAAGCTCCTCAAAGTTCTCCTTCCATCTTCCCGTCACACTCTCCTCACTTGTTAGAACATTACCATTCCTATATTTAATAAGCCTAACCTGCTGCACATCCTTTCCAGCCTGATCCCTCTGTCTTGCCAATCGGTACAAGTCCTTCTCGCCCTCTTTAGTGTCCAGTCTCCTATACAACTCATCATACGTCTTCTGCTTTGCCTTTGCCATCTCCCTCTTTGTTCTACATCCCATCTCCTTATATTCCTGTCTCCTCTCTTCAGTCCTCTCTCTGTCATATTTCTTCTTGGCTAACCTCTTTCTTTGAACAGCTTCCTAGACTTCACTATTCCACCTCCAGGTTTCCTTATCATCCATTCTCTGTCCAGATGACACACCAAGTACCTTCCTACCTGTTTCTCTAATTACTGTTGCTATAGTAGCCCAGTTATTTGAAGCTCTTTCTTACCACCTTTAACAGTTCATCTCTGAATTTCTCACAACATTCTTCCTTCTTCATCTTCCACCATTTGGTCTTCTTCTCTGATTTTACTATTTTTCTCTTTTTCACAACAACAGTCATTCTACACACAACCATCCGATGCTGTCTGGCCACGCTCTCCCCTGCCACAACCTTACAGTCCCCAATCTCCCTCAGGTTTCCTCTTCTACACAGAATGTAGTCGACCTGCGTATTCCTTCCTCCACTCTTATAGGTCACTCTATGTCCCCCCCCCCCCTCTTTCGGAAATAGGTGTTCCTTGACACCAAACCTACCCATCACTTCCTCATCCCCTCTGTTTTTTTCACCAACATGTCCATTCAGGTCTGCTCCAATCACCACTCTCTCCTCCCTGGGAATACTCTCTATCATTTCATCCAGATCCTTCCAAAATGTATCTTTCTCCTCCTCATCACATCCAACCTGTAGAGCATAACCACTAACGATGTTTAGCATCAGACCTACTTCTACCTTCAGGCACATCACCTTCTTATCTGACACTCTCTTCACCTCTACTACATTCTTTGCCAACTCCTCCTTTAGGACCACCCCTACTCCATTTCTCTTTCTATCCACACCATGGTAAAACAGTTTGAACCATGCTCCAATGCTGTGAGCCTTGCTGCCCTTCCACTTGGTCTCTTGGACACATAAAACATCTACCTTCCTTCTCTGCATCATGTCAGCCAGCTCTCTATCTTTGCCTGTCATTGTCCCCACATTTAGAGTTGCAACTCTGTCCTACATTCTTCACTTTCCTCTTCTCCCTCTGTCTCCTGACATGTTTCTGTCTTCGTGATCTTTGAACAACAGTAGTGCAATTTCTGCCGGCACCCTGTTTGTCAACAGCACTGGTAGCAGTTGTTGTTAACCCGATCCGGTATGGTTTCACTTTGATGAAGTCACATTATAGTTCTGGCTAAAGTGTTTTACGTCGGATTCCCTTCCTGACACAATCCTCACCATTTACCTGGGCTTGGGACTGGCACAAGAGATACACTGGCTTGTGCTCCCTAGTGACTGGTTTAATTCTCTGCTGCTACATTATCAAATTTTAGTTCTATAATTAAAAACTGTGTTAAATACATTTATGTGTTGGGCAATGTTGATTAGCTGTAGCAGCCATTTTGAATTATATTGACAACAAACAGTAATGAGCGGGTAAATTCATGGCCAGATTAACAACAAAGTCCATGCTCAATAATCCAGGTATACAATCCAACAATTGTCAGTCAGGTCATCTGGACATATTACTTGCTCAAAGATTTTCACTTTCAGCAGAGATCAATAATTAAATGGTAAATGGACTGTACTTATATAGCGCCTTTCTATCTTATTTCAAGATACTCAAAGCGCTTTACAATAATCTGTGCCTCATTGACCCATTCATACAGCTCTATACTAGATCTCTACAAAGCTAATTGAACAAATCATTCTAAAGAGAATAATCAGTGTTTTATCACATTCATACACTGATGGGACACACATCAGAGGCTGTGAAGGGTTCAGTGTCTTGCCCAAGGACACGTCAGCATGTGACTGTTGGTGGATTTGAACCCCCAACTCTTGCATTGGAGGACAACGTCTCTAACCACTCAGCCACAGCTGCCCCCAATTAAGGTTGTTTTTATATTATTATTTATATTTTTGATCCTTGTGGTAAACCTCCAGCAGTCTTTTTTTTACATGGCTCAAGAGTTTGCATTGATTGATTGAATTTGGATCTGAAAATCCTATCTGCACTAATGAGGAGTCTCTAGTGTCTTCCTCTCATTTACTTCTTTCAGTTTCCGTTCAGTGTTTTGCCAGATCATTCACAACTAATCCTCCCAACTCTGACATTTGGTGCTATCCCTTTCCAATAAATTTCCCCTGTCTGAATTCATACCTTGTGTTATGGGGATAAGATTTCGCAATAGGATTTTTAAACTCTGTCACCCCATATTCTTGTTAAGCTACCTATCATGTCTGTCTCACCTTTTTTTCTCTACTCTTTATGACACAAACTTCATCTTTGAATTACTGGGAAAGTTTAGAACTAATGCAAAAGATCTAACAAGGTTAAGTCAGGTCCTCTGGACAAATTCTTCTTTGTTGAAACGTTTCATCTTTTATCCGAAAGACTTCTTCAGTCTGAAGAGCTGCAATAAATTAAGTCTTATAAATATCACCTTCTCATAGTGGATCAACCAGTTTGATGGTAACATCCAGAACTAGCTGTTCACGTGTAAAAAGAGTACCATCATCCTAACAATTTTTAGGCTGTGATAAAGGATGACCTAGGCTAGGCCAAGGCAAATAGGATGGCCCAGCACAGAAGAGCAACATCATCAGGCCAGGACTCTGCGGTCTACACTCATCTCCAGACCAGAGGTCACTCGTTCAGGGATGAAGATGTTCACATCCTGGATAGAGAGGAACGATGGTTTGAGAGAGGAGTGAAGGAAGACAGCTTTGTGAAGAGAAACCGTTCATCGTTTAACAGGAGCGGAGGCCTCCGGGTTCAACTGTCCCCCTTCTTACAAGGACCAATTGTTAGACTGATAGTCCTCCTTTTACACATGAACAAGTAGTTCTGGATGTTACCAGAAACCTGGTTGATCCACTATGACAAGGGGCTATTTATTAGGGATGCACTGATCCACTTTTTTTCTCTTTCTCTCGATCCGATCCCGATACCTAAATCTGAATATTGGTCGATTCCGATCCAGTTCCGATATCATGATCATCATTGATTTTATATGACGCTGAAATAATCTCCTCTCAAGTACAATTTGTACAAATATATTCATGCATGTCCAAAAAGGCAACTTGAGGTAAGTTGTATAAATGTTGGATAAGTTTTAAAGTTAGAATTAAATTCTGCTAAAACAAAACATGTTTTTTTTTTATTCCTAGCTTTAAAGTGGATATTAAAGTGATTATTTTAGGTGACTGTTTAAAGTTATTTTATATTTTTTAAATAAGGGGCAGATATAAGATTTTTCTTCTTTCTGCACTCTTTACATTCAATGTTTTCTTTTTGATGAACTTGTTTTGTTTCTTTTAAATAAATTAATAAATGAATTAA
>NC_056503.1:5285185-5296645 GCF_014905685.2 Nematolebias whitei
AGTTTACTGCAGCTCCTCAGACTGAAGAAGCCTTTTGGCTAAAAGATGAAAAGTTTCAACATAAAGAATCCATCCAGAGGACCTGACGTAAAATTGTTAGATTCATCTACCTGGATTATTGAGCATGCAACAGGACATAACGCAAACTACGTACGACAGTGTAAACGCTGTAAATTATTTTTACTTTCTGTGTACAGTTCCTCATATTTACATCTATTTACATCTAAATAAGTCCACGCTAATTTTCTGAATAATACTAGAGATGGAAGATTTTTATCAAATGTATATAGGAGCAGGTTGTAAACAAAAGTATCTTAAAGTGTTTTGAAACTACAACCTCAGTGGTATTGATGCTTCCAACAGGAAGTGATGGTTGTTTCCTGTTGTTCAGCCTGTACTTTTAAACTTGACCTCTGAGGTAGCATCGCTTCTTAAACAATGGTGGTGTGCTGTAGCTCAGGAGGCGTTTGACTTTCACTGAATCAGTGTCGCTGCTTATGGTGGTAACTCATTGAAGTGCAACTGTTGAGAGAAGTGTTGGTGGAAACAATCTCTGAAAACAGTGCACAAATTGCAGAAAGATTCCAAGAAAATTTGTGACTTTTCAGCAGCAGTCTCACTGAGCGTCAAGGGACTGTGACCAAGTGGCCAACAAGCCATGTGGCTGCGTTATGAGCAGGCGTATTTCAAAATCACAGCTTGTTTTCATATGCACGTCTCTCAAAACTGAATCCTTGGCTACGAACAATATTTTTGTTGCCCACCTCCGCCTACATCAGCAGCTGTCTTCACATTTATGATTTAACTTGCGGGAATAAAATTTTGAAATGAACCGAGACTGTTTTTGACCAGATTTTTTAATTATTATTAGTCAGCATCAGTGTCCTTTTTCAACCTGGACATTTTTTCTGTCCAAGCAAAGCTCCCTTGCAGGTGTGACAATACAATACAGCATAGCCCTCCTCTATCAAATCTCAGATGGGTTTTTAAATGCACATGATTTAAAAGAAAAGTTGCAGCAAGACATGATTTGAGCATGTTCAAAACTTAAACCACTCACCTCTGCAGAGGAAGTTGAGAACCTTGCAAAAGTCGCAAAGCATCAGGCAAAGTTTTCTGTTTGTTTTCTTCTTCCACATATGGAAAGCATGTTGTTTAGTCACTGAAGGTATTATCTCACTGGGCTGCAACTTCTGGTGACTGTTTTGCAACTATTTGCAGGAAAGTCTTTAATATTCCTTGAATCATTCAGGGGGGTCTACATTTCTTTGTGTAAGTCAGAGACTTGCTGCCTGGTTGCTTGAATTTTGAACATGTGCAAAATTGTGTGTGACAAACTTTTACCCAACAGGCATCTCAAACCCAACTCGACTGCATTAACGCTGTATCTTGACTGCTGCATGTGAGCACCCCTCTGACAGAACATATGAGGCTAATGTCCTGATCTAAAAACCACACCTTTGGTAAATATTCACTTTAAAACTGGTCATAATCTTCCTATATTCATTTTAAAAGTGTACTTCAGTGTACACAATCATATATGTCAAGGTGTCATGGTGGGTAAAACCTAACCAAGGCGGGTATGACGTGGGTGGAAGTCGGCAACAAAGTTATGTGCACAAATCATTGGAATCCAGTTCTGCAAGTCATGCACACAATAACGGTACATTATTTACTAAATTTGGCCACTACAAATGCTGCTGCACACGTCAATGGTTGCTTGGTTGGGGGCCGAGATAGAGTAGAGGCAGGGCAACCGACTTGGAACCAGAAAGTTGTGGTTCGACTCCGAGCCATTCCCACATGCCGTGGTGTCTCTGAGCAAGACACCTAATCCCTAATTGCTCCCTGCGTGCATACATAGCTGTCCACTGCTCCACCTGGGTGTATCTCAGGTGTGATGGGTTAAATGCACAGAACTGATTTCATCATTGTATGGGAACATACAGTGATGACAAGCTCAGACTTCCCCCCTCTTGGTTGCAAACAGAATTCAGGGAGACTGCAACAGAAAAATGTTCCTGTTTTCTCACAACTTTGAGTCATTAACTAGTCAAACAGTCGCAGCCCAGTGAGATGCTACCTTCAGAGGCAGAATTTAAAACAACATCTTTATTCCTAAGTTGCTGTTTGAAGGTTGGACATTAGAAGCCTGTAGCTACAAGGCCTCTCTTTTTTTGTACTTCCTTAAGTTTCACATTGAACGGACAAACTGAAAGACTGACTGATCACATCCGCTTGGCATTATTCCTGCTAATAACTTCAAAAACTGTTATAATATCCTTCAACACATTTCAGTGGCCTTAAAGACTTTTTGCTGTTTGATGTTCTCTCCCGTCAGGTACAGGAGCTGGTGGAGGACATAAAGCATTCCTTAGATCTTCGGCTGCAGGAGTTGGACTGGATGGATGAGACCACCAAAGAGGCTGCCAGAGCAAAGGTTGAGAGCCTAAACTGAGCCTTAGGATCACGAACATGACTTCATGCCAGATCCGATTACTATTTGAAAAGGATTTAAATTCTTTGTAATACTTTGGGGGAGATAGCAGTGTGACACGTCAAGGGCTTGACTTTGAAAGATGAAGATTGCCTAATCCGGATTTCTCTGTGGTGCTGATTTAGGATCTGCACTGCAAGATATTTCTAATACTTTTACAATCCAAAATGATAATCCTTTTAGGGCCCATTCAGAATATAAAAAGCTTTGCTGTAATCCTATTACATTGGGTTGGCTTGATTAGCTTATGAATGTGTGAGTGTGGGTCCAAATCCAAGTATGCTTGTGTGGGTTTTTAGTTACTACTAGTAGATGTGAGGTTTTGTTGTGACACCATTTTCTTCTCCTCTTGTTCCAGCTCAAGTACATGATGGTAATGACAGGATACCCAGACTTCTTGCTCAAACCTGAGCTCATTGATCAAGAATATGGGGTGAGTCATGAACCTCTTTATCATCGGAGCCACGCAGTCATTATTACTACACACAAGTACCCACACATCAGTCATTCTTCCAAGAATCCCGAGGACTCGTCATCAGGCTAAAACATGCAGCCTTTGAATCAGACTTAGAAAAAAATCACTGTAATTTACATTTTGATGATGAAATCTTTTATATAAAGAAGTGTACCGTTTTCCCCAAGTTTGTTTATCCATCCTCCAAATGTAAAGAAAATCAGGCTTGTGTCAAGAAATATACGTTCAAGAGTCTCCTAATTCTGTAGATAGCCATGAACATTGTAGGGTTTCTGGGATCTGGTCCTGCATGTTGCGTTTCCCTCAAGTTTACCAGTCACCCCTCAGTGTTTCTCCTCCGTGTTCCAGCGCTGACGCACCTGTGTCCGATTCTAATCACCGCAGGTGTCTGTCATTTCCACTTGTCAGCATCTGTATATATTCAGCCCCTTGGTGTTATGTCTTTGTCTCTGGATTGTCCTGTCTAAGACTTTGTGATCTGTCTCCCCTTCATGTCCTCCTTTAAAGTAAGTTACTGTAGCTGCCCTGGCAGCATTTTGCTTTGTTTATTCAATAATAAACCTTTTACTTATTTTATCGGAGTCTCCACATCTTCCTGCACTTTGGGTTGTAACACGTTTTGGTCAGATCATGATAAACATGAATGGAGATAGACTGTTTGCTCTATATTCAGACTTTAAAAACTCTGAAATTTGGACTCAAATTTAAGATAACAAAGGTGTGCTGAAAAGCTCACTGTTCTAGCTGGAGTTTTAGACCAAGATAATGTTATGATGAGAGAGGACAGAGTTATAGTTCTTTTCTTTATACCTTGTAAGTGACATTATGCACAAACGTGTGCAATATCACAATAGCTTCCAAAATATGTCACACTCAGAGTATGTGCTGAGCATGGCTATCAACTACTACCATGTCAAACTTTAGCTCAATATCTCATTGTCAATATCAATATTTGGTTATCTGTAAAAATGACTAAGCTATAAATATGTTTGTGTTGACTGAGGCTGATTAGGTGTTGCAACCAAATAGGATTGTGTTAAATAATCTTTTGTGGATGTGCATCTAATAGATATTTCTTTGAGTGTTTCCCTAAAATTTGTCCAGTGGTTCATGAAATATTTTGCTAAAGAGAAACAATATTGCACAATGTGTAACAATCAGAATAAGTGCTGGGGATCAGTCTCAACTACTACCCCACTTGATATTAACTCAATATTTGTCATATTGGCTGTTAAGGTGTAGCTATACTTATTACTGCTAACATTGGTTTGCTGTGGCCTGTGGGATCTTCAATGGTGTTGACTCCAAAAGTTTATTTCTTGTAGATGTTCGTTCATTCATCATTTTCTGAGAGTTTCATTAAAATCAGTCCACTGATTCATGCAATACTTTACTAAACCTATCCACCTTATTCCTAGCCCCCATGCTGCCTTGCGTGCATTATGAGTGCGACTTCCAGCACAGACCAGAACTGGTGTTTGTTCATGTGCAGACAGTACGAGCTAATGTAGTTTCTCTGAGCATTGTGGGTTTAATTTAAACATGTGGGAACATCATGGCTTTTACCCATGGAGCTCGGCCGGGCACAGCCCGGAGAGGAGACGTGGGTCCCCCTTCCCATGGGCTCACCACCTGTGGGAGGGGCCAAAGGGGTCGGGTGCAATGTGGGATGGGTGGTGGCCGAGGGCGGTGACCCTGGCAGTCTGATCCTCGGCTACAGAAGCTGGCTATTGGGACATGGAATGTCACCTCACTGGTGGGGAAGGAGCCTGAGCTGGTGTGTGAGGCTGAGAGGTTCCGGCTAGAAATAGTCGGACTCACCTCTACGCATGGCTCGGGCTCTGGAACCAGTTTCCTTGAGAGGGGCTGGACACTCTTCCACTCTGGAGTTGCCCCTGGTGAGAGGCGCCGAGCAGGCGTGAGCGTACTTATTGCCCCCCAACTTGGTGCCTGTGTACTGGGGTTCACCCCGGTGAATGAGAGGGTGGCCTCCCTCCGCCTACGTGTGGGGGGACGGGTTCTGACTGTCGTTTGTGCTTATGCACCAAACAGCAGTTCAGATTATCCACCCTTTCTGGAGTCCTTGGAGGGGGTACTGGAAAGTGCACCTTCTGGGGACTCCCTTGTTCTGCTGGGGGACTTCAATGCTCATGTGGGCAATGACAGTGAGACCTGGAGGGGTGTGGTTGGGAGGAACGGCCCCCCTGATCTGAACCAGAGTGGTGTTCTGTTGTTGGACTTCTGTGCTCGTCATGGATTGTCAATAACGAACACCTTGTTCAAGCATAAGGGTGTCCATATGTGCTCTTGGCACCAGGACACCCTAGGCCGCAGTTCGATGATCGACTTTGTCATCGTCTCATCTGATCTGCGGCCGCATGTCTTGGACACTCGGGTGAAGAAAGGGGCGGAGCTGTCAACTGATCACTACCTGGTGGTGAGTTGGCTCCGATGGTGGGGGAGGATGCCGGTCAGACCTGGCAGACCCAAACGTATTGTGAGGGTTTGCTGGGAACGTCTGGCAGAGTCTTCTGTGAGACAGAGTTTCAACTCCCACCTCCGGGAGAACTTTGAACATGTTCCGAGGGAGGTGGGGGACATTGAGTCTGAGTGGACCAGGTTTCATGCCTCTATTGTTGAGGCGGCTTACCAGAGCTGCGGCCGCAAGGTTGTCGGTGCCTGTCGCGGCGGCAACCCTCGAACCCGATGGTGGACACCGTCGGTGAGGGATGCTGTCAGGCTGAAGAAGGAGTCCTATCGGGCCTTTTTGGCCTGTGGGACCCCGGAAGCAGCTGATGGGTACCGGCAGTCCAAGCGACATGCGGCTCGGGTGGTTGCTGAGGCAAAAACTCGGGCATGGGAGGAGTTCGGAGAGGCCATGGAGAACGACTTCCGCACGGCTTCGAGACGATTCTGGTCCACCATCCGGCGTCTCAGGGGGGGAAAGCGGTACGCCACCAACACTGTTTATAGTGGGAGTGGTGTGCTGCTGTCCTCAACTCGGGATGTTGTGGCTCGGTGGGCGGAATACTTTGAAGACCTCCTCAATCCCACCGGCACGTCTTCTACTGAGGAAGCGGAGCCTGGGGACTCTGGGTCGGGCCCTCCAATCTCTGGTGCTGAGGTCACCGAGGTGCTTAAAAAGCTCCTCGGTGGCAGGGCCCCGGGGTAGATGAGATCCGGCCAAAGTTCCTTAAGGCTCTGGATGTTGTAAGGTTGTGTTGGCTTACGCGACTCTGCAATATTGCGTGGACATCGGGGGAAGTTCCCCTGGATTGGCAGACCGGGGTGGTGGTCCCCCTATTCAAAAAGGGGGACCGTAGAGTGTGTTCCAACTACAGGGGAATCACGCTCTTAAGCCTCCCTGGTAAGGTCTATTTGGGGGTTCTGGAGAGGAGGATCCGTCGGATAGTCGAACCTCGGATTCAGGAGGAACAGTGCGGTTTTCGTCCTGGCCGTGGAACACTGGACCAGCTCTACACTCTCAGCAGGGTCCTGGAGGGTGCGTGGGAGTTTGCCCAACCGGCCTACATGTGCTTTGTGGACTTGGAGAAGGTGTTCGACCGCATCCCTCGGGTAACCCTGTGGGGGGTACTCTGGGAGTATGGGGTACCGGGCCCTTTGATACGGGCTGTTAGGTCCCTGTATGACCGGTGTCAGAGCCTGGTCCGCATTGCCGGCAGTAAGTCGAGCTTGTTCCCGATGAGAGTTGGACTCCGCCAAGGTTGCCCTTTGTCACCGATTCTGTTCATAACTTTTATGGACAGAATTTCTAGGCGCAGCCAAGGTGTTGAGGGGATCCATTTTGGTGGCTTTAGGATTGCGTCTCTGCTTTTTGCAGATGATGTGGTCTTATTGGCTTAATCAGATCGTGATCTATAGCTTTCGCTGGAGCGGTTCGCAGCCGAATGCGATGCGGCCGGGATGAAGATCAGTTCCTCGAAATCCGAGGCCATGGTCTTGAGCCGGAAAAGGGTAGAGTGCCCTCTCCGGGTCAGGGAGGAGGTCCTATCCCAAGTGGAGGAGTTCAAGTATCTTGGGGTCTTGTTCACGAATGAGGGAAAAATGGAGCATGAGATCGATAGGCGGATAGGTGCAGCGTCTGCAGTGAAGCGGGCGCTGTACAGGTCTGTCGTGGTGAAGAGAGAGCTGAGTCAAAAGGCGAAGCTCTCAATTTACCGATCGATCTACGTTCCCACCCTCATCTATGGTCACGAGCTTTGGGTTGTGACCGAAAGAATGAGATCTCGGATACAAGCGGCCGAAATGAGTTTTCTCCGCAGGGTGTCTGGGCTCTCCCTTAGAGACAGGGTGAGAAGCTCGATCCTCCGGGAGGGACTCGGAGTAGAGCTTCTGCTTCTCCATGTCGAGAGGAGCCAGTTGAGGTGGCTTGGGCATCTGTTTAGGATGCCTTCTGGACGCCTCCCTGGTGAGGTGTTCCGGACACGTCCCACCGGAAGGAGGCCCAGAGGAAGACCCAGGACACACTGGAGGGACTATGTTTCTCGGCTGGCCTGGGAACGCCTCGGGATTCCCCCGGAAGAGCTGGCCCAAGTGGCTGGGGAGAGGGAAGTCTGGGCCTCCCTACTTAGGCTGCTACCCCCGCGACCCAACCCCGGATAAGCGGAAGAAAATGGATGGATGGATGGATGGAATATCACCTGTCAGAGCTCAGACAGGACAATATAATCATACGAGGGACGGAGGACGAGCTGAAGAAGTGACTGCAGATTACATCTACTAGCATATTTAGCTGCATCTACTAGCATATTTAGCTACATCTACTAGCATATTTAGCTACATCTCCTAGCATATTTAGCTACATCTACTAGCATATTTAGTTACATCTACTAGCATATTTAGCTACATCTACTAGCATACTTAGCTGCATCTACTATCATGTTTAGCTACATCTACAAGCATATTTAGCTACATCTACTAGCATATTTAGCTACATCTAATAGCATATTTAGCTACATCTACTAGCATATTTAGCTACATCTCCTAGCATATTTAGCTACGTCACAGACTCAGTTCTTCTGACGGTGAAGTGATGAACAACCTGAAAAGCTCTGAGGTGTATCAGTATCTACACAGTAATAAGGTCGGTGTGTTTTGTTAAAAGTGGTGGGACACAATCTTATTGACCTTAAATCAGACACAGAGCAGCCAAAGACTTAAAGTCCTTCATCACTGAGCTTGAGTTAATTACAGAGACAATCATAAAACTGTAAATATGAACAAATACTATAAAGCTGTGACTTCCATACACTTGAAATCCATCCATCATCTTTTACCCACTTCTTTCATTTTGGGTCACGGGGGTCGCCAGTGCCCATGTCCAGCAATCACTGTGTGAGGGGCGGGGGAAACCCTGGACAGGTCTCAAGTCCATCACAGGGACACATAGAGACAAACGAAACAAACAACCATTCACTCTCTCACTCACACCTAGGGACAATTTAGAGTTACCAATCAGCCTAACATGCATGTTTTTGGTCTGTGGGAAGAAACTGGTGTACCTGTAGAAAACCCACGCATGCACGGAGAGAACATGCAAACTCCACCCAGAAAGGCCCCCGGACCGGGAAAAGACGAAATGTTTCTACATTTTTTTTGTTGTTGTTTTGCTTTGTTTTGTTTTTTTGAATGTCCAGAGGACCAGATTTAACTTTTTTAGATTTTTCTACCTGGATTATTGAGCATGCATCAGGATATGGGGAGACTAAAGCTGCAGCCACTTGAGCGGCACCACCGTTTTAGACAAAGAAAGTAACAACATGAGGAAAGAGGAGATCTGAAATGACCTCAGCACAAAAAGCAACAAACAGTAAATAGACATAAGACATATACATTTATGCATAGAGGTCAACAAAGGTGATGAGTAGTCCATAAACACTCCAGAAAGTTCCAAAGTTCTGATAAGATGGTACAGTGTCTATCAGCATCACAATTCTGATAAGGCCACAGATGTCCTCGGGAGGGGGCGGGGCAGGCAGAATCTTATAGGTTACGTATCCTCCAGGAGCAATTTGAGATAAGTTGGCCTGGCCAAGGCCAGCATGGAGGTCAAATTCAGATAAACAACAATTGTTTGGGCCACCAGACTCTGATTTCTGTCTGCCTTCAGTTCTACTGCTATGCTCAATGGCAAATCCAAACAGCCAGATTTGTGGATATTCCATCCGGTCTGTATTCGATTGAATCCTTCATGTCGGCGAGTTCCAGGAGTCGCAATTGGCCTACGATTCTCAGAAATCTCATCCAGTTTGCGGTTGAGCTCGTTAAGCATATGATCTGAGAGCTCGAGGCACAAATTAATCCTTCACATAAGGCTGGCAGCTTTACCATGACCGAAACTGCTGCCAATGTCTTCCTAATTTGTTGATATCCTAGGTATCTGCCAATTCATTAAGCAGAAACCCTGTTATCATAAATCCAATGATGTACACATCTTCTACGTCCTCCACAGACAGCACAGATAAGCACATCGTCTTGCACTGCCCCCAGGAATCAATGACATACCCAGCAGCATGTGTCTGTTCAGGGCATGAGGGCTCTCCAGCACCCTGTCATCTGGTGGAAAAATTTTTATCAATTGCTTTGAGGGACCAGCTGACCAAATCCATAATAATATTCAATTTGGAAGATGTGTAAAAGAGAGGCTCTGAGGTTGACAGGACAAAATGTGAGGGTTATGGGGATGTGATGTAAATTGCATTTTGTCTGACAAAGCCAGAAATGTTATTTTGTTCATCACGTAAAACATTAATTAATTTCAGTATTTTTGTTTCTTTATGTAACACATGAATGTTTAAACTCAGAACTTGCTGGGATCGTGTGCATGGATTGCATGGGACTTGTGTGAGAAAACTTCACGCTAGCCAGCATTTTATCTTATATGACTTCAGGTTGTTAACATGAATAAAATTATACATAATCACATTCACTTTGTTGTTTTCCAGTTTGATGTAAACGAGAAGACCTACTTCAAGAATATCCTCAACAGTATCAAGTTCAACATCAAGCTGTCTGTCAAGAAAATACATGAAGAAGTAGACAAGACAGCGTAAGCATCATATGTCCTTAAATATCCCACAAGCTACACCCGTCTCATCTTACATTACATGCTATACTTACAGTTACAGTTAAACAGGGTTGTTACCAGTGGCAATGTTAGCCTCTTTTTGGAGGTGCTCAAGCACCCCTAAATTTTAACTCAACTCTCCTGAAAAATTAAGAAACCATCAATAGGATTTTGTAAGAAAACTCAGTTCTCGAATCTTAAACTCACCAAAATATTTAAAAATTTTGAAATAAACATGGAGTAAATTATGACAATCCTAAACAGTCCAGTAAAATCTGTGAATTTTTTGCACAATTCAGATCTTCAACACCACCTGTCAATCAATCCAGCAGGCTTGTCAGCAACTGACCAATCAGTGATCTCAATTTCTCCCGAAGTGAAACGCCCCTTACCTGCAGGAGCTCCACCCCCTTTTCCTCCAACAACATTGTCTGGGGTTTGCATTATGAATGCTTTGCTGTCAGAGGGATTTTGTGAAAAATCATCAGAAAAAAATGGTTAAAAGTCGTCAGTGGAGAACATGTAATTCAGACAGTGTTACTCTGAGTTTAGAGGGTGGAATACAGTTTGTTCAATTTACAAAACCTCAACTGAGTCTGGAAAAAATGTAAAAGATGGATAAAGGCCTATGGCCAACCTCATCAGCTGTGGCTGTGTGGTTAGAGAAGTCGTCCTCCAATGCAAGAGTTGGGGGTTCAAATCCACCAGCAGTCACATGCCAAAGTGTCCCTGGGCAAGACACTGAACCCCTCATAGCCTCTGATATGTGTCCCATCAGTGTTTGAATGTGATAAAAACTCTGATTGGTCTCTTTAGAATGATTTGTTCAATTAGCTTTGTGTAGATCTAGTATAGAGCTGTATGAATGGGTCAATGAGGCACAGATTGTTGTAAAGAGCTTTGAGTGTCTTGATAAGATAGAAAGGTGATATATAAGTACAGTCCATTTACCATCAACTGAATACAACAGTGATAAACAGGAAGTAGCACATGTTCAGTTGTAAATCCTCCATTTTCTGTCATAATTACATTGTATGCTTAATGGTTAAATTAAAGGTTAATGCCTAAAGCTAGTTGTGCTTTGTTTTGACTGTTTTAAATGTAGACATATGTTGCAACTTCTGGTTGCATAAGTTTATTATTTGTTTGTTATGATAAGCTAACACTAAAATGATTTTGTACAAAGCGTTTATTAGGTTGTGTAGTGTAAAGAGGAGCGCTACGTCTGTAGCATCTTAGCTAGAGCATCTGTATTGCGTGCCGCTAGCATAGCTACTACTTCTTGTTGTGCCATTAACTCTAAAATAGTTGATGAATCAAGTGTTTACTTATGTAGGTAAAACTAGATGTTAAACAACACATTAAAATACACCAGAATGCAGGAAATGGCATCTACTTTAT
>NC_056503.1:5296745-5312945 GCF_014905685.2 Nematolebias whitei
AATGCCTAAAGCTAGTTGTGCTTTGTTTTGACTGTTTTAAATGTAGATATATGTTGCAACTTCTGGTTGCATAAGTTTATTATTTGTTTGTTATGATAAGCTAACACTAAAATGATTTTGTACAAAGCGTTTATTAGGTTGTGTAGTGTAAAGAGGAGCGCTACGTCAGTAGCATCTTAGCTAGAGCATCTGTATTGCGTGCCGCTAGCATAGCTACTACTTCTTGTTGTGCCATTGACTGTAAAATAAAATCAAGTGTTTACTTATGTAGGTAAAACTAGATGTTAAACAACACATTAAAATACACCAGAATGTAGGAAATGGCATCTACTTTAAATTTAAAATTTTCTAAGGGAGTACCCCCAGAAACACCCCCCCCCCCCCCCCCCACCCCCCCCCCCCACCCCACCCCACCCACACACACACACTTTACAAATGCTTCTGACACCAATAGCCTCTGCATTGTTCAAGTCAAAAGCCATCGTCAACACTGGGGGCTAAGCACCCCTAAAGGTCAGATTCTGGACCCGCCCCTGGTTGTTATATGTGACGCTCAGACTGAGGCTCCAGCTGCACACTGCAGCTACAAAACTGAATGTGTTTGACATGCCCAACATGTGTCTCTATGAATCTCATTTAGTTTGTCACATTTGTTGATGCTTCCCCCCTAAATTTAACAAACAGATACAAAATCGCCATAAACAGCTGCAGCAAATCCATTTGATGTACTTATCTTTAACAGCCAGGCAGCAGAAAGAATGCTGTGGGACATGTGGTTCATTTTTCTGAAATACAGCCCCGTTCCTCTGGATTGAGCTCCTCTCTGTTATGACAACACATTACAGTCACATTAGTATTCCAAGGTGCTCAGAACAGCTGTATGATTAGCCCACACTCAATGCCCCGAAGAGTGAAATCACAGCGTGCCTCTTTATAGCTCAGATGTTTCCCCTCACTTTGTCTTGTCTTAGTTAAAAAGATAGAGACTCTGCTCCCGTTTGTCTCGCCTCTGTTTTTACACAGCTCGTTCAGAGCCGTCTGTCTTCCATGCACAGAGTAAGGACATCTCACGCTTTGATTTAGTCATTTGAGAGACTTCATGTCGATCAACCGAACTGGTTTTAAGTGGATCACCATTAAAGAACCATTCGTGATTTATATCCAGGGAGGAACTTTGACTGTGGAGCTTCACTCAGTAAATATCTCCACCGAGGGTTTAGTGGAAGTAGAGAGTTTGGGGATGAGTTCAGTATTTGTATGATAATCCTGTAATATGAGTGTACATGAAAGATCCCGTTACTAAAGTCTTGTGTGATGCTGTTTGTCCCGTCAGGTGGCTTCTCCCCCCGCAGGCTCTTAATGCCTACTACCTTCCTAACAAGAATCAAATGGGTGAGTGTGACTCATCATCGTAAATGCTGATATTAGTGCCGGCTGCTACTACACCCACTTACACACAGAAATGCACAGTATTGTTCCTTTGTTTCCAGTCTGTGTCACAGTACAGACTACATGTGGTAGTTGCACACAGATGTCATGTCATTTCAGCAAGTCTGCCTCACTAACTGCAGGAGGAAAACAAACACCAAAACACACTTATATCATATTCTTTGTCACTACTCGCTCTCGACTTCGATTTCCACGTCACATTCCTAACACCCCCCTGGAGGAAAAACAAGCAGAATCACCTTCCTGAGATTTAACAAGCCAAGCCTTGAGATGCCTCCCGCTCCTCGTCTTCTTCTAAGATCAGTGCGTTGTTTGTGTCTTCCTGCCTGCTGGATTAAATCTACTCCAGAAAAATCAATGATGTTCTCATAGGCTGATGCTGGAAGACAACAGAACGAGTTAGACAAACACAGTCATGTGGACTCACTGGATCTTCTTTTTTTAACCCAGACAATTTATTACTTCTCTCATCTCATTAATTTCTTCAGTTCTCTTTTCTTGTTGTTTTTCTTACCAAGCTCCAAATCAGGTTCCATTTCACAACACTGATCAATGCTTGGTAAAGAGTGTAGAGGTTTTTTTATTTTTATTATCTCTTGGCATAAATCTTTTCAACCATAGAGATTTCTGTTCTATGAATGGCTGCAAAAGTCAGATCCATGTTGGTCCGAGCTAAGAGCTGCTGTAATTTTCACAAGTCAAGCACTGATCAACATCATTACATTAGTTCAAACACAAATACCCATCCATCCATCCATCCATCCATCCATCCATCATCTTCTACTTGTTCCAAAGACAGGTCTCGTGGGGGCAGCATCTTGATCAGGGAGGTCCAGACATCTTTCTACAGCCACCTCTTCCAGTTCTTCTGGGAGGACTCCAAGGCGTTCCCAGGCCAACTGAGATACATAGTCTGTCCTGCGTGTCCTGGGTCTTCCCCGGGGTTTCCTCAGTCGGACATACCGGAAGCACCTCCCTGGGGAGGCGCCCAGGGAGCATCCTTACCAGATGTCTGAAGCACCTCAACTGGCTCCTCTCGATGTGGAGGAGCAACGGTTCTGCTCCAAGTCTCTCCTGATAACTGAACTTCTCACCCTGTCTCTAAGGGAGAGTCCAGCTACCCTGCAGAGGAAACTCATTTCAACCGTCTGTATCCACGATCTCATTCTTTCAGTCTCTACCCAGAGTTCGTGACCATAGTTGAGGGTAGGAACGTAGACTGACTGGTAAACAGAGCTTTGCTTTACAGCTCAGCTCCCTCTTCACTACAAAGGACCGGCACAGAGACCGCAAGACTGCAAACGCTGCACCGATCCATCTTTGAATCTCACGCTCCATTCTTCCCTCCCTCATGAGCAAGACCCAGATATACTTGAGCTCTTCCACTTGAGGCAGAACCTCACCCTCGACCTGAAGCGAACAATCCATCTAGTTCAAACATATCTTTCATTATAAGCAAGAGACCCTGACTGTGAGTGCAGTCTCCACAACACTACCAGCCTAAAAACCAGCAGGATGAAGAGGGACAGATCTTGATCTTCCACTCCTGGTTCCACTGTAAATCAATGTAAATCTCACTTTTTTATATTTTTTATGTCGTGAAAGTGACACACTGGACAATACAATGGCTCTGTGTGGTTTTAACAATGCTTTGGTCAAATTTTATTTAATCAGGTTTGTCACACAACCCCTGATGTACCTAGTAAATGTTTCTTTGCTTTGGTTTGACAGAAGGTTGAGGCTAGCTACACCAGTTTTTGAGGGTTTGAGACGACGTGGAAATGGACAAAAATAAATTCATGTTGGCTCTGTGCTAACGCTGCAACTGCTTCAGGGGAAATATCTCTTTTGAAGTTATTCCAGTGAATGATGACTTCACTGTTGCAACACATCTGTCAACTCTGTATATGGCCCACTGCAGCCACATAGCATGGGTCAAGACTGTAAATATATTGATACGTCTTTTGATTACAGTAGTCAAAGTAAAGTTTCTTTTAATCACAATGAAGTCAGAAAGACACATCCATAGATTTTTTGTTGTTTTTTAATTCTGCCCCCCCCCCCCCCTCAGCTCAATCCTTTGTACTCTACACTGTAAATTAGACACCATGATAAAGTGGTGATTTTGGGTCTGACCCAAAACTCCAAATCAGCAGAGACCATTTAGTTTAATGACCCAAACTCTCACCTACAGTTATGAATCCTGGACACAAGCAGCTGAAATGGGATTCATCGTAGGGCGGCTGAGTTCAGACTTAGAGATAAGGTGTGGAGATCAGTCATCCAGGAGGAACTTGAAGTAAATCTGCTGCTGCTCCTCATTGAAAGAAGTCAGCTGAGGTGGTTCAGGCATCTGATTAGGATGCCTCCTGGACAAGTGTGTGGAAATCACAAGGTCTTCCAGGCATGTCCTACTGGGAGGAAACCTTGAAGGCAGACCCTGAACGCATTGAATGGATTATTTAGTATGTAAGTAAGTAAACTTCATTCATATGGCACCTTCCATAGATAAAATCACAAAGTGCTTTACAGAAATACAAAACACAGACTTAAAATAAAAAATAAAAAAAACAGCTGATAAAAACTGTAAATAAAACATGTAACTAAAAGCTTGTCTGAATAAAAGTGTCAAGCTGCTTTTTAAAGGAATCAACAGAGACGGCTGCATGAAGAGACCGGGGCAGGGCATTCCACAGCCTGGGGGCTACAGCCTGAAAGGACAGGTCACCCCGAGTTTTAAACCGGTCTTAGGGCTAATTTTACATAATTTATTTGTTCAAAAATCATGTTTTTTGTCCAATAGCTTTCATGTCATGAAACCTACTGATGCACAACTTATTTTAAACTCTACTAGACCTGACAGACGAGGTTAGACAAACAGTCATGTGGGCTCAATAGATCCTTTTTTTACCACAGACAATTTAGTACTTCTCTCATCTCATTCAATTTCTTCAGTTCTCTTTTGTTGTTCTTACCAAGTTCCAAGTCAAGGTCCATTTCACGACACTGATCAGTGGTTGGTAAAGAGTGTAGAGGATTTTTTTTTCTTGATGTAAATGTTTTCAAACAGAGATTCGTGTGCATCTGATTGGTGCAAACGTCAGATCCATGTTGGTCCGTGCTAAAAACACTGGCATTCACATTGCATTCATTTCAACAGCATGGCTTCAATGTAGAAGAGTCCAGGTGCTGAACTGACCTGCCTGTAAGTCAGACCTCTCAGCAATGGACAACCTTTGATATGTCTTCAAATAAAATAAAAATCGGCAAAGTAGATCCATGTCTGTTGGACGGCTAAAACATGGGACAGTGTTCCCCTCACAGAACTCCTCACGTCCTGAATCTTCACAGACTGTTGTTAAAAGAGGAAATGCTTTGCAGTGGGCAGCATGGCTCTGTCCCAACTTTTCTGAGATGTGTTGCAGATATAAAATTCAAAATTACCTTGCCCCCTCCAAAAAAACAAAAAACGCTTCACAGTTCTTTAGTTTGAACATTTGTCAAACCTCGGTTTATGAGATTTGTAAACCACTGCATGTAGTTATTTTTACATTCTATACAGTTCTTTAACTTTTTCCAAATGTTTACGGGACTTTTACATCCCAACCAGCTGTGCAATCATAAAATATTTTCCTCACAACATGAAACATCTGCTTGTCTAACAGCTTTCAGCTCTTTTTAGCATCATAGATTAATGTTTTCTACCTTTCTTTTAGAAATCTGTTGGGTTTTTTTTTTATTCTGACTTTTTTAAAATGCCATTTTTAGTGTCTCAAACCTACCAATTTTTGTAAATTTTCAATTATTTATTTATTTGGCTGCCTTTAATTCCCTGGATAAGGTGTCCAAAATTGTACAAGTAGCATCATTTGTAGATGTAAGGGTGATAATAAAGTAAATAATAAACCAGTTTTTTTATGTAACGCAAAGCAGAATAAAAGTCCATATAGCATGTCTTGTTTGCTCATTATACTAATTCATTTCAATTCAGTTTATTTATATTGTGCCAAGTTACAACAGAAGTCATCTCAGGGCACAGAACAGAAACATTCATATATATAAAAAGAACAAGTACAAGTTCTCTATCTAAAGAAGCAACAGATTGTGTTGAATCTTCACTTCATCACATCCTGAGCGAGCACAAAGGAGACAGTGGAAAAGAAAAACTCACTTTTAACAGGAAGAAACCTCCAACAGAACCAGGCTCAGGACGAGCAGCCATCTGCTTTGACCGGCTGGTTTGAGAGGACAGGAAGTAGAAACAGACTCAGGATGGAAGGTGCAGGAGTACTTTCTATAGGAGGAAAGAAAAAAAACATTTTAAGATAGAAATAATTACAAATACTAACAGGTTGCGTAGAGTAAGTGAATACAGTAGCAGAGTGAAGAAATGTGGTCAATTTGTCCTCCAGCAGTCTAAGTCTATAGCAGCATAACTAAGGGATAGCTCAGGAAACCCAAGCCGACCCTAACTATAGGATTTATCGAAAAAGAAAGTCTTAATCCCAGTTTTCAAACTGGATAATGTGTCAGCCTCACGGACAAAAACTGGAAGTTGGTTCCACAAGAGAGGAGCCCGATAACTGAAAGATCTGCTTCCCATTCTGCTTTTGGAAACTCTGGGAGCCACAAGTAAACCTGCAGTCTGAGCGCAAAGTGCTCTGTTGGAAAAATAAGGAACAATAAAATCTGTAATATAAGATGGAGCTAGGTTTTATAGGTTTTGTAGTATTTTTTGGCAGTTTGTATTGAGAAAACCATTCAATGTGATGTGGTAATTTGTGTATTCTTATATATGGGGATAATGTATAGTTAATTGTAGCATTGTATCTGTAACACTATTTTATTTTTAATTAAAAATGGGAGCACTCATGTCACAGAAGCCAAAAAATATAAAAATCACAGGCAGGTTGGTTGTCAAAAAGTCTTTCATGGTCTTAGAAGCTGTGAACTGAGACAACAACAGACATCCTGTAAACACGTCTTCAGTGATAAAGTTATCTCATGATTTAAAGCTGGATTAACTTCAAAGACTGGCAGTGGCAAAATCAACGAGGAGAAGAGGGTTTTTTTTAGTTTTGAAGCATGCCAGACCTCAGGAGATAGCAATGATTTCAGTGAACAGAATCTGATTTCTCCTCAAGTGTTTGAGTGGAAAATGTTTCTGGATGAGGGAAAAGTTGTTGCTGCCCTGTTGGGTTTCAGAATTATCCTTAAGGGAATAGAAACGTTGAGTGGTACTGTCACCTCACAGCAAGAAGGACCTGTGTTCGGATCACAGCTAGGGTCTTTCTGTGTGGTGCTTGTATGTTCTTCCCTTTTATTCATGGGTTTTGTCCTGGCAGTTTCTCCTCACAGTAAAAAAGCAAACAATAAAACTCTAAATTGAGGCGTGAATATGTTTGCAAATGGTTAGAAATCAGGGACCTCTGTGGTGGCCATGTGATGGAACATTGTCTCCAACTTGTGCCCGTTTTATAATCAAGGTAGAACCAGCTGCATGCAAAGATCGGACAGGTGCAGAAAATGTGTGAAAAAAGTAATAATAATTGGGATCCTGTTTTGAAAATCTTTGAGATACTGTGTAATATGTAAATAAATGTATTGGTTTTTACTATATTTGCTACAGTATTTATTTAAACATAATACTGAAAAAATGTAAAATGTTGAAAGTAGGTTCATGGTGAATGACTCTTCTAGAGTTGGAGACTGGTCCCATCTTCTGGTCACAATCTGAGACACAGAAAGAAAAACCGTTAAAAATGTTTTATTGTTCATCAATTAAAAATATAATAATATGGTAATTTTTTATATACACACTAAAGCTGTTGTGGAGAACTTTGCCTGAATGAATATGAAAATGAAAACGGAACTCTTTCAAAGGAACACATATTGCCCCGTGCCTTTTAGCCCAGAGTTTTAAACTAAAATCACCTTATGTTGAGAAATTATGAAGTCCTAGTTGTTTTGGTTTAATCTTGACAGGAGCATTATGTCAGCCATTTTGAATGTTATCAGCCCATTAAATGGCCGTTATTAGTTGTTATCATTGTGATGATTTCTAGGCAGGAGACCCATTGGTGCAGGCAGACAGGCAGGACTCAGGGAATATAAATAAATACTTTATTATTTACAAAATAAAGATGGCTGATGGGGCAGCAGACTTACATACATCATGGGACAGGATGCAGGACAGGATGCAGGACAGGATGCAGGGCAGGACGCAGGACAGGCTGTAGGACAGGACGCAGGGCAGGACGCAGGACACGAGGAACAGGACAGGCATCACAGGGACACAATGACCTGACGATGAGGGACGCAAGCAAACAGACTTAAATACACACACTAATGAGACTAACACAGAACACCTGTGAACCATCACAGGTGCAGACATCAGAGGGGGAGCAGACAAATATCGAACACTAGAGGGAGACAGAGACCAGGGAAAGCACAACTCCTACAATCATTCCCTTCAGACTGTCCCTCCTTTACCTGACAGTAAGGTTAAAGGTACGTTGTTATCACTGATAATATGCAGCTTCGCCCGCATCTAAAACTGGAAGCTTTTTTTTTGTTAGCTTTATTTAAAACCATCCATCCATTATCTTTTACCCGCTTCTTCCATTTTGGGTCACGGGGGTCACTGGTGCCCATGTCCAGCAATCACTGTGCGAGGGGCGGGGTACACCCTGGACAGGTCTCCAGTCCGTCACAGGGACACATAGAGACAAACAAGACAAACAACCATTCACTCTCTCACTCACACCTAGAGACAATTCAGAGTTACCAATCAGTCTAACATGCATGTTTTTGGTCTGTGGGAGGAAACTGGAGTACCTGGAGAAAACCCACGCATGCACGGCTAGTTCAGTCGGTAGAGCATAAGACTTTTAATCTCAGGGTCATGGGTTCGAGCCCCACGTTGGGCGCCAAAATGTAGTGGCTAATACTACATTAGTACTCTTGGGTTCATTAAATAAAACAGTAGACACCTTGGTTCTGTTTGACAGCAAAATGGGGGTTTTATTTGAAGCTTAACCTCTAAGACGGAACAACCAGAAATACCTTGGGACCTGAAAAGAAGGAACACCTGTCTCAACATAGTTCTGTTTCTTATTTATACTCTCCAGCTTATGTAAAGACCAGCATACGAACATACTTGCTTTTGCCAAAAGAGTTGTTATCTGGCATTTGCAGATTTCCATATAAGAGGATTTTATTAGACCGATCAGTATTGCTGGAGACACTTTCCTGGGTTTGTGACAAGATATTTGACGCACAAATTTCTCGTAAGATAAACACACTCCTTTTCCCGGCATTGAGACACAGAAAACAAATTCCTATCAGGTCAGGTTGACATGAGACAAACCCCATATGGAAATACTGTTAGCACTCTGGCAGGCCCTGTTAAGAAAAACAAGTTTTATTCTTCAAGAACATGCAAACTCCACCCAGAAAGGCACCCGGACCGGGATTTGAACCGGGGACCTGCTCGCTGAGAGGCAGCAGCTCTACTAATTGTGCCACCGTTCTGCCCTGATTTATTTAAAACCTTTATTTATGATTTACGTACTACTTTTAAACTGAATATTAAGGATTTACTTCAAAATGAATTCCAGCTTTAACAGTCATACGGCTTTAATTCAGTATCTAAAAGCATTCACTTGAGAGAATATGACCTAACCCTAACCTTATAATTCTGTAATAACAACCTACTGAGCCCACTAGGAGGTACAGGAGGGACAGTCTGATGGAAACCTATAGGGATGATAACACCTAATAACAGCTATTTAATGGATTGCTAACATTCAAAGTGAGTGATTATGTGCAGTGTTATGCAAAACTGTAAAATTTCACAGGATTTTTTTAGTGCTCAGAACATGTTTGGGATAATACTCAGCTACTCCCACACCAAACTGTAGCTCAGTATCTGTAGAACTGACTGTGTTGTGCTCGTTGTTTTGTTTGTTTATTTTGATTAGACGATCATCTTGAATTGGTTGACTCCAAATAATAATGTGTGTGAAATGGACACACACATACACATGTGTGTGCATGTGTTTTGTTTTTACAGCAAACATTTTGATAGTATAACATATAGTATAATTGTAGATAACATTGTACACTTTTTGACCACACTTTTTTGTTAGTTTAGTTTAGTTTAGTTTTTTCTTTGCAGTAATGCAGCCAGATTTACTGTCAAATACCTGAGTTGTGTTTTGTTACGATTTTAAAGTTTTCCTGTGTCTTTTCAAAACTTTTAGCAGAACCAGACTGTGGGTTGGAAGTATTTTGCCTTGGTCGGCTGACAGACAAACGGACGTGTTGGACCAGGCATCATTTTTATGCAGTCAAGCAGAGGACACACATTTAGAAGCAGAAATATTTGTAAAAAAAAAAGTGTAGTTACTAAAGACAGCAGCAGAGTGAAGCGCTGTAGTCAGTTTGTCTTCCAGCAGTCTAATATAGCAGCAGAACTACAGAGTAGCTCAGGAAATCAAAGTCAAACCTAACTATAGGATTTATCCAAAAGGAAAGTTTTAAGAGTAGACAGTGTGTTAGCCTCACAGACAGAAACTGGAAACAGTCCATAAGAGGCACCAAATAACAAAAAGTCTTGCCTCCCATTCTATATTTAGAAATTCTAGAAACCACAAGTAAACCTTCCATCTGGGAGCAAAGTACTCTGTTAGTAAAATATGGAACAATAAGATCTGTAATCCAAGCTGGAGCTAGGTTGTTGAGAGCTTTTTATGGCAGCAGTAAGATTTGAATTCAGTTCTGGATTTGACAGGGAGCCATTGGAGAGAAGCTAAAACTGGAGAGATATGATCTCTCCCAACTCTCATCAGATCTCTGGTGGTTCAGTTTATTGTATATCAGGTTTATGCTGTTTTTAAATTTGAATGCTCCCATATTTCTAATAAGACGTTTTATCTGTCTCACAGTATTTCCTGCTGGTATCCTTCAGCCTACACTCTACAATCCTGAATTTCCACAGTGAGTACCCCCACCCCCTCCCACCACCACCTTTCCGCAGAGAGGCAACAGACACAACAATCATCATTAAAAGCTATGTTAGTTTAGAAAGCCTCTGCTTCTGCTAAAGTCCCACACACCTGATTAAACCGATTTAACTACCCACCAAGAGCTCAATTACTGAACAAGGCCTTGCTAATGGAACAGGTGTCATTGAAAGGTCGCCTCCCTAAATCTAAACACTTCCAGTAATTTGATGGCACCTGAAAGTAGATTGCCTCCCTGTTCGCCTTTGCCTGTTCTGTTGTTTGTGACTCTCAGGTGAGGCTTTTGTAATAAAAGTATTTACAACTACAGTCAAAGAAATGTAAGCTGTAATCATACTGAACAGTGCTCTCAACTAAATGTAAAGCCTTCAACCACTTGTTAAATGGGGTTACCTGAGCAGCTGGGGATGAGTAGTTGTCCTCCAATGCAAGAGTTGGGGGTTCAATTCCTCCAGCAGTCACATGCTAAAGTGTCCTTGGGCAAGACACTGAACCCCTCATTGCCTCTGATGTGTGTCCCATCAGTGAATTAATGTGATAAAGCTCTGATGTATCTTTGTAGAGATCTAGTATAGAGCTGTATGAATGGGTAAATGAGGCACAGATTGTAGTGTGAAGCACTTTGAGTGTCTTGATACGATAGAAAGGTGCTATATAAGTACAGTCCTTTTACCATTTACTAAATGTTTGAGTATTGATATTATTCTAAAACGTAGACATTCACACATTATTGATAGAAATCAAAACCTCCATAAAAAAATCACACAGTTCATAAAGATTTTAGCAGCTTTGCAGAAAGATGTAGCACTGATTGTGTAAATGATGGGTTCCCTTCAACAAAGCTTTATTTCATTTTTTATTTTAGACAACCAGTGCTGCTATTACTACGGAGTATTTAGAAAAAAACATACAACAGTACAAGTAGCTCCACCATCTACTGTTCGTATGGACAACTCCTCTCAAAAACTTTAGAGATTCTCACAAATGTGAGCTAATTAGACCTACCAGCTCGTGTGTTCAGCATCAGCCAACACTTCTATGTTTCATTAAAGGTTCATCACCACCACCTCTACGACTTGTTGCAATGCATGCTAATCAATATGATTTAACTATTCCAGTACAGACTGTCTACGCACACACGTCCCCTTTAAGTTAATACTACGGTAGCCCTAACACACGCACACGTGCACGCACCCCTCCACTCATGTTGAGTATAATGAAGCTTCAAACAGCCTGTTAGTTTAGTAAGGGAGTCAGCCCAGTGTGAGGCAGCTTATCGACTAGCTGTCAGAAAGTCATTTTCAGACGTAGCCATGTGAAAAGCTTTAAGGCTGCCCTCTCTTTGCTCTCTGGATCTGCATGTGCAACAAAGACACCAACTACAGCATCGTGCAGGAGTCAAGAGGAGGAATAACAACCTGCTGTACTTTGATCTCTGCGACCACAGGAAGGAAAACATCAAATCTGTGGGCAAAGCGATGGGATGCTGTCCTGGTGTAAATTATTATTTTTAATCAACAACTAGGGAAATCAGGATTTATGTTCAAACAGCAGCTGTAAAGTCTACATGTGGATTTGTAGCTTGCTTTTTGAGGTGGAGGTTTGGTGTTTTCTAATCAATGTAAACACAGAAAATGTGGTATTACACTGATTTTATTCAATACCAATCTGAACCACATAGATTCAAAACAAGGTCTCAGGTGCAGCTCACGTTGTATCCAGCTTGTCTAAGCAGAATTTGCATCCAGGACAATGGGACAAGGCATAAGGAAGCCAAATAGTGGATTGTAATGACTCACTTCAGATCAGCCAAAAGGCAAATATGTTGTTCTGCAACGTTTTATAGATGCTGTGGATACAACCCAGTGCCACGCTCAGACTAGAATATTTGCAGCGAATGTTCAGTTGCAAGCAAATGTTTAAACTCTGAGTCTGAATTCTCAAATAGCAGCAACAAAATCCAAGGTTGTCATGTTTGTGGTCTTTTGAAACCCAAGATGCCGACAAACTCAAAGGGCTCAGAGGTGATGAACAAAACTGATTTAATAACCAATGAAAACGCTGTTGTGGCAGCAAAACAGAAATAATCTGTTGAACACACGTGAGAGCAAACATGACTGGTTGAGGGAAACAAAAGGACAAGGAAGTGACAGGAAGACACGGAGCATAAAGGGACACGAATGAGGGACAATGACAAACACTTGGGGAGAAACAACAAGGACCGGGTGAGAGTGGCAGGCTGTGAAAACACTGAGGGGCAGAAAACTAACTGAGGACAGATGAACCTAAAGACACACAGGGAAAAACACAGAGAACTGGATGTCCTGATGCTGCTCAATAATCCAGGTAGAAACACCTAACAAAGTTCAGTCATCGTCCTCTGGATGGATTCTTCTTGTAGAAACATTTTGTCTTTTATCCAGAAGACTTCTTCAGTCTGAGGAGAAGCAATAAACTCAGTCTTATAAACAGCACCTTCTCATAGTGGATCAACCAGCTTGTTGTTGACATCCAGAACCAGCTGTTCACATGATCAAGGAGGACCAGCACACTAATGACCCATCGTTGGTGCCCTAATGACCACTTGCTATTCACAGGGGGCTGAGTGATACTAGCAATCACAGCATTGTAAGAGGGGGACAGTTGAACCCGGAGGCCTCCGCCCCTGTTTAATGATGGACAGTTTCTTTTCACAAAGATGGCCTCCTTTACTCCTCTCTCAAACCATCGTTCCTCTCTGTCCAGGATGTGAACATCTTCATCCCTGAAAGAGTGACCGCTGGCCTGGAGATGAGTGTAGACCGCAGAGTCCTGGCCTGATGATGTTGATCTTCTGTGCTGGTCCATCCTTTTGGCCAGTGGCTGTTTAGTTTCCCTGAGAAAAGAACTAACATTAAGATCCAAAGATACAGAGAACAAAATATAATCATAAGGGGAAAAGAACTAATGACAACAAGTCAGCATAGCAAAGATGATCCTCCATTCAACACAAAGGAGAATGAAAAGTTACAGGATATTAAATATATTTATGTAGAGAGATGGAAACAGTGTCAATATCCATTTATTTTTCTTTGTTATCCCTGGTGGTACATCTCTGAAAGAAACTGTGAATAAAAAAGTTAAATTTTATTTTTTTATATAGGGCCAACTTCACAGCAAATGTCAAATCAGGGAAATATGCAATGAAGTAACAAGTCCAAATTATGACTCAAGCGCTATTAAAAAAGTAAATATAATCAAATTATCATATAGTACAGTTTGTATTAGTATATTCCAAGATGCTAATGAGTAAAAAGTAATGGCAGGTTTCGTCAACACTTCTTTTCAGCTGCTGCCTGAGCAACACAGAGGCAACAGTGAACATGACAGATCCTCCAACAGAGCCAGGCTCAGAATCAGTGGCCATCTGTCTCACTAGGCCAGAGTTTGAGAAAATAACAAGAGACGAATCACAGAAGTGTTGGGCCAAACGGAGAAAGAAAGTTCATCACAGCAATAATTACAGCTAGAGTAGAAGGAGTAAAGACAGCTGAGTGAAGGAAGGTGGTCAGCAGTCGAAGCCTATAGCAGAAAAACTAAAGGGTAGACAGGATAACCAGGTATGAAGCCTGGTCCTGAAAGAACACAAGGTGTCGGCTTCACATTCAAAAACCAAAAGTTGGTTCCATCAAAAAGTAAGCAAGCTTGAAGATAAAGACATGGATGCATTTTCCTGTACCATTATGAAACAGAATGTTTCTAATTTTAGAAATACTGTGCAGGTGGCAACAAGCAGTCCTGAAAACCTTTTTCTGTATATACAGTACACGGGAGTTAAAAGTCAAAACACCATGGAAACTTAAATGAAGACTGGAGATCAATGCCATCTAGAGGAAGAAAAAAGATGCAGATTGCTTCTGAGGTTGTCACGTTCAAAAACACAACTTCTGACTTGAGTGAATTTAAAATTAAAAATAAAAGGTTGTCCAGTTTTTTATGTCTATAAAACAAGCTTTAAGTCAAAGTAACAGTAATGAAACACAATTTAAAGTAGAGTAAGTTTGAGCTGGTAACTCTGTGGAGACAGCTACCGGATCTTAAAACTGTAGTAGCTTTGCTAACTAGCTTTAGCTTCAGCAGTTAGAATACAAAACTAAGTAACTGTTGCTGAAAGATTTTTGCTGGATAAAAATATCCTCTATTCATCTCACTTACTCATAAAGAAGACACGCTCGATGACAGGAGAAGATTTTTAACCAGTTTTACTTGCAAGGACAGACTTGTAAATGGACTGTACTTATACAGCACCTTTCTATCTGATCAAGACACTCAAAGCTCTTTACAACAATCTGTGCCTCATTGACCCATTCATACAGCTCTATACTAGATCTCTACTAAGATAATTGAACAAATCATTCTAAAGAGACTAATCAGAGCTTTATCACATTCATACACTGATGGGACACACATCAGAGGCTGTGAGGGGTTCAGTGTCTTGCCCAGGGACACTTCAGCATGTGACTGCTGGAGGATTTGAACCTCCAACTCTTCAATTGGAGGACGACTGCTCTAACCACTCAGCCACAGCCAGGGGTAGCTGTGGCTGAGTCATGGCTTGTCATGTCAGAGTCATGAGAATCTGCACGTGCAGCGTGCGAGGCTTGTTTTTATAGGCTCATCATCTCACAGACAGACTGGTGTCCTTGGACTGCTAGCTGCACATGCAGGATCACACCAGCTCCTCTTTCAAATCTCTCTGAGTGAGAAAAGAACTCTGCCCATGAACCACGTGTTGGAGTTATGATATCAGTCAACATTTTCAGTCAGTAGTTACAAACATCCATAAACCTTGACCAAAGTTCCCTAAAATGTTGACTTGTTGAAAGAACACAGCAGCACATTCATACTAGAGTCACGTTTTGTTCGTGTTCTCTGCTTTCAGATCTTTGAACTATGGAGGAATTGGAGCTATCATTGGACATGAGCTAACACATGGATATGATGACTGGGGTAAGAACGACAGCCTCCCCTGCCATCAATCAACGCCCAAGCATTCACATTTTTTCCCATTAATTTAGATTGTTCCACCAAAATGTATTTTCTAAATTAGGATTGTTTATTTGATGTAATATTTTTGGACAAATGAAATGCAAAAGTTATTTTGAGTCACAAACTATAACTTTGATTTCCAGTCATAATCACTGCCCAGTAAGATTTCCATTCTTAAAGGACATTTCTACACTCTAACAAAAACTAATAGAAAAGCGTTTGACTGGTAGGGCAACGCATATAAGCTTATTGCTATGGGTGTGCCGTTTGTAAAGAAATACAGTTAAAAATTAACAGAAATATTTTGGTTTATTTAGCCTTTCAGAAGGAAAAAAAGATTTTTTTATTCATACATTTATAAATGTCATAGTTCCAAAATAAATATTTAATTTCCAAGCGAAATATTTGTTTTCAAAACTAAACATTTGATTTCCAAACTAAATAGTTATTATTCAAGCTAAATATTTAATTTCCAAACTAAACATTTAACTTCTAAGTTAAACATTTGATTCCTAAACTAAACATTTAAATTGCTAACTAAATATTTAGCTCGGACCTAAATATTTATTTTGCAAGCAAAATGTTTAATTTTCAAAATAAATATTTAACTTGCTAACTAAATATTTGACTTGGACCTAAATATTGGGCTGCACGGTGGCGCAACTGGTAGAGCTGCTGCCTCTCAGCGAGCAGGTCC
>NC_056503.1:5313045-5315503 GCF_014905685.2 Nematolebias whitei
CTAAATATTTAGCTCAGACCTAAATATTTAAATTTTTAGATAAATATTTAGCTTGTTAGTTAAATATTTAACTTGCAAGTTAAATATTATTATTATTTAGTTATATTATTTAGTTCCAAGCTAAATATTTTGTTAGTAAATTAAATATTTAGTATAGAAATTAAATGTTTGGCTTAGAACTTAAATGTTTAGCTTGGAAATTAAATATTTAATTTACACCCAAATATTTAGTCCACTAACTAAATATTTAACTTTCAAGTTAAATATTTAACTTTCAAGTTAAATATTTAACTTGCAAGTTAAATATTTAGTTTCTAAACTAAATATTTAGCTTGTTAATTAAATATTTAGTTTGGAATTATGACATTTATCAATGTATGAATAACATGGTGAAAATATGACTTTGTAAAAAACTTTTTTCTTATGAAAGGCTAAATAAACCAAAATATTGCTGTTAATTTTTGAATACATTACTTTTCAAATGGCACCCCATATTTTTGTGTATAGTTGCTCTTTTTTTCTGCAGTTAAAGGTAGCAAATCAAAACGGACTCATGACTTTAAGCAAAAGAGGAGATGTGAAGTGCTCGGCAGTTCTTTAGACTGTGAAGGAAAGTTATGGATTGTGTTGTCTTCATGCTAACATACACCGTTCCCCCTGCCCTTTTGCCCCTCATCTTAGTGATGAAATGGTTCATGTCCATAGGGGGCCAGTATGATCGTCATGGCAACCTCAAACAGTGGTGGACTGAGGAGTCTTATCGCAAGTTCCAGAGGAAGGCTGAATGCATCGTCAAGCTCTACGATAACTTCACTGTGTATAACCAAAGGGTGGGCTTGCATGAGCACAGTGCACACGTCTTTAACTACACACAGAGTTTGCATAATTACACGACATATTTATTATTATACTCCATGTAAAATAAAACCTGTACCAACCAGAATAATGTGGCTTCATCCATAACTTTGGATTTTTGCACAAACACATTCTGGGTTCACAGATTTCTGAACTTTGTGGTGAATTTTTATATTTTTATATTCTATACAGTATACTAAATCTTAGACTACATGATAGAAGCAATATTCCTTTAACTTGGTTTAACGGGCCACGGTTATGGCCCATGTTCGAGGCTAGTCCTCATAGCGGTGGTCGCAGGTACGAGTCCCGGCCCCGACGACCCCCCCACAAGGTCTCCCCCTCACCCCGCCTCGCCCCCACCCTCCACAAAAAATATAGGCCACTACAGCCTCAAAAATGGAAACAAATAAAACAAAAAATAAAACCTTGATTTAACTGTGTCATAATCTTGTTAAACTACAAGTCAGATGTACGTTTCTTCTACTGTAGATTTTAATCCATCATCTCAGTTCATAAAAGGATTAATAACTTGCTGTGTAATATAAATGTTTGTTCACTTTACAAAACTGATATTTAAAAATTATATATTTTTATTATTCTTCAGATGTAAAGAAAAAATGGCTTAAAATGTGTTGTATAATTGCATATTAGTTGGTTTGCCAAGAGTAAGAGAATGAATTAATAAAAGCCTCATTCTGTAAGGTAAATATGATGGTTACACTACCACTGATAACAGAAATTCACTTTGTGCACCTTATCCTGGATTAGAACAAACTCTGAAACGACTGCAGGACGACACGTCTGTGCAAAAACTAACTTGGCACACAAACCACTGTTAACGAGCCATTCCATTGCAATCTTTAATCCGATGTAAGGATGAAAAAGTAAATCATGAAGTGGTGCTTTAGTGGTGCCTTTGCTCAGGCAAGCAGCTTGTTCCAGTCAGCTAAGGTACTTTGTCTCTCACACATTGTACATCGATTTAAGAATAAACGATACTCAAAAATATCACACGTGTTGTTTCAAAATGTTTGACTTTGCTTTGAAATTAAACATTGTACAAACGTAAAACAAATAAACTGCCAAAAAAATGACTCGTATTAAATACCAGTAAATTATTGGTATTTTATATCATAGGTCTATTGACAGATCACAAAGAGAAGTTGATGCTTTGTTTCCTAAAACTTCCATCTGTCTGTCCAGGTGAATGGCCGTCTGACACTAGGGGAGAACATAGCAGACATGGGAGGACTGAAGTTATCTTACTATGTAAGTACAAACTAATGCAGTCGTTGTTCAAATTCTTGATGCATATGAGATGGGGTAGTAGCCAGCTTGGGACCCGAAAATCCCAGGTTTGATGCCCTGCCATTCCCACATGTCAGGTGTCTCTGAGCAAGACACCTAATCCTTGAAATGCTCCCGGTCACTTACACAGCTCCACCTGGGTGCATCTCAGGTACACTGGGTTACATGCAGAGAACTACTTTCACCATATGGGAACATACAATGATGACAACACATAGCACTTTATTAATTATATATCAAGGTCAAGGTGTCTTTATTGTCATACACTTTACATGTGGTACATGAGGTGGAA
>NC_056503.1:5315603-5317977 GCF_014905685.2 Nematolebias whitei
GACACAGTTCTACCTGAATGTTCTTGAGCAATTGTGTTTTCTCAAACAGTAAAATATAAAGACTGCATCACTAATTTTGGCGCTGAGCGCATCAGTAGTCATCACGGAACAAAGACTTTTTGTGTCAATGCAGACACAAAAGAACACAAGGGCACTTTTAGTCTATTTTAGTAAACAATAAATAAGCAGGATAAATGTATTTAGATTCACATCAGATTTTCATTTGAGGAAACGAAGCTTCTCTAGATGTGGTGTGAGGTTATCATTGGGTTTCATGTCTGTCATTATTCACAAACCTCCTCCTCCTTCCAGGCATATCAGAAGTGGGTGAGGGAACATGGTCCAGAGAGACTCCTGCCCGGCTTAAAGTATACTCATGAACAGCTGCTCTTCATTGCCTTTGCACAGGTAAAGTCTCAAATGAATTTCCCCCTATGCATTTCATTCCATTTTCATATTCAATCGTTTTATCATCTCAGTTCAAACTGGATCATGGAGGGCAGGTGGAAGTTGTGTGATACCCACACTAACCGATAGATGCAGTGAGTACTGGGACTGGCAGAGTTAGGATGAGAGTTCAGTCTCCAAGCACAGGACCACCCCTGCTCCTTCAGACTATTAAGAGTCGTCATCGAAATTCAACGGCTTGATTGAAATTCATGGCTTTATGTCTCAGTGGCAACATGTAGCAGCACTTTAGAATGCAACGTGGAGTGTTTAAGCCCATTTTTATGACTCTTCCCCTCGGGGAGGTGTTATGAAACTCAGGAATGTGTGCTTACATTCATTTCAAATGTCATATTCGTGTGTGAATAAAAAGCTTGAGGCTATTCAACCGCCTCAACCAAAATTAAATCGACTCTCCAACCTGCACCGCAGGCCGACACGCGTGCTTTTTATACATGATCATTTATTTAGAGTTCAACTTTTAAAAAAAAGATAATCTTACAATCAACTTTTAATTATTTAACTTTTTGTTTTTTTACGCTTGCTCATACAAAATATCCAACTGTGACTTCTCAAACACCAATTTGTACAGCTTTACTTTCATTTTGGTGTGTTCTTGTTTTCTGGGGGGGGGGGGGGGGGGCCCTACCCCTTTACGTGCGTGCGTGCGTGCGTGCGTGCGTGCGTGCGTGCGTGCATTTTTATTACTCTGTTGGTTTTGTCTGAAAGCTTTGGCCTTTTGCATCAGTAATTTTCCAGGTTCGGGGATGTTTTGAGCCTAAAGGGCTACAAATCAGCCAATAGCTAGAAAAGCAAAAGCTGCATGTTTTTAATGATTGAATATTTTATTCCTGATTAAATGAACAGAAACAAAACAAGTGAATGAATGTTTATAATACAACACAAAGTTTTAAAACTATTTTTTCATGTTCACATCAAAGAAGACTAAGCTTTCTAAAGATGTTTTAGAGTACTTTTTTGTCATCTTCCATATAAATGAAAGGCTTAACATTCCTTAAATCTGCATTTCATGGCAGAGTTTTAGCAAAGATCAACTTGTGTGTTGAGAAATTAAGGAGGTGAAGCTGTTTTAGTCAAACTTTGAAAACAAAAATGGAATGCTCCATTTCATGCAAGATGTCCGGCCCAGCATCGACGCCGTCAATGACTTCCAGCTACTACCACAAAAACTGAAGTCAGGATCTGTAACACTGACTGTGTGGTGGCCATCTTGTTTGTGTTGACTCAAAGGGTAATCAGTTGCACATCTAGTAAAATTACCCTCTGTAAGTTTAATTACAACTCCTCCAGTGGCTCTTTGACTTTTTACAGCTGTAACATCAGGCGCCACACACTTCAATAGCATCATGGCTATTTCTGGTCGGCACGCTACTCTATTGTTTTTGTCACTTACACCTGATTTTTTTATTGACTTTTAAATACAAACATGTTTCTAAAGTAGTTTTATAAGTATTTGACACTGTGATAGTGACGCGTAATGTCACCGGGTGATGTCATGACTGCAGAGCGCAGCTGGAACTGAGTTGGATGTGAACACCGTTTAGGCTAATGATTCTATGTACTGGAAGTAGGCGTGAAACTTACACTACAATGCATTTCAAAATACTGACTGTGAGCGTGCACGTTAGCACCTGTAAAAAGTTACTGAGGTATTTTAGTTAAAGGCATGCCACAGGGGAGGTGCAAGGAATACTTCTCTGACCTTCTCAATCCCACCGACACGTCTTCCATGGAGAAAGCTGGGTCGGAGGACTTTGGCTGAGTTATCCGGTAGTTGTAAAGCTTCGTGGTGGCAGAGCTCCGGGGGTGGCTGAGATTTACCGATTCCCTTAAAGCTCTGGATGTTGTGTGAATGACACGACTTTGCAACATCACATGGACACTGCGGGCAGAGATGAGAAGTTCA
>NC_056503.1:5318077-5319692 GCF_014905685.2 Nematolebias whitei
GATCAGCAGCAACATGAAACCGATCTGTTTTGATAATGGTAGGGGAAACCAGTGTCAGGCCAATTTGCTTTGAAGTCTCAGCCATTAACTTCAACAACCTTGTAATGAGTTTGAAATGACTCGTGTCTGTTTGTTACAAACTCATGATTCAACACCAGTTCGACACATTTAGGTACTGAGGGCTACCACCAAGTATGAGACATCATGAAGACCAAGGAACTCTTCACACTGGTCAAATAATAAATTGTGGAGACTTAAAGTTCAGGGGTGGTTTATAAAAAAATAAACCCTGAATATTCCACTAAGCTCCGATAAATCCAATTTTAGAAAGTGATGATGCCACGTAGCAAACCTGCCGAGAGTCGTCCATCAAAAGTCACGAACCTGTGCGGAAGGCAGGGAAACATCGAGAAGGCCAACATCAACCCTGATGGAGCCGAGCAGAGACAGCAGGATCTGTTCATAGAACCACTACAAGCTGCGGAGCTGGACTTCATGGACGGCTGGCAGAACAATGACAAACATCGTTTTAACTCTTAACCAAATAACAAAATAAAAAGACTGTTTGGTTTCACACGTTTGTTAAAGAAAACCCAAACTAACTTGTGGACCATCAAGGACAACATCACGTCTGAGGCACACTAAACACGTATCATCATTGTTGAGAACACCATCCCTGTAGTAAAGCATGGCGGTGGCAGCCTCATGATGTGGGATGTTTGTATTGGGAAACTGGTCAGTGTGGAAGGAAATATACTGTAACTGGAGCCAGAGAAACTTACTGGAGTCTCCAGATAATTGAGACTGGGATGGAGGTGCACGTTTCAGCAGGACGATGACCTCAAACACGTTGCTGAAGCAACACGTCAGAAACAGGCATGTCCTGGACTGGTCCAGAGCTCCCATCCAACCTGACGGAGCTGCAGCCCTTTGGTCATGAGCAATGGACGAATACATCGAATCATGGACAAGATCATGGAGACCTGACGAGACTTGATGCTAGAACAGCTGCGATTTACAAAAATGACTTTTGGAAGTTGAATAAATATGCACACACCTTTTTTTGGTTTGTTTTATACATTTTATTCATTTAAAACAAGTTATTTCCCCTGACTAAACTTAAATGAACTGAAGTATTTTGTGACAGTTAGGACAGAAAAAGTTGAAATCTGTTTAAAATCCATGTTGTAAGGCAACAAAGTGGAATAATACGACCCGATGCATGTTCCTCACTAACAGGCCTTCCAGGCTCCAGTCCAAGGATTTTCAAACCCATTTACACAATACAGAGACATTACAGCAGCACTCTGAGAGCCGATGATACAAAAAATACTTTTCTCCTTTCTCTTGTTTTTATTTTCTTTATAGAGAAACAAACAAAAAAACAAACATCTACCAGCTTTTGTGTCGTTGCAGTTTAGACAAAGACGAAGAGGTGAACAGGTCTCCATGCAGAGCTGCACTTGGCTACAAATCCTGAGAAAACACCCAGCACCCTCCGACGACCTTCATTTATTTCAAAACGTGGACAAATCTTTAGAAACTGTAAAACACGCACAGAGAGGAGAGACGGACGCAGGCAAACATCACAACTGTGACGACGGGTTGAAGTGTC
>NC_056503.1:5319792-5320851 GCF_014905685.2 Nematolebias whitei
TTCCATGTCCTCCAAATGTCTGACACTTTCAGGTATAGGTGTGTACGACAGAGGTTTTCCATGTCGTACAAGCACATCTCCTGATCGATGACTTAGCTTCTGCTTTGCGCAGTGAAGTCAACACTCTTTTCTTTAATGCTCGTTTAACTGGAACATTTTCTCAATAACATCCAGGATAACCATTTCCAGTAGATACTCACAAAAGTGTAATTAAAAAAAATGCACAGCAAAGTAATGGATTCTCTTAGAATTATAGGCTTAGCATTTTTTTCTTTGAGGAAACATTTGTAAAGTGGTTTTAATATACTGTTGTCTTATTTAGACAATTTGAAAAATATTGTAATGTGTGATCTGGGGTGTTGCTTTGTGATATGCAGTCAGTCCACTAAGACCTTTGAAGCTTGTCCTATGACTCTTGAATTGATGCCAATAGAAAATATGCATCGGCCGTGCTGGGACTGTGCTTTGGTGGTCAGTGCTGGTGTCCTGTAATCTTGAGGCTGTGAAGTCAAGCCCAGCTTGTGTCAGGAAGGGTGTAAAACAATGACCAACTCTTTCATGCATGTTCCTTCACTGGTTAGCTGTGAGCTTCAACAAAGACCCCAACAGGATCAATGAGGTCACAGCAAAATCAGACAGGCCGACGTCAAGAATTAACTAAACTTATTACACAAATAAAGAAACCTGGAGACATAAACCAAAATATTAGAAGTAAAAAAGACAAATAAATAAACCAGCAGTCTCAGGAGAAGAGCCAGGCTTGTTGGAGCTCATTTGTCATATTTTATCATTTAAAACTGGTCAATTGTGTTGCGCTGTTGTTGAAGTTGTTATGTTTTGCCACGAGAGGGCGCTGGTGTAACAGAAAAGGGCAGAAGAGACCATATTTTATGAAATGGGACAAAAAGATACAGAAAAACTGAGACGTGATCTGTGAAGGCGTCTGGTACATCTACTCTACTAAAGTTTGTGAGTTTAACTTTGTCTCCTATTGTCATGGCCACCACTACACTTTTTTTTTTTAGTTTTAGTATTTTTTTAATATACAGTATAACAATA
>NC_056503.1:5320951-5322136 GCF_014905685.2 Nematolebias whitei
GTGTGTGTGTGTGTGTGTGTGTGTGTGTGTGTGTGTGTGTGTGCGTGTGTGTGTGTGTGTGTGTGTGTGTGTGTGTGTGTGTGTGTGTGTGTGTGTGTGTGTATATATATATATATTACTGTTTCCTATTGTTATACTGTATATTAAAAAATACTAAAACTAAAAAAAAAAAAGTGTAGTGGTGGCCATGACAATAGGAGACAAAGTTAAACTCACAAACTTCAGTAGAGTAGATGTACCAGACGCCTTCACAGATCACGTCTCAGTTTTTCTGTATCTTTTTGTCCCATTTCATAAAATATAGTCTCTTCTGCCCTTTTCTGTTACACCAGCGCCCTCTAGTGGCAAAACGTAACAACTTCAACAACAGCGCAACACAATTGACCAGTTTTAAATGATAAAATATGACAAATGAGCTCCAACAAGCCTGGCTCTTCTCCTGAGACTGCTGGTTTATTTATTTGTCTTTTTTACTTCTAATATTTTGGTTTATGTCTCCAGGTTTCTTTATTTGTGTAATAAGTTTAGTTAATTCTTGACGTCGGCCTGTCTGATTTTGCTGTGACCTCATTGATCCTGTTGGGGTCTTTGTTGAAGCTCACAGCTAACCAGTGAAGGAACGTGCATGAAAGAGTTGGTCATTGTTTTACACCCTTCCTGACACAAGCTGGGCTTGACTTCACAGCCTCAAGATTACAGGACACCAGCACTGACCACCAAACCACAGTCCCAGCACGGCCGATGCATATTTTCTATTGGCATCAATTCAAGAGTCATAGGACAAGCTTCAAAGGTCTTAGTGGACTGACTGCATGTCACAAAGCAACACCCCAGATCACACATTACAATATTTTTCAAATTGTCTAAATAAGACAACAGTATATTAAAACCACTTTGCAAATGTTTCCTCAAAGAAAAAAATGCTAAGCCTATAATTCTAAGAGAATTCATTACTTTGCTGTGCATTTTTTTTAATTACACTTTTGTGAGTATCTACTGGAAATGGTTATCCTGGATGTTATTGAGAAAATGTTCCAGTTAAACGAGCATTAAAGAAAAGAGTGTTGACTTCACTGTGCAAAGCAGAAGCTAAGTCATCGATCAGGAGATGTGCTTGTACGACATGGAAAACCTCTGGCGTACACACCTATACCTGAAAGTGTCAGACATTTGGAGGACATGGAA
>NC_056503.1:5322236-5324912 GCF_014905685.2 Nematolebias whitei
CGTACACACCTATACCTGAAAGTGTCAGACATTTGGAGGACATGGAAAGTCACGTTGGAACAATAGGGGGACAGTAAATGTGTGTAAAATGTAGTTGCTTGTTCAAGAATCAAGGTTTCAGAAAGATTTTAAATTAGATGCATCATGTGATCACTGCACTCAAACTCAACCAGTACAACATATATTACTCTACTGTGTTGTTGGAAAAACTATGTTGAAAAAATATATACCGGTATTTCAGTCACTTCTACGAGTTGAATAAAACTGTAGTTTTCAAACCTCCTATGTAAATGTTTATAAATATATTGCTCAACTCTGAATGTCAGAAAACTGTGTAGCTGCAACTTTCCTACCAGCTATTGATTGTGCTCCTGCCAGCTGCTTGCAGATGTTGGATGCTGCAGATGTTGGATGCTGTCTATCACGGTGCACTAACATTCATACCTGGCTGTAACTACCGTACCCACCACTGCACCCAGTATCCACTGGTTAGCTGGACACCATTAACTTCACGCAGACTCTCCTGCTGGTACATCTTCATCTTTAAATCACTTCTTGGTCTGCTGCCTTCATACATCTCCTCCTACATGTCACATCGTCAGTGCAGTTACAGCGTGTGCTCTCAGGACATCATTACCTGCAGGCAGCGTCCCCTCAGTGCAGACGGAACGTGGACAAAAAAGGCCTTTTCTTAAAATACTAAAAACAACATAATTGCTTTGATATTTCTTACCTGGGTGTATCCTGGGACATCTTGCAAAACGATCTGCAGCTGTCCACTTTTATTTCTTTAGGGGATTTTAAACATTTGATAAGATAGAAACATCAAAGCAAATATGTTCTTATTTTTAGTATTTTACCTTGTTTTATATGGCACCTGGATTTATTGTTTTATAACACTACTTTTATTGTAATTGCATTTTATTGTAGTTTATTGTCTGTATATGCTGTCTGCCTAAAACGGGTCTCCCTTGTAAATGAGTCCTCGTGACTCAATGAGACTAACCTGTATAAATAAAGGTTGAATTAAAAATACTTCTGACTTCATTCTTTGAAAAATTCTTGGCAGAAAGAATCTAGTCTTTTTCCTCTTAATTGCAAACATAAATAAATAATAATTATATTATAATTATATTACAATTTAAAATAATATCTACCCTTTCAATATTTTGCACCTGTAAATAATGATTATTAGTATAATATTCTGTACTGTGTGTCGCACTCTTTTCTTGCTCCAGCAGTGGGCGGTAAAATATTTTAAGACGGTTTGCCAACTGACAAAAGGACAGGCGAAGTAGACAGTTACCATGGCAACGTAACTACGGTGACTCAGAGCCCTGTAAAGAGGGCTCTGCGGTGACTCGCTTGTGTTTTTTAGAGCGTCAGCCACATGGACTGCAACATAGATATAATCACTAGATGCCTCATTGGCTGCTGCGGCGCAGGATTTTCGGCCGCCATCTTGGAGCGGTCGTCCTTATTTGCTTATTTCTGTTCAGATCGACGGACTGATGACGTCAGGTCTCGGGGATAACTTTTCACAGTAAGATGAACATATTATTGTTAGTACTTTGTGAATATAATATTACTGTACTGTATTTATGTCCACCAGCTGATGTGATGTTCAGTGTAACACGGTGTTCAGCTGCAATGAAGCTGACTGAGATCTGATGACAGGAATATTTTGCTAACAATCATACTCACTATTTCAGCAGCTTTGGTTCATTATCAACAGATATGCATCAAAACTGGAGTTTTGTTTAAGTTCTAGGAAATAAAAAAATAAAACTAGGGAGAATATAGGAAATAGAAAATAAGATTGACCTCCTCTGTACAATGTTTTTGTGTAGACACAAATCTCCTGTTTTCATTTTGAAGGTTTCCCAAAGAACAAGATGTGAGGAAGAGGAGGAAGTATCTTTGAGGAGGATTCATCTGAGCAGTGAGGATTTTAAACTGGAGGATTCTGATCAAACTGGTCAGACTGTCCGACTGAGAGATGGTGTGGTACCATCGGTTCACCTTCAGAGAGTAGGAGCATCATTATAAGTTCATTAGAGTTCATAAAGTTACATATTTTATTGTGAGTCACAAGGTGAGACACCTCCATGTGTTTCTATGAAGAGGTAACTAGAGACTGTAAAGTTCATCTTGATGATGCTTTTTCATTTCAGCTTGAAAACTGCAGGACTACAGGAACTGAACAAAAGCTGGAGCTGCTCTGTCTGTGGACGCTCAGGAACGTGCACGTCACACACACAACCTCAGGAACGTGCATGTCACACACACAACCTCAGGAACGTGCACATCACACACACACAACCTCAGGAACGTGCACGTCATACACACAACCTGGGCCTCATGATGTGAGTATTTCTATTTTAAACTTTTATTTTTCATTTATCTTTATTTATCCAGGAAGTCTCACTGAGTCAAGAGAACTCACTTTCAAGAGAGACCTGTTTAGGAGCAGATGGTGGGGGTTGAGTGCCTTGCTCAGAGGACCAGAGTGGGGTCAATGAGGGTGGAGGCAGGTGTGGGTGTTTCACCTTTTCCACCTCATTTTAATGTTGACGGTACCGGGAGTTGAACCTGCGACTTTCCCATCACAGGCCCATCTTCTAACCTCTGCTCCACCACTCCCCCCCATAACATCATATCATAATGGTCATGGTC
>NC_056503.1:5325012-5328398 GCF_014905685.2 Nematolebias whitei
TTGAATCTTCCAGAAGATGGCAGTGTTTGCTTCTACCAATTTTAACTTTACTTCACACATTTTTCAACATGGCAAAAATATAGTGTTTATGTCAAATAAACTTAAATAGACATTTAAAAAATCAAAGTGTATTTTATTGAGTTTAAATTGATTAATTTTATTTATATATTGGGTATATATGTGGTGCACTGCATTTGTGCAAAAAAGATAATTAAAACAAATGATGGTACAACTAGATCACTGTCATACTATTTTTAAATGTTAAATTGGGAAAACTCAGTGTGTGTTGAGGAGCTTTTCTGTATACGACTCATTATCAGTGTGGGAAGCAGTCAGAAGTTCTGTAGGTTTACATGTTCAAAGAGTCATTCCAAGCATCAATTTAATTAAAACTGTGGTCCATCTTCATCACGAAGGCCAATCAGAGTTTCAGTTCTTAATTTATTAAATACTAAAAACTGTTAAATGGAAAAAATGTGTACCTTGCCTTATGGTACCACCATTCAGTAAAGGGTTAATTGATTTTGCCAATCATTTTACACAAGTTGATCAAATCTACCAAGCTTGGTACTAAAGACCACGCCCATTAGCCATTTAACCCCGCCCCCATTTTGACGTGAAATGAACAGCCTAAATAAATGGTTTGTCAAGTGTTGAACTGACAGCTGCTGGTTGCTCTGCCCCTTCGCCCGAGTGGTGGACGGACTGCTGCTCGTTGTCTCCGTGCTGAAAGAAGAGCAGGCAGGAAGGAGACATCCAGCCCACAAATGAGCGGCAGTATCTCCAGATATTTTTATTTTATTTGGGTGGACATGTGGGAGCCACTGAAAATCCTGGAGTGGCACACAAAAACCTAGAGGCCAAACAGAATTTCAGGATATGTTATAATTTATCTCATCTTAAAAATTAATAACTTTCGTAAACACAGATCTACTTAAGATTTGATTATTATCTACAGCTGATATTACTTATTGAGAAAAGCACTAACAATATATTGAAGCTTTTGGTGTGTGTGTGTGTGTGTGTGTGGGGGGGGGGTGATTGCCCCTCTGGGACCCCCTTGTTAGCGTCCATGCAGTGGGAGCTCAGGCCACTGACAGATGGGAGAGAAACAGGATATGAAAATATGAGATATGTCAATTGGAAAAAAGTTATACATAAGTCTTTTATAATCAAATCAAAGCATTGAGAAAATATTTTACATTATTTTCCACATAGAGGCAGGGCAGCTGGCTTAGGACCCAACAGTCCCAGGTTCGATCCCCAGTCACTGCACATCACGTGGCGTCTCTGGGCAGCACGCCTCATCCCCAAAATGCCCCCCCCCCGGGCGCTTTCAATAGCTGCCCACTGCACCACCTGGTGGTGGATGGGTTAAATGCAGAGACTAATTTCGCCATTGTATGGAAACATACAGTGCTGACATTGTGATGACATTATTATTATTATTATTATAAACACTTGTGTAGAATAAGCATGTTGAAACTTAAGTTGAGATAGATTGAGTCAGAAGAAGAAAAAACAATAAAACAATGTTCAAATATGAGAATGACCCTGAGAACATGGAGGTAAGGCCAGTGAACAGCATTTTTTTTTATTATTGTTGAGTTTGTTTGTTTGAAAATACCCACTTATATATTCCTCAATATAAATAAAAAATTTTTGGTCAACAGTCCAATTATGATAGTTTTTGAGCTGAAAGTCCAAATTTGGTTCTTACTTTAGTGCGTGATGCACGAGAGGTGGCAGTTTCTTGTTGAATTAAAACCAGCTTTGTTTTGGTCAGGAGCTGTGGATCTCTGCTTTTGTTGCCAACAAGGAACCTTTCAGATTCACATTTTTTTCAACAACCAAAATGGATTTTGTTGTTAACCACAGACACATGATGTGTAAAAACAAGGCGTTATTGGCAGATTGTGTTAACCACAGACACATGATGTCTATGGTGTTAACCGGTTCAACATTAGTGGTGTCTCAGTTCAACATTAGCGACTCTCCATAACTTTTCTTTCCGCCTCTTAACACAGAACTTCCAGTAACATTTCAAAATAAGAGCAACATAACTGGGTAGTGGGGGAGAGCTAAATGTTTTTTTTTTTAATACCTGGCCGTAACATTAAAAAACAAAATCCATTTTGGTTGTTGAAAAAATGTGAAAATCGTTACAATTGGTTCATAAAGCAAGAAAAATATTAATGATACTTAAAGTGGCCTTGGGACAAAGGATGTTTCCTTTAACTTCACATTTTGTTCAACCTGCAGTCACTGCAGATGAGTGACTGTCAGTTTCTGTCAGATTTCTGCACCTGGAGCAGGTATTCTGTTTACTGGTTAACTTCCTCAGCTGTCTCAGGTTTTAAAGGTCAATCCTACTCCATGTTGCAGCTCCTTTCATAGATCAGATCTCATAGAAGAACTTCTAAAGAGAACATTTTGTTTTTAGGTTTGTTTTGGGCCATTATCTTGTTACAGAACTCATGATCTTTAATTGAGACCAGACTTTTTGGACAAATGGAGCAGGTTTCGCTTCAGATGCTTCATATTTCATTGTACCCAGACCAGACTCAAGGCAACCTGTGTCAGGTGCAGCTACAACCCAAGGACTAAAGAGAATCTTCTTGTGTTTGACAGTAGATTTAACGCTGGTTCTTAGAAACCTTCAGTGTTAAAGAAGAGCTGACCGTAACTAAAGAGCAGCAAATACAGCCAATCAGTGTTTGCCCGCCACAAACGCCTATTAGCCAGAAACGCACACTTTTGGTCTGCAGAGAACCCCTTCTCACACAAATGGCTTTTTATCATTCAGCCTTTTTTTCTATCATCCAATCAGATGTGGCCCCCCAGATACGCCTCGTCCAATCAGATGTGGCCTCCCAGATACGCCTCGTCCAATCAGATATGGCCCCCCGGATACGCCTCGTCCAATCAGACATGGCCCCCCAGATGCGCCTTCCGAATTTGTCTGCAGAGATACCTACTTGGGTGATCTGGTGGTTTTAAAAACTTAATGCAGGTATCTCTCCTAATGTGTTGTTTGGATGTTGCAGTATGGTCACACAAGATTTTAAGGTGTTTTCTACATCCAGCTGCATGTGGGTGTGACAACGTGTCGGGTATAGTTTGTTTTTATATAAATGTATTTTAATAACTATTAAAATGAATTGTGTATGTAACTGTCAAATTATTAATTGGATTTTGATGTCTTTACAGTTTCAGATGTACTGTTTCCTGCTGTCCTTTTTGAGCTGAGATTATTGAATTGTTTTTGGTGGTCCACCCGGGCCTTGCATGGCCTGTAGACCAGAAGATCTGAGAGTGTGTCTTGTAAGGGCGGACTAACTACTTTATTTTTGTTTTGTTTGTCCTTATTTAGCCACCCACCTATG
>NC_056503.1:5328498-5334356 GCF_014905685.2 Nematolebias whitei
TCCAATCACAACAGTTAGGGGCGGGGCTAAGCATTGGGCGGAAGTACGTAGTGCGCCGGTGAATTAGGTCCGACTGAACTGATGTACTGTACCTCATAGATATGGTTAGCCATATTAGCATTTTCTTGCACTTTTGACGGCTTTGTGCAATTTAAGCGTTAAATTTAAACGATAAATAAAGTCAACATATCGAAAAGAAACCCGGTGTAAGGTAAGAAACATTCGCTGCGTGGAAGAAATAAACAAAAAGCTGACGCTACTGAAACAATGACTAAGCTAAGTCGCTTCTTTATAATTAGTTACATCATGTTGGTCAGGAACTGGTCCCACAAACGGACTTAAACTGAAACCAGTTCAACCATCTGTTCTCCGGGTTCAGCCTTGTGGCGTCCAGCAGGTATGGAGCAGTGACTCCACGAGTTGGTGTTAATGACCGAAGTAACCTGCTCCATTACCTTGAAGCACACATTTACAGAACCACTGCTTTAGACTGGCATTGGGAGGGTCAACCAGTCAGAGCTAATGGTTACACAGAACAAACGAGCCTTTTATTATTATTTCACATAAATGCACAATTAATGTAGGTTAAAAAAAAACAAAACATGAGCACTGTTGGGTTGTCTTCTTACACTTTCAAGGTGCACAGGAATTATTTTCTGTAATTACTTTACTCATGACAGACTCATAATTGAATGCATGTTTATGGTTTATTGCTCAAATATCAAGCCTTTCTGTCACTGGAGGTTAAAACAAAATCAATTTAAGTTATAAACACTGTCAAATCAAGGTGCTATATAAAACATATTTGCTTTGATATTTCTATTGACCTTATATTATATTATATTATATTATATTATATTATATTATTAACTTTCACCTTATTTCTTAAGGCTGGCTGCTCATATCATCACAGTCCCTGTGACCCACATCTTCAATCTCTCCATAAGACAAAACTCCATCCCAGACATCCTGATGCATGCTCAATAATCCAGGTAGAAAAATCTAAAAAAGTTAAATCTGGTCCTCTGGACATTAAAAAAAACAAAAAAAAAACAAAGCAAATCAACAAAAAAATGTAGAAACGTTTCGTCTCTCATCCGAGAGACTTCCTCAGTCTGAGGTGCTGTATTCAGCTCAGTCTCTCAAATAGCACCGTCTCAGAGTGGATCAACCAGTTTGCTGCTGACAACCAAAACCAGCTGATCACATGCTCAAGAAGGACCATCAGCCTAACAATGGATCATTAGCACACTGATGGCTGTTTACTGTTCACAGAGGGCTGAGTGATACTAGCAATCACAGCATTGTAAGAGGGGGACAGTTGAACCCGGAGAACTGTCCCCCTAGAACCGATGCAGACATGTTCCTGTTTTTAGTTTTCTACACCGCTTTATAATCCAGCTGTTTTTGTTACTATTCCTCTTGATTGTCCTTTTGGTTGCTATTTTGTTTTGATTTGTAAAAAATAATAAAAAAAAAAGGAAACAAATTTGTATAGCTATGCCTATTTTATAACTGTCTATTGTTGTTGTTGTTATTCACTGTTGTCATCATTCTTTGTTAAATCAGGTCTCTCTTGTAAATGAGTCCTCGAGGCTCAATGGGATTAACATATATAAATAAAGGTTGAATGAATCAAAATGTTTAAAATCCCTTGAAGAAGTGGACAACTTCAGATCTTGTTGCAAGTTGTTCCAGGAAACGAGCAGAGTAAGAAAAGGCCATTTTGCTGATTTCAGTCTGCACTGAGGGGACGCTGCAGGCAATGATGTCCTGAGAACGCACGCTGTAGTTGCACTGATGACGTGACAAGTGGGAGGAGATATAAGAAGGCAGCAGACCAAGGAGAGACTTATAGAAGAAAATGAACCAGTGAGAACCTACGTGTAGATAATGATGACCAATTGACCGGTGAATACAGAGTGCAGTGATGGTACGGTAGTTACAGCCAGTTATGAATCTTAGCGCACCGTGATAGACAGCATCCAACATCTGCAAGGAGCTGGCAGGAGCATCCATGTAAATAGTGTCACCATAATCGATGGCCGGTAGGAAAGTAGCAGCTATAAGGTGTTGTATGGCATTCAGAGTTAAGCAAGATCTATTTCTGACTCCTCTACATCCTCTCAACATGGCGGACCTGTTGGTGTATTGCTGTCTATAGGTTCTGCAGTGTCTTTTAATATCTTATCTTTATGGTTGAAACAGCTACAAATATAATGTTATGTGGTATTGTTTCTTATGAGGGGCTGCTGTGGATCAGTGGTTAAGTGCTGCAGCCTTGTAATCCTGAGGCTGCAGGTTCAAGGCCAGTTTGCATCAGGAAGGGCATCCGGTGTAAAATAATTGTCAAATATTGAATGAGAAGTGCTAACTGTGGCAACCCTAAAGAAGAGAACGGCTTAAAGAAAAGCACCTGTTAATTATATTTCTATTGATTTCAGGAATCATGGCCAGCCAGCGGCCACCTTCCAGCATGAGCAGACCTATGAGTCGTGGATCTGTAGCCCCTGGTGTTGGAAGACCTCCGACAGGGGTCCGACCACCTCCTACTGCCATTCGTCTTCCACCAGGGGTAAGGCAGCAGCAGTCTTGTTTTAGCTTTGATGTATTGCTATATTTTATTTTCTGTGCAAGATAGATGAAAATTAAATCACTACTTTATTTTTTGGGGGGTGGTGGGGTGTGAATTAGTTTAGGTCTAAAAATGCAACAACAACAAAATCACAGTTATGACACAAAGCTGTCATTGTTTTATTGTAACTGACAATGACATTTGAAACAAAACACTAAGACAAATACAAAACTCTGGACATACAAGAGGAACGAAAGTTACGTATGTAACTACGGTTCTATGAATCCTGGATGACAGCCAGAGGGCGGTGCTGAAAGCACTGAATGTTCCCTTCGCGCATGCGCTGTTCGAGTAATAATACTAACGGAGTCACAGGTGTGACACGGATGACCATTCAGAGGCTATATAGCCCGACGTCATCCGCTGCTCTGCTCCTACAGAATCTTCTCGTGGAACGCAAGGATTCTAAGTGACAGAGAAGCTCTGGCGGTCATCCAGGATTCATAGAACCGTAGTTACATACGTAACTTTCGTTCTATTTCATCCCTCCTGACCGCCAGAGGGCGGTGCTGAAAGCACTGAATGACTAATACCAACGATGTCACAAGGAATCCTAAACACCCACCTCACTGAGGAGGCCCAGAGGACCCTTGTAGAAGAACCTGGCCCAGGGGATGAGGGGTGGCCACGTTAACTCTATAAAATCTGGTGAACGTGCTTGGGGAAGCCCATGATGCAGCAGCACATATTGCTTCCAGCGGAACCCCTCTCAGGGCAGCCCAGGAAGCGGAGACGCTCCTGGTAGAGTGAGCCTTCAAGCCGACCGGCAGGGGGCCGGGCCCTGCAGCATAGGCGTGGCAGATGACGTCCACGATCCAGTGGGAGAGGCGCTGTTTGGAAAGAGGACAGCCTAACCTAGGGCCTCCATAACACACAAACAGCTGGTCTGAATGTCTTATCACGGCAGTAGCTGGAATGTATGCCTCCAGTGCCCTCACCGGGCACAATAATCCAGACCCCTCACCAGGCGCAGGCTGAAAACGTGCCAGCCTCAACGGTTGGTTACAGTGAGAGTGAGATAACACCTTTGGTACAAATGCAATGTTTGGCCACAATAACACACGAGCCCTCAGGGCCCCACCTGAGACACGAGGGGCTGACTGAGAGAGCATGTAGCTCGCTGACCCTCTTTGCTGAGGCAATAGCCAACAAAAAAGCCGTTTTGCATGAAAGCCACTTGAGGTCCGCCTGCGTCAGAGGCTCGAAAGGAGGACGGCACAGAGCTTCGTGAACCAAGGGCAGGTCCCAACCTGGTGCTCGTGGAGCTGTCGGCGGGTGTGACCTACGGGCACTACGCAGTAAAAGAGAGACTAGATTATGGCTCCCTACCGTACAGCCATCAATGCCAGCGTGAGTAGATGATATTGCCGCTACATAAACTTTAAGCGTCGAAGGACAGTGACCCTTACCAAGTAGAGACTGGAGAAACTCCAGAATGGTGGGTACTGTACAGGAGACTGGATTCTTGTTGTGATCAGAACACCATTGGGAAAACAGGCCACCTGTTTTCGTACTGCTGACGAGTAGAGGGTGCTCTGGCGCCCAGGATGGTGCGTCTGACGAGGCTCAAAACTCCAGTCAGCTGCTGTCCTAGCCTTGCAGTGGCCACACCCACAGCCGAAGACGTTGAGGATTGGGGTGCCATATCAGTCCCCCCAACTGAGACAGCAAGTCCCTTCTGGTCGGAAGACACCATGGGACACCCTGACATAGACTTCGTAGCAGTGGGAACCATGGTCGCGCTGGCCAATACGGAGCCACCAGCAGCATCCTGTGGCCCTCCTCGAGGACTCTCTGAAGGGTTGGCCAAATTAGAGAAATGGGTGGAAAGGCATATAGAAGGACCCTTGGCCAAGGATGAGCCAATGCATCCTGGCCCAGCGCACCTAACGCCCCCGTAAGAGAGTACCATAGGGGACACTGAGTCGACTCTTCCGTCGCAAACAGGTCTATCTCTGCCTGACCAAAACGGTCCCAGATCATCAGCACTATGTCACTGTGGAGGGACCACTCTCCTGGAGGGGACTCTTGGCTGGAGAGAAAATCTGCGACCTGATTGTGTCGCCCTGGTAAGTATGCTGCCCACAGGGTGGACAGGTGAGGAGAGGCCCATTCCAGGAGCTCTCTGGACACTCTCAGAAGTTGTGCTGACCTGATGCCCCCCTGATGGTTGATGTGGTAGACAACAGAGGTGTTGTCTGACCGAACAAGAACCTGAGTGCCAAGTGCACTGCATGCAGCTCCAGCACATTTATATGCTTGGAGTGGTCCCTTTGACCCCAGCGGCCCTGAATCGCTCTGCGTTGCCACACAGCCCCCCATCCCATGGAGCTGGCATCTGTCGTGACCACTTCCCTGCGACACACTGCCACTCCCATGGGGACACCCCTGGACAAATAATCTTCGTCCCTCCATGGAGTCAAGGCATGAAGACATGACCACGTCACTGCGAGCTTACGATGCCTGTGCAGCCTGGGATCCAGGCGAAAGCTGTTGAGCTACCTCTGCAAGGGGCAAAGTGACAGCAGGCCTAAGGGCACCACCCGAGTGACTGATGTCAGCTTGCTGAGTAGTTGCAGGAAGGCAACATAGGGGAGCTGCCTGCCCAGCCTGAACCGATTGACCAGCTGGAGTATGCTGGCCACCCTTTGAGCGGATGGGCGAGCTCTCATGGAAGATGAATCCAGAACCACCCCAAGAAAGGTGGTCGTCTGGGAAGGGATCAGGCAGCTCTTCTCCAGGTGGACATTGAGGCCCAACTGGGAGATATGAGCGAACAGGCGGTTTGTGTCGTGAAAGGCACAGGCCTGAGACGGGGCGCAGAGAAGCCAATCGTCTAAGTACAGCAGAATCTTCACTCCGCAGGCCTGCAGAGGAGAGAGGGCTGCCTTCACGCACCAAGTGAACACCCTTGGGGAGAGAGAGCCCGAATAGGAGTACCCGGAACTGCCAGTGGTGACCCCGATAGGCAAACCTGAGAAAGCGGCGATGTTCTGCCGCAATAAGGCACATGAAAATACGCATCCTTCAGGTCTACAGACGTGAACCATTCTTCCCTCATGACAGCTTGAAGGACTTCTGCTGTTGTGAGCATGTGGAAGGGCAGCTCCCTTAGGTACTGGTTGAGTCCCCTCAGGTCTAAAATGGGACGAAACCCGCCTGTCCTCTTTTGCACGAGGAAGTAAGTCGAGTAATAGCCCCTGGGTTGTTGCAGAGGGTCCAC
>NC_056503.1:5334456-5335582 GCF_014905685.2 Nematolebias whitei
TCTTCAGGCAGGTGGGAACTGTCTCCAGGGTAAGTGAGGTGTTAAAGATGTCTGCCAGCACCTCACAGATCTGATCAGCACATTCCTTCAACACTTTTCTGGGGATGTTGTCTGGGCCAGTTGCTTTGTGCATATTAATCCTCCTGAAGGTACTCCTTACTTCGGCTGAGGTCACACTGAGATGCTCTTCATCTGGTGGTGAAGTGAGTCTGGTGCTGGGTGGTCTGTTCGGGTCTTCAAAGCGTTCATAGTACTTGTTGAGGGCATCAGGCAGAGATGGGTCTTTGGGGCATTGTTTGCTCCTTCCTTTATAATCTGTTATGCACTTAATGCCCTTCCACATGCTCCGAGGGTCTTGTGAGATGAATTGACCCTCGATCCTCTGTGCATATGTGGCCTTGGCCTTCTTAATACCAGCAACCAGCTCTTTCCTTGTCCTTCTCAGCTCCTCTGAGTTTCTAGACCTGAAGGCAGTGTTCCTGGCTTCCAGCAGGGTACGCACCTCTGCATTCAGCCAAGGTTTTTTGTTTGGGTAGCTTTTAACATTTCTGATAGTGGAGACGGTTTCAGTACATGTACTAATGTAACCCAGAACTGAGGATGTGTATTGGTCAAGATCAAGCAAACCTCCATTTTCAGCAGCTTCTCTGAAAACCTGCCAATCTGTTCGGTCAAAACAATCTCTCAGTATGGGGCCACTGTCCTGGATCCAGCATTTAACTTTCTTTTATACCGGTCTGGAGCGTCTCAGCGAGGGCAAGTAAGCAGGAGCCAGGAAGATTGAGATGTGGTCTGACAGTCCTAGGTGGGGGCGGGGTTCGGCTTTGTATGCCTCTTTTACGTTCGTGTAAACACGGTCCAACGTCTTGTCTCCACGTTTCGGAATTGTTACATGTTGATTAAAGCTTGGGAGACAGTCCTTTAGATTTACGTGATTAAAGTCTCCGGCTACAACGTAAAGAGCCTCGGGGTGTTTGCTCTGCAGCAAGCTGATGATATCATGAAGCTCCTGCAGTGATTCATTAGCATTAGCGTCCGGAGGAATGTAAACAACTGTGATGAAAGTCACTGTGAACTCGGGGGGGGGTAGATAATGTGGCCGACATTTCACTGTTATTTGCTCCAA
>NC_056503.1:5335682-5337654 GCF_014905685.2 Nematolebias whitei
TTCATGCAGGGGTTCTCTGACAGGGCATCCACCAGATGGTCATGTCCAAGGCAGGCAGGACACAGGTCGTGACCGTCATCTGTCTGGAGCATGGCTCCACAGACTGTACAGCAGTGAGAGCCGTCCATGCTCCTTACCCAGCTATGTCCAAGATACTCAGAGAGGCTAGCACCGCTAGCTCAGCTGGTAAAAGAGGACAATTGGGAGAGGGGGCGCGAACGCTTGCCTTCACCAATCAAAACAAGGCCAAAACTCAGAGAGGCTAGCACCGCTAGCTCAGCTGGTAAGAGAGGACAATTGGGAGAGTGGGCGCGAACGCTCGCCTTCACCAATGAAAAGGTTAGAACTCAGAGAGGCTAGCACCACTAGCTCAGCTGGTAAGAGAGGACAATTGGGAGAGGGGGCGCGAACGCTCACCTTCACCAATTAAAACAAGGTCAAAACTCAGAGAGGCTAGCACCGCTAGCTCAGCTGGTAAGAGGACAATTGGGAGAGGGGGTGAGAACGTTCGCCTTCACCAATGAAAACAAGGCCAGGAACTCAGCTGGCTACGTAATAAGCAAACTTTGGAGCACAGTCCAACCGACCACGCGGTTGGAGGCCTCCAGTAAACAGGAGCGGAGCGAACGCTACCGCTAACCAATAGCAAAATATAAGCAAAAAACCACTACTCACCAGTGTTAAATCACACACACAGTAGTCATAAACAACGTCGGAGCACAGTCCAGCCGACCACGCGGTTGGAGGTCTCCCAACAAGCGTGAGCGGAGCGAACACTACCGCTAACCAACGGTGGAATATAAGGAAAACACTACTCACCAGTGTTGAATCACACACATAGTAGTCAGACGCTGTAAGTTGGGAGAGGCGAAAACCACCGTAGTCCCCAACGAAACAGCAAAAATACCTTTGAACAGGGTTAAACCATCGCAGCCCTAGGAGGGCGAACACGCTACTCCCGCAGATGGGCAGTCGGGCTTCCGACAACGGTAAAAACTTCAGAAAAGGTCCAAAGGGCTGAAGCCCTGAATTGAACCGCGCGCGAGAAGAAAAAAGGAGCAGAGCAGCGGATGACGTCGGGCTATATAGCCTCTGATTGGTCATCCGTGTCACACCTGTGACTCCGTTGGTATTATTACTCGAACAGCACATGCGCGAAGGGAACATTCAGTGCTTTCAGCACCGCCCTCTGGCGGTCAGGAGGGACAAAATAGAACCTTAAGAAGGTAAATGGTTGGACAAGCTCTGATGCCTGAACAGACCATGGTCACAACAGTAACTCTTAAAATAAATGCTAGTTCTACTGTAGCAGAATAAATAAAAAGCCCACTCATTTACAGCGAGAGACTTTATCAATGAACATGTGGTTAAAGTGCACGTGTGTTTGGGAAAAACAATGAAGTCAAATTCTCTGAGCATGTTTTAATTTAAATTTTAAAAGATCTAATCGTTTATGAAAAGTAAAGAGTCAAACAAACACAGAGCTCTGTGGTGAAAAGTATCTGTTTCTAAATGACATGATGAAGTGCACTCAAACTGCATCTGCACATGCAAGCTCCTGCTATACAGCATTCATCCTACATACTACAGATTCATCCTACGTACTACAGATTCATCTTACGTACTACAGATTCATCCTAAGTACTACAGATTGATGAAGTTAAATTCTGAAACGATATCAAACTGAAAAGTGATGTGTGCAAATGTCCCCAGCAGTTATCTCAAAAGTTATTTAAATCAGATCCACCTGTCAGCAGTGTAAGGGACAAATTATCTACACTTGTTATAACAGTCTCCAAAATCAACACCTGTAGCACAATAATGTAGTACGAGCTACCGCTAAGCAAGAGACAGCATGAAGACCAAGGTCCACACAGGTCAGAGACAATGCTGTGAAGAAGTACAGATCAGAGTTGGGATATAAAAAAAAAAATCCCGAATCCTAAAATTAAAAAAATTAAAATAGAAAAAT
>NC_056503.1:5337754-5341458 GCF_014905685.2 Nematolebias whitei
ATGCCACCAGAACTCATGGAGTTGGTAAGGAGGGTATTAAGTGGAGGGAGACCAAAGATAACCCTGACAAAGGAGGACAGCTCTTCTGCAGAGATAGGAGGAACTGTCCATAAATGGACTGTACTTCTATATCACCCTTCTATCTTATCAAGACACTCAAAGCTCTTTACAACACAATCGGTGTCCTCATTTACACATTCACACAGCACTCTACTAGATCTATACAAAACCTAATTGAACAAATTATTTATTTATTATTTTATTAACCTTTATGTAACCAGGCAAATCCCATTGAGATCACAGATCTCTTTTGCAAGGGAGGCTTGGGCCTGAAGGCAGCCATGCATGTTTTTGTTCTGTGAGAGGAAACCAGAGTACCCAGAGGAAACCCATGCAGCACGAGAAGAACATGCAAACTCCACGCAGAAAGACCCAGGTCCAATTGGGGATTGAACCCAGGATCTTTTTGCTGTGAGTCAACAGTGTTAACCACTGAGCCGTTGTGCATTCTAAAGAGGCTAATCAGAGCTTTATCACGTTCATTCACTGATGAGACACACATCGGAGGCAATGAGGGGTTCAGTGTCTTGCCCAGGGACACTTCAGCATGTGACTGCTGGTGGAATCAAACCCCCAACTCTTGCATTGGAGGACGACTGCTCTAACCACTCAGCCACAGCCGCCCCATAACACCACAAAGCTGTACAGAAAGTTCTATTTTGTATAGGCTTTGCAATTTAAGGCCCTTGCTAGTGGGTTTTATCCCGTCATGCAAAGCATCAAACTAAAAAGTTTAGTCCACGCCCACCTGTTGTGTGGGCCCCATTCGGTCCGTATAAATTACGTTAAGAGCGGGCAATCGGCTCCCATTTTTCTTCAGCAAGCTAATAGCACTTTCAGAAGAACGAAGAAGGAAAGTTGTCGAGCTTGACCGGCACAACCTTTGTTAAGGCTGCCTGGGTTCCCGCCACGCCAACCTCCTGCCGTCCCAATGAGTTCTCCTCCCCGAGGAGAAGCAGACGAGCAGCCTTGTTTCAAGGTAAGCGCTGAGGAATATTTTTTCAGTGGCAGGTCACTACCGCTTGACAACGCCATCTACCCTTTTTTCTTTTTAACGCCGACTCTCGGAGCGAATCTGATGGTTCCTCCGGGACAGGCGATGTCAGCAGCAGCCCCCGCTGCTCACTCCCTCCTGGAGAGCGTAGTGTCGGAACGAGGAGGGCTGAGTGGATGCTCCCCACCCCCCCGGGCCTTTTCGCATCGGCGACCACACAGCTCCCAGCTGTCGTTGCCCTCCTTTTCGGAGCTGCCCGGCATAATCCAGGAGGCAGCTGACATGAAAAGACCTTTTCCGTCCCTCTCCTTCCCCCGCCCAAATCGGATGATCTAGCGGGAAGGTTTTCTGGCTCCGCCCTGGCTCGCTGTCCTTATCCCATCTGGCCTCGTTTTCCCAGCAATGATGTCCTACTAGAACGAGGCTGCAGCCGGACCTGGTAGACTGAGAGCGCCGGTTTCCACATTCGCACCCATCACCAGAGTGGAGGGGTTTTACTGAGCGGAATTTCACTCGGTGTCCCCCTGGAGCCAAGCCTGGCGGAGGCTCTCGGAGCAAAGATGTCCAGGTTGTACCAGCGTCCTGTGCCTCCGGGGAGGCATGACCAGACAGTAATGTCGCTCTCCAACCGAGCTCACCAGTGTGCGTTCCAGGCGGCCGCAGCGAACAATAACGTTCCACCGCTGATGTACAGCATCTCAGAGGCTGGAGGGACAGACCTGCCTCATGAGACTAAGTGCTCCCTCTGCAAGGCGTCTGACGTCACCCTAAACCCGTGTGCCTTGTCTGCTGTCTGCCTGTCTCGCATCGCAGCCTGGATGACGATGGTTCAGAGGTCCACCTGGCTTGTCACTCCCCCTCCCTGTCAGAGAAGCTGCAGACAGACTCGCTGGAATGCCGCTTCAAGACAGACGCGCTGTTAGGAGCCAATTTTCAAGCCGGAGGAGGTGTCTGAGACTGTGCGCCATCTGATCAAGCCGCACCCCTCCTCTCGCCCCCCGCCCACTGGAGAAAGTGCCGTGGCCGAGACAGCAGAGACGCGCCACAGCTGCAGCAGCGTCCTCTCGCTCCGCTCCGTCGCCAGCCCCTCCCGTCAGAGAACAGCCCTCCTCATTCCGACAAGCCGCAGGGCTCACGGGGGAGAAGATTCGAAATGATTCATTGCGGAGGATGTGTGTGTGTGCATAATGATGGTTTGAGTTTTGGAATAAAACGTAAACATCATTCAGGAATTAAAGTATCTGATTTCAGCCTGACTGTCAGTTCATATGAGCTCACAGCGGCTTTTCCTCAACATCCTCCACACAAGCGAGCCGGTGTCCTACAAACAGGTTTTAAATCACCGCAGCCCCAGAAAACGCTCAAAATGCGCACGTGAGTGACACAGCAGCCAAAGTGAATGTTTTTAGCAGACCAAGTCCAGTGGGAAACCTCGCTCTCAGCCCAAGCTGTGCGCTGCCTCCTCAGCGCAAACCAGCTCACATCAGCACGGATGTGAGCTCGCAACCTGAGCATGGCACAGAAGCGCCGTGCCCTGCAGCATCGGCAGCCCTCACCTTCACGGTTCCGCATGCCCGGGGGCGCGCAAAGCATCCCTCAGCGCACGCCAGCCCACATCAGCACGGATATGAGCCCGCAGCCTGAGCGCGGCACAGTAGCGCCGCGCCCCCGCGGCAGCAGCAGCCCTCACCCACGGCTCCGCATGCTCAGGGGCACACGCCAGCTCACATCAGCACGGATGTGAGCCCGTAGTCTGAGTGCGGCACACATGATGGCGTCCGTAAATGACTTGACACAGCATAAACGCGTGCCCGCTTCCCGAACGTTACGCGGAGTGGCAGCGAGCATGCGCTCTAGACAGATGGATGAACCGTTTTATCAGCAAGGGATTCACACTGCAGTTACAGCTCAAACCTCCCGTTTGGAGGAACTTTAGAGACGTTTCTGTCATCAACTGGTTTTTGCTGTTTGGGTTGGTGAAATCTGGATTGTCTACAAATTCATGTGGATGTGTTGAAGCTCGACAGTGCTCGGACTGAATGTGGGAAGCTGTGACGGGGAGATGGAGCAGCTGTTATCAGGACTGTGATCTTCCTGGCAGCACTCATGAATGGTGGGAATAATCTGGAGAAGCTGTGAGCTCGACTTTTGGAGTAAAGGATCAATTCGGCTGTTTTGGAGTTTCCATCAGAGAATATGTACCAGCAAGACTTTAAAAGGCAGAAACAACAATTCACGAGTTCTGCCTGACCCAAACTGTGGCCTTGATGCCGGACTTGGTATGGTATAGTATAAAGTTTATTCATTTTAAAAATACAAAACAGTTTCATAACTATATAAAAAAAAATACAAAAGATTTAAAATGAAAGGCAGCAGAAAGAAGAAAAAATCTTATTATATCTGCCCCTTTTTTCAAACAATTAGTTCAATCATAATAATCTTCAAGTAACAGAACAAAATGAATAACTCTTTCTAATTTTTCTAATTCTAATACAAAACACACACTAAGCTACTTCATATATTTTTTTTAACAATTCAGCTTTGATCTTTTTTCTTAAATGTACACATTGACTTGGCATTTTTCACATCACTCTCTAGAACATTCCACAATCCAACTCCTTGGATTGAGGTAGACCTTCCCTTCAGACTA
>NC_056503.1:5341558-5351278 GCF_014905685.2 Nematolebias whitei
TTAAAATACCTCCCATCACATCCCCATTTGTTACATTTGTGAAAATATTATCGATTATTGTAGCACTATGAGTTGTAATTCTTGTTGGTTTTGATATTAACGGATAAAGATTAAAACTATACAATGAATTTGTAAATGTGCTGATGTTATTTGAATCTGTTTTATTTCCCAGGTCAATATTAAAGTCTCCACAGAAAAAAAAGCTTTTATTAAAACTCTTGTCCAATAGTTGTATGATTTTATCAGTGAATATTTCTATATTTGATCCTGGAGATCGATATACACAACTTATCAATATGTTTTTATCATTCTTGTTTATTATTTCTATTGTTATTATTTCCATGATATTATCAACAATTATTGACATTTCATTAATTAACTTACATTTTATTTCATTTTTAACAAATAGAGCCACTTCACCACCTCTTTTGTTGCTTCTGTTCACATGATATAATTCATACCCTTCCATGTGAACATTAGTTGTGTTTTCATCGTTGAGCCATGTCTCTGACAGTGCTATTATTGTAAAAGTTCTGTTTAGCTGTTTTAAATAATCTGTTATTTTGGATATATTTGCATTTAAACTTCTACTATTAAAGTGAATAATAGAGAGACCTCCATTTGTTATATTGATGTCATTAAACTGTTCTTCATTGTAATATTCACAGTCTTTTATTACAGGGAAAAAAATTGTATCAATCACATCTTCAACATTGTATATTTTAAACTCTAAGTCTTCGTATGTTGCCATGTTATAATGTATTTGTTCATTTTATATTTTGTTAATTTCTTGTTTGTTGAGTTATGTCAATGGAATGTCCTGGAATGTTTTGAAAACAACAAAGATGCTTTGACTGTCTCCTCACTCCTCCCTTCCCCAAGGCCGTGGACATGTAACAGAACCTCAACTGAGCTGAAGATGAACGTCACCTCTTATCTGGACAATGGCTGTGGGGGGGCTCTGGACTATGCTACGACTTTCCCTTAAAAATCCAATGTCTTCACCGGCCTATGTGTAAATGTATAACGTCTGTTTTATGTTGCTTTGCTGTGGTAGGTTTTTTTGATGCCTCAAATTGTGACCTAAGACACGGTGTGAGAGATCTTTATTATACCGTCTCTCCTCATGTTTTCTTTCCTTTTCTCATCTAAGCAAAATATTATTCTGAATAAGAATAAGAGGGCCGCGCTAATTATTTATACTGTAGCTGCAGCTTCGTGCACTCCACCCATCTTCGGACGATTGTACGTATATATTCACGTTGTATCTCAGTGCAATGCCAATAAAGTTTATTCTGATTCTGATGTCCAGAACAGATCTCATCCCTACACGCAGAAGGTCAGGAAATTCTGATAAAAAATGTAATTTCCAGGGTTCCAGAAGGAGAGGAAAACACAGGGTTCTACTCTCGTCACTTTCTGGTCCCAAAACTGACTGGAGGGATGAGACCCATCTTAGATTTGTCAATTCTCAACTGTGGGACAACATTTCCATTCAAAATGCATTGAGTTGGCTCTGCAGCCGCTACACAGAGCAGGGAGGAGAATTCTGTTTTATCTGGACAATCTGTTGCTGCTGACCCATTTTTCCAGACAGGTGGCAGCAGTGCAACTCACGTGAAACTGGCAGAGTGATATCAGCTGTTTCCATCATGAAGGTATTAAGGACATATCGCCTGCTCACACGGTGCAACGCCTCCAGAGGTGGTTCGCTCGTTTGCGTGTGGACCCGTTGAGGCAGAAGAGATGGTTTGTTCGCTGTGCCCCCCTCCGTGAGAATCGACCTGAGACACTGGAAAACCCTCTTTTTCTGTCGGAGGGAGTTCCCGTCAGCAAACCTACGTCACACGTGTCAGTCTTCACAGATGCGTCCCTGTCAGGTTGGAGAGGCACATGCATGTCTCGAGCTGTGGGGGCGCTGTGGCCACCCCACACAGCAGCTCATATAAATGTTTTTGGAGTGTCGCACGGTTTTGAATGTGATTCAACACTTTGCCTCTGTGCTGCGGAATCGACATGTGTTGAGTCACACAGACAACAAGGTGACTGCTGCATACATAAATGGGCAAGGGGGTGTGCTCTCAGACCAAGTGTTACACATTGTGAGTCAGCTGCTGTGTTGGGCACACCAAAATCTGCTCCCCATCAGAGCAGTGTACATCCCCTGTGTTCTGAACAAGGGGGCGGATGTGATGTCCAGGGGCGGTCCGCGTCACGGGGACTGGAGCCTCTATCCCGACAACACGAGAGAACGCCCAGTGTCAATTATGGTTCTCACTGAGCCCACGGGACGAACCACCGCTAGGGGTGGACGCGTTTGCTCACAGCCCATGGCCCGAAATGCTTCTTTACACATTTCCCCTACCCCCTCTGATATTACGGTTTCTGAACCGAGTTCAGGAGGAGGGACTGACAGCTCTCCTGGTGGCTCCCGAGTACGCGAATGCCCCTTGGTTCCCAATTCTACGACGCCTGTTATCGGGGCGCCCGTGGTAACTGCCGTGGAGGGAGGACGCTCTCCTCCAGGCGGGAGGAGCGATCAGGAGTTACCCAGAAATAGGCCAGTACCTTTAAGTCTGGCCGCTGAACGGTTCCGTTTGGAGAGGATGGGTCTCTCTCAAGATGTAGTGTGCAGGATTCATGTGCTGCCTCCACCACAGTGCTGTACACATCAAAGTGGACAGCTTTTCAGCGCTGGTGTACAGAGAAAGGTGTAGAGGCCACTTCATGTCCACTAGGTGGCGTGCTGTCCTTTCTGCAGCAGCTGATGGACAGAGATCCGGCATTCAGCACGATTAAAACGTAGGCTGCAGCCATCTCTTCCTGTCACAAAGGTTTCGGGGACAGAACAGCTTTTAATCACCCGCTGATGAAGCGTTTTTTAAAAAGTGTACAGAGACACAGGTCTGTATCACGCCCACTTGCTCCACAGTGGGATTTGATGCTGGTTCTGCGAGCCCTGGTCAAAGCTCCATTTGAGCCATGGAATCAGGTTCCACTTAAATTCTTGTCTCTTAAAACAGCCCTGCTGTTGACTTTGACATCCGCTAAGAGAGTGAGTGATTTATCTGCCCTCTCTGTCGCTCCGTCATGTCTTAGAATTCAGGCTGACGGCATCTCAGCTGATCTGAGACCTAATCCAGCGTTCATGCCTAAAAACATCACGAGCTCTTTTAAATCAAGAGCGATATAATTGGAGGGGTTTTTCCCTCCCCCCCACAGATCAGAAGTAGCGTCTTTTCATCTTCTCTGTCCGGTGCGGGCGTTGACGTGTTACATAGCGTGCACAGCTGCAATGCGTCAAACTCAACATTTGTTTGTGCATTATAGAGATGCATCTGCAGGTCGCCCGTTATCCACCCAGTGCCTGTCACACTGGCTGTGTGAGGCCTTTTTTGAAGCCTACAGAGCATCAGATTTAGAGCCTCCTGCCAACCTCAGAGCACACTCGACCAGAGGTATCGCATCTTCGACTGCTTTGCTTAATGGTATGACAATGCAGTCTATTTGCACTGCGGCCGCAGGGTCAACACCCTTTTCATTTATTCGCTTTTATTGAAGTGATGTGACGGCTCGTTCCACGACACATTCTGTTCTTAGTGTTTTAACAGAATGAATATTGTTGTTTCATGGAACCTCGTTTAAACTCACATCTGACTGCATGCATTACAGTGTGAGATGTTGTTATCAGTCACAGGTTGTGACTGTTGTTCTTGTTCTATTGTCACTAATCAGTTCATGACTATTGTTATCAATCAGTTCATTTGATTAATAATCAGTTCATTTATTATTAATCTGTTCATATTGAAGAACTGTGGATCTGCTTGGTTCACAGCCTTTTTCAGCCTCTTCTTTTTCCCGTTGAAAATTTTTCTGGGGTGTTCATGCACTCAGAACGCGTAACTATGCAGCACGCATCTGTGCATGGTACGCGTAATTACGCAACGCGCAATTACGCACATGGAGAGCTGAGTGACAAGACATTTTTTGGGCAAGCAGGCGCTTCATATGGTGTTCGAATGGACCCAGTGAGGCGAGGACCACATCATGCTTTGCCTTTTAACCCACTAGCGAGGGCCTTAAAGGGCGAAGCCTATACTCATAGAATCTGGGGTTACAGTACGTAATCAACGGTTTTCATGGAAGAATCAGGAAGAATACATTGCATTAAATATGTGCGGACTCAATGAGAACTGAACTTTGCAAAAGGGCCTTCTCCTATTCCGCTCCTGTTTCTTGGAATATCTTACAAAAAGATTTGAAGCTCTCGACCTTGACCTCTCTAAGTGACTTAAAGAATCTGTTGGACTCCTGGCAGGGACCAATGCAGACATGTTCCTGTTTTTAGTTTTCTACATTCACCTTAGAATCTAGCTGTTTTTTGTTACTTTTCTTTTCTTTATTTTTGCCATCCATCCATTATCTTTACCCGCTTATTCCATTTTGGGTCACAGGGGTCGCCGGTGCCCATGTCTGGCAATCACTGTGCGAGGGGCGGGGTACACCCTGGACGGGTCGCAAGTCCATCACAGGGCCACATACAGACAAACGAGACAAACAACCATTCACTCTGTCACTCACACCTAGGGACAATTTAGAGTTACCAATCAGCCTAACATGCATGTTTTTGGTCTGTGGGAGGAAACCGGAGCACCCGGAGAAAACCCACGCATGCACGGAGAGAACATGCAAACTCCACCCAGAAAGGCCCCTGGACCGGGGTTTGAACCAAGGACCTGCTCGCTGAGAGGCAGCAGCTCTACCAGTTGCGCCACCGTGCTGCCTTTTTTGCCATCCTATTTGTTAAAAAAAAAAAAAAAAAATCTGTATGCCTTTTTATAACTGACTTTTGTTGTCCATTGTTGTCATCTTTCTTTGTTGAAATCAGGTCTCTCTTGTAAATGAGTCCTCGAGGCTCAATGGGATCTACCTGTCTAAATAAAGGTTGAATGAATGTCAGATCGTTTGTAATTTGTCCTCCAAACAATAATAAGTCTGTTCGACTTTTAATACGTTAGTCTTTAATAAGTAAGGTATGCACAGTGACTGCTGGGTATGGGCACCAGTGACTCCAGGGAAGAAGTGGATAAAGATAATGGATGGATGTTTGTTTTTATGGGATGTGTCCGTGATGTCTTGAGGAAAGTTCAGATTTCTGTATAAATATCTGAGATAGTACAGCTGAAAACAGGGTGAATTACTTTCTTTTTTTTTTTTTTTATCAGTTTTGATTGAGTTTGACCTTTGACCTGGATCAAGTTTTTAATTTCCCTCCCATTATTGTGCTTTGACACCTGCTGGGGGGAGTGGTGGCACAGAGGCTAGAGAAGGTGAGCCTGTGATCGGAAAGTCGTTGGTTCGACCCCCGGACCGACAACATTAAAATGTGGGTGGGAAATGTGAAACACCCACACCTGCCTCCACCCTCATTTGACTCACTCTGGGCCCTTGAGCAAGGCCCTTAACCCCCACCATCTGCTCCCCCAGGCACCCCAGATAGCAGCTCTCTGCTCCACACAGAGGGCTGTGGGAGCTCGGTGTCTGTGGTTCCGTCAGGAAGAACATCCGGTGTTAATAAAAAAAAAAAGCCAAGTCTTCATGTGATTTAGTTCGCTGTGATGACGCCTGAAGGAGGGAGCAACAGAAAGAAGGAAAACATAAAAATAAAGAAAAGCTAGCTTATCCACCATTCAAAAAAATGAAACTTGAAAATTATTATGATTGAACAAATTGTTTGAAAAAAGGGGCAGATATAATAAGATTTTTAATTCTTTCTGCTGCCTTTCATTTTAAATCTCCTGTATTTTTTTATATAGTTATGAAACTGCTTTGTATTTTTAAAATGAATAAACTTTATACCAAATACCAAAAAAACAACAAAACAAAATGAAGCATTTATGACTTTCAAAAACTATGTCACACCCCCAATTAGTGTAACAGTGGTTTGGCACCCCAACATGAAAGTGAGATTTTTCCATTGTTATTTCAGATGGTTCCAGGTACCAGTGCTCATCCTGGTACAAGGAGTGGCATCGCAACTCCCGGGGTTTTGTCAGCTCCTATCAGAGTAACTGACCGGCCCGTCACCCAGCAGGGTCTCAGTGGAATGAAGACTGGCATGAAAGGTACTCTTCAAGTTTTTGTAAAATTTGGCATAGGTTTTTATTTTATTATAATAATTTTTTTAGGATGTCTAACTTGTAACTAAAATGATGACACAGCATTATAGTCATTATTGAAGTACATGTATTTCCCACTCCCTTTTACACTACAACCACCTCTTGCCATCGTTTCCATCATGGAAGGGCCTCAGAGACAGATCCTGGATAAGTCCTACTACCTGGGTCTTCTTAGGTAACACATACTGACACTAACAATATTACAAGTTATCTTTACAGATCAAGTCTGTGTGACATGATATAACAGGAATTTTGCAAACAATGCATCAAGAAAGTAAAAATAAAATTTGAGAAAACTACATAGAAACAGGGAAATAAAAACAAATTTGAACTGAAGTAATTCTCGTTCTCTTTTGTAATATTGGGAATACTGATGTGGGCTTTGTTTTTAGGAGTAAAATCAATGAGTTGACTACAGAGACCAGTAAACTACACAAAGAGATTGAAAACTACAATCAAGAGAACTCGGTCTATCTCTCCTATGAAAAGAGGTTAGTACTTATTTTAATAATGTGTTATGTTGATTAAACAAAATTAAATAAAAGGGATGACAATTAGTGAATTGTAAGTTATATCCCAGCCTAAAGTCTGCTCGTTACTAAACCGTTGCTGTTTAATGTACTCCACAGAGCCGAGAGCCTCGCTACAGAGATTAAGGATCTGCAAGGCCAGCTTGCTGACTACAACATGGTAAGCAGCTGTAGTCTGTCATATATGGTCAAACAACCAGGAACAAAGAAAATCTATGTTATTTTACTTCTAGAGTTTTATAAATGAGATATAATAAACATCATCTGGTTTTTACCATGTTCTCTACGTGTGAAAACTAAGTACACCTTACAAATGATTTAGGAGAGAAAGTACCGGCCAGGTGCTGCTAATCAAATTCACTTAATTAACTGATGATCAGCAGTGTGTGTGGGCGGAGTAGGTGTGTTTGTTCCTTCTGAAGAGGAGACAGAGGAGATGAGAGGTGGCTTCCTCCACTTGCACAAGCAGTAGTGGTGTACAGTATGTACTGCAAAATCCCGCAATATAGTGAAAACTTTGAGATACAGAAATAGAAATACCTGTGATACAGTGAAGCTGCAGTAAGTGAACCGCGCTATAGTGAGGGACGACTGTATTTGGGGTTTATCATTCTAGAGTATTAACTTTTTTTCACAAGTAATAAACATTTAAGGTATCTGCCAGTCTTCAAAGAAGGGTGTTTTTCTGCAAACTCTCCCAAAGCTCAGACAGTCCCACTGCCAGCACAGTGGAGGAGAGGTGATGGTTTGGGCTTGATTTGTCACAAGACTGCAGCACCTTGCAGTAACCAAATTGACCAAGACCCCTCTGCATACCAAAGCATCCTAGCCGAAACCTAAATCTTAGCAGAAACTGGGCCATGAAGGCAGACAATGATCCCAAATGCATCTGCAACATCTACAACGGAACAGCTGAACAAAAAAAATATCAAGGTGTTGAAGTGGTCTAGTCAAAGTCCAATTCTCAACTTGTGACTGGAATTCTGTGGTGGGACTTATAAAAATAATGTTTTACATTATGTGTTGTTATCATTGTATGTTCCCATACAATGGTGAAATTGGCTCTCTGCATTTAGCTCATCCACCACCAGGTGGTGCAGTGGGCAGCCATTGAATGTGACTGGGGAGCAATTTGGGGATAGTGTGTGCTGCTCAGAGACACCACGAGATGTGCAATGACTTTAGGAGCTGTGCAGAAAACTGCCTGCAAACCTCAATGAACAAAAGCAATACTGAAAATAAAGAGCGAGTCAAAGTTCCTTCACAGCCATGAGAGAGGAGCAAATTATTGATGAAGTCTGAATGAACATGACCACTGAGAGTTACTGCTGCTAAAGGATGGTCAACAATTAATTCATGAGGTGGACTTAGAGTTTCACACACATCTTTGTCATTTTGGCTTTGGTTTTTTTTATATATAACTGAGCTTGTGAAATCTGTCTTGTGGTTTTGGATCCCTATAATTATAGATTTTAATAATTAGACAACCTGATGAAGACCAGGTAGTTTTTATTATGTCGTACATAAAACCTTAGAATTGTAGAAATGTGTACTTTTTTCCATGTACTATTTACTAGAACAATTTGTCCAGTGTTCTTGTATAACAAATCTCCCATCTAGCAGCTAAACTATGTTAATGATATCCTGATGCATGCTCAATAATCCAGGTAGAAAAATCCAAAAAAGTTCAATCTGGTCCTCTGGACATTCAAAAACACAAAAAACAAAACAAAGCAAAAAAATGTAGAAACGTTTCGTCTCTCATCCAAGAGACTTCCTCAGTCTGAGGTGCTGTTTTCAGCTCAGTCTCTTAAATAGCACCTTCTCAGAGTGGATCAACCAGTTTCGCTGCTGACAACCAAAACCAGCTGATCACATGCTCAAGAAGGACCATCAGCCTAACAATGGGTCATTAGCACACTGATGGCTGTTTACTATTCACAGAAGACTGAGTGATACTAGCAATCACAGCATTGTAAGAGGGGGACAGTTGAACCCGGAGGCCTCCACCCCTGTTTAATGATGGACGATTTCTTTTCACAAAGATGGCCTCCTTTACTCCTCTCTCAAACCATCGTTCCTCTCTATCCAGGATGTGAACATCTTCATCCTTGAAAGAGTGACCGCTGGCCTGGAGATGAGTGTAGACCGCAGAATCCTGGCTTGATGATGTTGATCTTCTATGCTGGGCCATCCTTTTGGCCAGTGGCTGTTTAGTTTCCCCGATGTAAGACTGATCACAGCCCTCCTGACACTGAACAACATACACAACATTACTCTGTTTGTGCCGGGGGACTGGATCTTTGGGATGAACCAGTCTTTGCCGTAATGTATTTTGGGGTTTAAAAGCCACTGGGACGTTATGTTTAGAAAATAAACGTCTCAGTTTCTCTGATACCCCCTCAACATACGGAATGACCACTGGTCTGTGTCTGGGTTCCTCCTTTTCACCTGATGGCTGACTGGAGTCCTGTTTGGGTTTCTTCTCTGCTTTCAGGAAGGCCCAGTTAGGATATCCACATTGCTCTAGAGCCTGTTTTGTGTAGGATTTCTCCTTCTGCCTGGCTCCTGAGCTAGTGGGGACGCTGTCTGCTCTGTGATACAGAGTCCTGATGACTCCTAACTTGTGCTCCAAAGGGTGATGGGAGTCAAACTGCAAATACTGGTCTGTGTGGGTGGGTTTGCGGTACACCTCAGTTTGCAAATGTCCTCTATCAGAGACTGAGACCTCACAGTCCAAGAAAGCCAACCTGCCATTTTTTACATCTTCTCGTGTGAACTTGATGTATTTATCCACAGAGTTGATGTGGTCAGTAAAATGTTGGACTTCCTGAGATTTAATTTTAACCCAGGTGTCGTCAACATACCTGAACCAATGACTTGGTGGTGTCCCTGAAAAGGACGTCAAGGCTCTCTTTTCTACCTCCTCCATGTACAGGTTGGCAACAATAGGAGAAACTGGAGACCCCATAGCACACCCATGTTTCTGCCTATAATATTGCTCCCCATAT
>NC_056503.1:5351378-5352674 GCF_014905685.2 Nematolebias whitei
CCAAGCTGCTGAGTGCCTCTGAGTTTACACTAATTATTAATTAAACACGTGTGTAAAGTTAGAAATGCCTGAGAAGGCTCCACCGGCAGATCTGCGCGCCCCCCCCCTCCCCCCCACTAATCAAACATGGTTTTACATCCCACTAATCTTTAGGAGCAGCTTTGATTCACATTCAGTGAAATTCTTCATTTTGCTGCATCTAGACGTACATTTTTAACATGCTGAGACAAGAATCCAACATGCAGAACATATCTGCGTATTTTACATATTTAGATGTTGGCATGTCCAGGGCAAGGACAGACAATGCTTTCTAGTTTTTGTATTGCTTAAAACTATAGTTCCTTCAAATGATTGGTGGAATGGCTGAAGATGGATCTATGGTAGCCTAGCCAAGGCCACCATTGGCCACCCCTGGCTCTGCCATATTACCTGGTGATAGATCAACATGTTCCCTCCACTCCAGGGCTATGGTAATGAGGAATATTGACATGTAGCTGTGTTGAGGACTAGACTGTGATCAAACATTTAATTCACTTCAATTCAACAAAGTCCGTGCTCAATAATCCAGGTATAAAATCCAACATTTTTCAGTCAGGTCCATCAATCAGTTTCCTTGACTGATGAAGCCTTCCGGATCGAAGGCGAAACGTTTCAGCACAAAAAAAGAAACTGTCCAGATCACTTCAATTCAGTTTATTTATATAGCGCCAAATTCACAACAAAGTTGTCTCAGGGCACTTTACAGGAACATTCACATACATAAAAAGCCAATTATTAAAGTTCTCTATCTAAGGAAGCAACATATTCATTGAATCTTCACTTCGTCACAGTCTCCCATCCTGAGCAAGCACAATGGCAACAGTGGAAAGAAAAACTCCCTTTTAAAAGGAAGAAACCTCCAGCAGAACCAGGATCAGGACGAGCGGCCATCTGCTTTGACTGACTGGTTTGAGAGGACAGGAAGGAGAGACAGACGAGCATAGAATGGTAGGTCCAGATGTACAGGTCCTTCTAAAAAAATTAGCGTATTGTGATAAAGGTCATTATTTTTCATAATGTCATGATAAAAATGAAACTTTCATATATTTCAGATTCATTGCACACCAACTGAAATATTTCAGGTCTTTAATTGTTTTAATACTGATGATTATGGCATACAGCTCATGAAAACCCAAAATGCCTGTCCCAAAAAATTAGCATATCATGAAAAGTTTGTCTAAACAAGCTATTAACCTAACCATCTGAATCAACGACGTAACTCTAAACACCTGCAAAATATTCCTGAGGCTTTTAAAA
>NC_056503.1:5352774-5354757 GCF_014905685.2 Nematolebias whitei
GATCCATTGTTAGGCTGATGGTCCTTCTTGAGCATGTGATCAGCTGGTTTTGGTTGTCAGCAGCAAAACTGGTTGATCCACTCTGAGAAGGTGCTATTTAAGAGACTGAGCTGAAAACAGCACCTCAGACTGAGGAAGTCTCTTGGATGAGAGACGAAACGTTTCTACATTTTTTTGCTTTGTTTTGTTTTTTTGTTTTTTTGAATGTCCAGAGGACCAGATTGAACTTTTTTGGATATGTTAATGATCATATTAGAGTGAAAGGACATTTAGTATATGAACATCAGTGGTATTCTTCCGAGCCTGGCTGGAAAGTTGACCAGTTTTATGTGAATATTAGTAGATAGGGTTGTTCTTAAGACACCACTGGAATAGTCCTGCTGATAACTTCACTTATTTATTTCTTGTTTGTGTATTTTCAGCTGGTGGACAAGCTCAACACCAACACGGAGATGGAGGAAATGATTAATGACTACAGCATGGTGAATATGTCCTACAAACAATGTTGAAGGGGTTCAGCTGAGCAGCTAACATCAAATACTGCTTCCTCTCAGTGTTTTCAGCATTGTTTATCTCCTCTCAGTTGAAAGCACAGAATGACAACGAAGCTCAAAGTATTGACAGCATCTTCACTGAGAGACAAGAGTAAGTACTGTTCACTTTATCGTTCTGTTTTGCCAAAAAATACTGGGATGCACCAAACAATGAGCTCAATAGACTGTACTTCTATAGCACCTTTCTATCTGATCAAGATACTCAAAGCTCTTTACAACACAAGCTGTGCCTCATTTACCCATTCATACAGCTCTATATTAGATCTATACAAAGAGTAATCAGAGCTTTAGATCTCATTCATACACGGATGGGACACACATCGGAGGCAATGAGGGGTTCAGCATCTTGCCCAAGGACACTTCAACATGTGACTGCTGGTGGATTCGAACCCCCAACTCTTGTTTTGAAGGACGACTGCTCTAACCACTCAGCCACAGCCGCCCCACAAGGCGGCACAAAACGCACGAAAAGACGCACGAATGCAACACACGAAAAGATTGCTCGTGCAACGTTCCACGCACGTGCCGGGATGTATCTAAATGAACGTTGCATGAAAGTCAAAAAAGTGCATGTTCAATAATCCAGGTATACAATCCAACAATTTTCAGTCAGGTCATCTGGACAGTTTCTTTTTTTGCTGAAACATTTCACCTTCCATCCAGAAGGCTTCATCAGTCAAGGACGCACACAACACAAAACTGATTCTTCCCCCAAACAGCTTACTCCAAAGTGGAACAAACCAGTTATGTTGGTGCTAAGATGGTGTCTTTGGCACGCCCCCTCCTTTGGTGCCGGCCCTCTTCCTCGTCGACCGACGGATTATTGAGCATGGACTTTTTTGGTTTTGAACCAGTTTGACATGACTGTCAAAACAACGTCATTCATGTAAACTGTAGAGTTTCTTATGTTTTTGTCACATGTAGATGTAAACACACGTCAGTGATCGCACAGACAGAGGACGAGCATAAAGTGTGTGAACTGTGTAAGAGGCATTTCATCCTCGCACTGAGAAGAAAACGATGTCAGATCAGAAAATTAATTCAGAACAACTCGTCTGATGCTCCTCTGGTCGAACACACCATCACGTATCTGTCCATAAATAGCTGCATACAGTTGGACGTAACATGGGACAGTGACAGCTGTGGTGCTGCAGGACGATGTCACCAATAGAAGAGCGGCATGTGGTCAGGGACCACACAGACCAAATACTGATCAGCTATTCCTCAGTCGTCCCTGAGCCGGGCCAGCTGGATGGGAAGACTTCATCCATTTCATGCCCTGATATATACATTTTCTCCACACCGCAGAGGAAATACTTTGTTGATTCTCGGCAGCTCGTTTTGTCACATCAACTATTAAAAGAATAAGCTTTGAAGTTCTACCAAGCTGCTGAGTGCCTCTGAGTTTACACTAATTATTAATTAAACA
>NC_056503.1:5354857-5357609 GCF_014905685.2 Nematolebias whitei
GACTGGGGAGAAGGAAATGCCAAAATGCCAGAAGTCCAGTGTGAAGCGTGTAGTGATGTAGGGACAGCTTTGCTGTAGACATACTACTAATTAATTATTCTTAAAGCTAGTTCAAGCACATAGAATATTAATTGTTTAATTACAACGGATTATTTTCTTTTTCGAGTTAAATTTCTGCCATGTGACCAAGATAACTGTGAGTGGATTGTTTAATCAGTGACATGAGACGCCATTTTATCTTTGACCCATCAGATTAAATGCGGTCATTTATTTAACAGAATCAAAATTTAACATCAAAACATATACACTTGATTTGCTGATCTGTTTCTGATTAATAAAAACTTGGCACGCTTTGCTAACAAGACAACAGAACATTACTGATGGAGGCTGATTCACCTCTGAAGGCAGCTAGATTACTGGCAAATAGAAAAGTTAAGAGAAGACATAGATTTAAAGATTTAAAAGGAGGTTTAGATGGAAGCTATGTGTGAAACCAGAACTTTGCACCTTTCCTCAGACACCCCCCTCAGCTTTCCGGTACACTTCAGGACGTGCAGAGACTTTGTTACCTTAGATGGGGGATACCTCCACTCCGGAACAGAAGTCCATTAGTACGATCCCTTTACAGTGTCTCCTGTTAAAGTAGCTGGGAATTTTTAGAATAAATGCATATACTTGTAGTGTGTCAAGGTCAGCTTTGCTGTACCTACACAACTAATTATTTAAATATAACGGGTTATTTCTTTTTCGAGTTAAATTAATGCCATGTGACGAGGTAACTGTGAGGATTGTTTAATCAGTGACAAGAGACTTTAATTTCCTTTGACCCATCAGAATAAATGTGGTCATTTATTTTACAGAATCAAAATTTAACATGAAAACATGTACACGTGATTAGCTGATCTGGTTCTGATTAATAAAACGGCACGCTTTACTAATAAGACAACAAGACATTTCTGAAGGCATCTAGATTACTGGCAAAATAGAAGAGTTTAAAGGAAGGATGGGTGAAGAGAAAAGATGGGTGAAGGGAGGTGTCTGTTTGGACCAGGATGGCACGCTTCTTCCAACACCAGTTCAAACCTCCGGTACACTTAGCGCGTCACGACTCGTTACCTTTGCAAGAGATAAATCAGCTTCAGTGTCGGGTCCATTTCAACGCTACCTTCCAGCGCCTCCGGTAAGAGCGGCTGGTCATCGTCAGAAGTTGTGTCGATTTACTCCGTTCAACAAACAGGCTCAGCTCCCTTCGAAGTTGGAGGCATTACACCCAGGTGGATTCACAGCAAGCATCTGTGAGTCCGTCAGAGATCCCACTCAGGAGTGGAAGACTCCACAAGGCTTGAGAAGACTCCATCAAAGACTGAGTTCAACTCAGATCCAAGACTTCAGAAGAACGGAGTAGACTCCAGAAGACCCAGTAGACTGAGTAGTTCCAGGAAGTGTGGACTTTTAAAGAGTTCTCACTTCTGGTCACTCAGGACTACCTGATTGGTTGAAACAACCAACAGGGGGTGGTTCTAGTGATGTCAGAGGGTTATTAAAAGTCACAGAGAGTGTGAGAATGTTTAGGAACGTTTAGTACAGACAGAGAAATGTTATGGCGAAGTGAGACACGCAGATGCCAGTGCTTCTCTTTTTACTGTCTGCTAGGTTTAAAAACAATACAGCCTGTTCTAATAACTTCTTTCTGACTGTCTCTGACTTTTGACCGACATCACTACTTCTCATTTAGACAGAAAATCAAAATGCATAATTACTTTGTAAATAGACATTTAACTTGATTTCTAATTTAAATGAGGTATAAAAACATAATTAATACTGTTTCACAGTTGATTTAAAATGAGTGGTTCACTTCAACTTTAGAAATGATATGAACTAAACACACTTTGGTTATCAAGATATTGTAAAATAGTAATGATAATATAAAAGAAGAGTGTTCTTTCAATTGATTACTTCAGGATACAATTAGAAAGTCTCTGGATGAGCTAATTTGTATTTCTGGATTCAAATCAATGAAATAACAGTTCCTGTCCCATGAAGGTCTTCAGAGGCAGGTTTTGGTCGGAGGCCTAGTTCACTACATACTCAGTTCCACCGAATAAGCTTCCTTAGAAGTGGAGCATTTACTGCTCTGGTTGAGTGCACAGCAATGCGAGCCGTGACTCCGCTAAATGGACGGACCCTTGTCTCAAGGTCAAATCCATCAGCTATTGATTAAATCTGAAAGTTCCTTAGGAACTCTCAGTAAGACTCCAGTCAGAGATTCCACTCAGAAGTGGAAGACTCCTGGGAAGACTTCATAGAGGAAGACTGAAAAAAGACTCCAAGAAGACTGAATAGTCCCAGGAAATGTTGACTTTTTAAAGAGTACTCACTTCCTGTCACTTGGTACTTCCTGATTGGTTGAAACAACCAGCAGGGGGTGGTTCTAGTGATGTCAAGAGGGTCACTAGAAGTCAAAAAGACAGCAGGAATGTTTAAGAACGGTTAGTTACAGACAAGAAAAATATTTTGAAGAAGTGAGAAACTTTGCAGGTGCCAGCTTCTTATTTACTGTCTGCTAGGTTTAAAAACAAGACACTTTGTTCTAATAACTCGTCTCTGTTTGTCTCTGACTTTTGACCGACATCAAATCCACTCATTCAGACAGAAGATCAAAATGCACTATTACTTTGTAAATAGACATTTAACTTGATTTCTAAGTCTAATGAGGTTTAAAAATCATTAATACTGTTTCACAGTTGATTTA
>NC_056503.1:5357709-5358939 GCF_014905685.2 Nematolebias whitei
TGCACGGTTGATGATGATAACTTAAAAGTCTTTGCTATTTTACGCTGGGTAACACCATTCTGGTATTGCTGCACTATCTTTCTGCGCAACAATGGTGGAATTGGTGATCCTCTTATCATCTTGGCTTCTGAGAGACACTGACACTCTGAGAAGCTCTTTTTATACCCAATCATGTTGTCAATTGACCTAATTAGTGTTAATTGGTCTTCCAGCTGTTCGTTATATGCTCAATTTCCTATTTCCAGCCACTTATTGCTACTTGTCCCAACATTTTTGGGATTTGTTGACACTGTGAAATTTTGAATCAACATATTTTTCCTTTAAAATGTTACATTTACTCAGATTAAACTTTTGATCTGTCATCTATGTTATATTACGAATAAAATATTGACATTTGCCATCTCCACATGATTGCATTCAGTTTTTATTCACAATTTGTTTAGTGTCCCAACTTTTTTGGAATCTGGTTTGTAGATCAGGAGGATGGACAGATAAACAAAACATGGCAGAGAGTATTCTATAAAAGTAAACTGCTGCTACTTCATACTTTCTGCTCAACTTGGAGAATACCTAATCAATGTTTCTGCAGTTCTTGAAAATCTTTCATTTGCCCAGATAATAGAGTAAAATAGAACAAATTAAATTTTGTCCAAAACAGAACGTGTGCACATGCAGAAATAAATTCTTTTGGCACAGCAACAAGTTCCGCATGGTGTCTGGGCTCTCCCTTAGAGATAGAGTGAGAAGCTCGGCCATCCGGGTGGGACTCTGAGTAGAGCCGCTGCATCTCCACATCGAGAAGAGCCAGTTGAGGTGGCTCGGGCATCTGGTTAGAATGCCTCCTGGACGCCTCCCTGGCGAGGTGTTCCGGGCACAACCAACCCAGAGGAAGACCCAGGACACACTGGAGGGACGTTTCTCGGCTGGCCTGGGAACAGCTCGGGATTCCTCTGGAGGAGCTGGCCCAAGTGGCTGGGGAGAGGGAAGTCTGGGCCTCCCTACTTAAGCTGCTACCCCCTGCGACCCGACCCCAGATAAGCAGAAGAAAATGGATGGATGGATGGAACAAATTCCACATCCTGACTAGTTTCACTCAGACCTATAAAACCTGGTACACATACTGATACTGACACATACCAGTATTTACAGAAATGTCTCGCGGAGGTGCGCCCTAAACTCAACATACAGTTTGCTATTTGAATCTAATACACCATTTTACCATTTTGCACA
>NC_056503.1:5359039-5360641 GCF_014905685.2 Nematolebias whitei
TACAGTTTGCTATTTGAATCTAATACACCATTTTACCATTTTGCACAGTGTATTTTAATAAACTCCTCCAAGAGATTTTTAAGTATCAGCTTCACACTGGGCCAGCAAACTGGATGGGAACATTATCTAAAGCAGAAGTGTCACAGGGTGTGGGTTGACCTTAAACTGTAACATATTGTCATGAATGAATCTTCTTCTTACACTAAGGTTAGTCATGGAGTTCCTCAAGGTTCAGTGCTTGGACCAGTACTCCTTACCTTGTACAGTATATGCTTCCATTAGGTAATATTATTAAACAGCATGGGATAAATATTCATTGTTATGCTGATGATACACAATTATATTTGTCCATGGACCCAAAATGAATCCAATCAGCTACTGAGACTACAAGCATGTCTTAAAGACATAAAAATCTGGATGACCCTTAATTTTCTGCCTTTAAACACAGACAACACGGAGGTTTTGGTTTTTGGACCTGAGCACCATAGGGATACAATTTTCAGTCTTTCTCCCTCCTTAAATGACATTAATCTGTCCTCCAGCTCTAATGTTAAAAATCTTGGGTGTTATTTTTGATCAGGACATGTCTTTTATCCCCCACATTAAAAATGTTACTAGAACCACCTTCTTCCACCTGCGTAATATCACTATCACTAGCGTAATATCAGAAACATCTTATCTAAAAATGATGCAGAAAAACTGGTTCATGCATTTGTCACGTCTAGACTGGACTATTGCAATGGTTTATTATCTGGGTGTCCAAATACTTCTTTAAAACATCTTCAGTTGATCCAAAATGCTGCTGCCAGAGTCTTAACTGGAGTTACTGGGAGAGATCATATTTCTCCAGTTTTAGTTTCTCTCCAATGGCTCCCTGTCAAATCCAGAATAGAATTCAAAATCTTACTTCTAACCTGCAAAGCTCTCAACAACCTAGCTCCATCTTATATTACAAATCTTATTGCTCCATATGTTCCCAACAGAGCACTTCGCTCTCAGACTGCAGGTTTACTTGTGGTTCCTAGAATTTACAAAAACAGAATGGGAGGCAGATCCTTCAGTTATCAGGCTCCTCTCTTGTGGAACCAACTTCCAGATACTGACTGTAAAGCTGACACATTGTCCAGTTTTAAGACTGGGTTTAAGACTTTCCTTTTTGATAAATCCTATAGTTAGGGTTGGCTTGGGTTTCCTGAGCTGTCCCTTAGTTATGCTGCTATAGGCTTAGACTGCTGGAGGACAAACTGACCACATTTCTTCACTACACTCTTGTCTTTATTTACTCTGCTCAACATGTTTTGTATTTGTAATTATTTTTTCTATCCTTAACATGTGTTTGTTTTTTGTTTTTTTGTCTTTCAGATACACCTGCACCTACAGGTCCTTCTCAAAAAATTTGCATATTGTGATAAAGGTCATTATTTTCCATAATGTAATGATAATAATGAAACTTTCATATATTTCAGATTCATTGCACACCAACTGAAATATTTCAGGTCTTTAATTGTCAAAGGAAATTAAAGTCTCTTGTCACTGATTAAACAATCCTCACAGTTACCTCGTCACATGGCATTAATTTAACTCGAAAAAGAAAGAACCCGT
>NC_056503.1:5360741-5362497 GCF_014905685.2 Nematolebias whitei
TACAGTTTGCTATTTGAATCTAATACACCATTTTACCATTTTGCACACTGTATTTTAATAAACTCCTCCAAGAGATTTTAAAGTATCAGCTTCACACTGGGCCAGCAAACTGGATGGGAACATTATCTAAAGCAGAACAGTGTCACAGGGTGTGGGTTGACCTTAAACTGTAACATATTGTCATGAATGAATCTTCTTCTTACACTAAGGTCAGTCATGGAGTTCCTCAAGGTTCAGTGCTTGGACCAGTACTCTTTACCTTGTACAGTATATGCTTCCATTAGGTAATATTATTAAACAGCATGGGATAAATATTAATTGTTATGCTGATGATACACAATTATATTTGTCCATGAACCCCAAATGAATCTAAGCAGATACTGAGACTACAAACATGTCTTAAAGACATAAAAATCTGAATGACCCTTAATTTTCTGCCTTTAAACACAGATAACACGGAGGTTTTGGTTTTTGGACCTGAGCACCTTAGGGATACAATTTTCAGTCTTTCTCCCTCCTTAGATGCATTAATCTGTCCTCCAGCTCTAATGTTAAAAATCTTGGTGTTATTTTTGATCAGGACATGTCTTTTATCCCCCACATTAAAAATGTTACTAGAACCACCTTCCTCCACCTGCGTAATATCACTAACATTAGAAACATCTGATCTAAAAGTGATGCAGAAAAACTGGTCCATGCATTTGTCACGTCTTGACTGGACTATTGCAATGGTTTATTATCTGGGTGTCCAAATACTTCTTTAAAACGTCTTCAGTTGATCCAAAATGCTGCTGCCAGAGTCTTAACTGGAGTTACTGGGAGAGATCATATTTCTCCAGTTTTAGTTTCTCTCCATTGGCTCCCTGTCAAATCCAGAATAGAATTCAAAATCTTACTTCTAACCTACAAAGCTCTCAACAACCATATTACAAATCTTATTGCTCCATATGTTCCCAACAGAGCACTTCGCTCTCAGACTGCAGGTTTACTTGTGGTTCCTAGAGTTTACAAAAAAAGAATGGGAGGCAGATCCTTCAGTTATCAGGCTTCTCTCTTGTGGAACCAACTTCCAGATACTGACTGTAAAGCTGACACATTGTCCAGTTTTAAGACTTTCCTTTTTGATAAATCCTATAGTTAGGGTCGGCTTGGGTTTCCTGAGCTGTCCCTTAGTTATGCTGCTATAGGCTTAGACTGCTGGAGGACAAACTGACCACATTTCTTCACTACACTCTTGTCTTTATTTACTCTGCTCAACATGTTTAGTATTTGTAATTATTTTTTCTATCCTTAACATGTGTTTGTTTTTTGTTTTTCAGATACACCTGCACCTACAGGTCCTTCTAAAAAATTAGCATATTGTGATAAAGGTCATTATTTTCCATAATGTAATGATAAAAATGAAACTTTCATATATTTCAGATTCATTGCACACCAACTGAAATATTTCAGGTCTTTAATTGTTTTAATACTGATGATTATGGCATACAGCTCATGAAAACCCAAAATGCCTGTCCCAAAAAATTAGCATATGTCATCCCACCAATGAAAGACAAGTGTTTTTAATACAAAAAACACAAACCTTCAAATAATCATGTTCAGTTATGCACTCAATACTTGGTCGGGAATCCTTTTGCATGAATGACTGCTTCAATGCGGCGTGGCATGGAGGCAATCAGCCTGTGGCACTGCTGAGGTGTTATGGAGGCCCAGGATGCTTCGATAGCGGCCTTAAGCTCATCCAGAGTGTTGGGTC
>NC_056503.1:5362597-5363059 GCF_014905685.2 Nematolebias whitei
TGACCTGACTGCTGTCCAGAAGGCCATCATTGACACCCTCAAGCAAGAGGGTAAGACACAGAAAGAAATTGCTGAACGAATAGGCTGTTCCCAGAGTGCTGTATCAAGGCACCTCAGTGGGAAGTCTGTGGGAAGGGAAAAGTGTGGCAGAAAACGCTGCACAACGAGAAGAGGTGACCGGACCCTGAGGAGGATTGTGGAGAAGGGCCGATTCCAGACCTTGGGGGACCTGCGGAAGCAGTGGACTGAGTCTGGAGTAGAAACATCCAGAACCACCGTGCACAGGCGTGTGCAGGAAATGGGCTACAGGTGCCGCATTCCCCAGGTCAAGCCACTTTTGAACCAGAAACAGCGGCAGAAGCGCCTGACCTGGGCTACAGAGAAGCAGCACTGGACTGTTGCTCAGTGGTCCAAAGTACTTTTTTCGGATGAAAGCAAATTTTGCATGTCATTCGGAAATCA
>NC_056503.1:5363159-5371076 GCF_014905685.2 Nematolebias whitei
CCAAGACGATTGAACAGTTAGAGGCCTGTATTAGACATGAATGGGAGAGCATTCCTATTTCTGAACTTGAGAAACTGGTCTCCTCTGTCCCCAGACGTCTGTTGAGTCTTGCAAGAAGAAGGGGGGATGCCACACAGTGGTAAAAATGGACTTGTCCCAACCTTTTGGGGATTTGTTGACGCCATGTGTTAGGGTTGTTCTATTTTATCATTTTTAAATAGCTTCTATCTCATAATATTATCTGTTTCTGCATGTACAGAACAAAAGGTTTATTTTGGTTCAGTTTATATCTTGCTGTGTGTACGTTTCTGGAAAGTTCTTAATTACATCAAGTGGACGTTTTATCAAGAAACTATCTGTACAAGCTAAATCTTCTGAAATGTTCTGACCGTCATCCTGATAAAATGTTTGTACATGTAAACCTGACCTGTTTTCAGTTAATTATCTTTAAAGGTAAAACAGAAAATACCTATTACCATGAAATTTGGAAACAACAGATTTTTCCCTTAAAATGAAACATTCTCTCAGTTTAAACTTTTGATCTGTGATTTTTGTTCTATTTTGAATAAAATATTAGATGTTGGCACCTCCACATCATTGCATTCAGTTTTTATTCACAATTTGTTTAATGTCCCAACTTTTTTGGAATCCGGTTTGTAGTCTGCTATCTTACTTCAGTTTCCTGACTCTGATCAAATAGAAATTTCCAATCATGCAGTAGGTGTCAGTTGTCCACTCTGCTGGTCTGCAGGAGGGAGGAGGCAATCAGGGCCATTGAAGAGGAGATAAGGAGAGAAAGGTGGGCTGCTGAGGAAGTCATCCAGGCAATGCCAGCTGCAGAGCAGGAGAAGTATTTTTCTATGACATCGGTCAATGAAGAACTGCTTCAGGTGCGTTGTCTTGGTTTGACTCTAATGGTGATAACAGTCAAAGAAATGTAGGAAGTCATGTTTGATTCTTTACTTCCTTTATTTGTTTGTTTTGTAGGGGCTAGCTGTCCTTCAGGAAGAGCTGGACATTCTAGTAACCAAGAAGAAAGACTATGAAGCAGTAAGTTATTTTAAATAAAGTGTAATTGTTGAGTTGACCAAAGGGTTCATGTTTGAAACAAGAATAAATCTAAGGAGCTGTGGAGAACACATGGGAGAAGACACAAAGAAATACAAATGAAATGTAAATACTGCTTTATTTTTGTATCCAGGAGCTGTCCCACTCACAGATAAAACAGGAAGTGGTTCGTCTTCATGACAATCTGTCAGAACTGGAGGCAAAGCGTGATGCCCTGGAGGCAGAGCACAAGAGCGTGGATTCCCCAAAGGAAGAGAGAGAGAAGCTGTTTAAGCAGGTTAGGTCCCACTAAAAACAGCGACACAGAACACACAACTGGAACGGTCACTGGTCATGGCTGAACTTGCATGGTCTGCATTTTGTAAGTAAAACATATATTGTATTAACACACATGACCCCAAACTATCAAATTAGTTTTGTTGTGTTACAAGTACAGTAGACAACTTAATCAATCTCCAGAGGAGACATGAGATCATAACACCACAGGCTTGTTGCCATTATAGGAAAGTTTCTAACTTGAATTCAGTGCTAGTAAAAATACATTTATTTATTTTTGTTTGTTTGTTTGTTTGCGCTTTGGCTGCTCCCTTCTTCAGAGGCTGCCATAGACCCAAAAAGGTTTGTTAGTTATTTTACGCCAGATGCTCTACCTGACGCAGCCTGGGCTCAAGCTAGGGCTGAACAATTAATTGCATTTATAATAATATCGCAGTATGATAAAACAAGATTTTCTAATCGCAAACGCTGCGATTTGACTGGTTACATGATGTAACTCGTGAGTGAGCGGATCAGAGTAAAGCAGAGCAGATCAGGGAGCAGGAGAAGTCAACTCTGCACTTTAACCAGTTGCACAGTGACGTCAGACTCAACAGAAGCTGATGCATCTGAAAGTTTGGTTCCAAAGAGGAGCAGCACGTCCATTGTTTGGAATTATTTTGGCTATAAATAAGAAGAAGACGCTGAGCAACACGTATTGTGCAGAACCTGCCTTGCTGCTGTTGCTACCCCTTGAGGTAACTCCACAAATCTTTGTCAACACTTAAAAAACACCACAAAGTCATTTACAATAGTTGCATGACTAGAATGTCAACAACCAGTGCTTGAACTTCAAGTAAGCAAAGTAGCAGTCGACAGGATCACTGACCGAACTGTTCAAAGGTTTTACTCCGTGTGAACATAATTCAAAACGACACGTGGAAATAACTCGAGCAATAACAGAGTTCATAGCAAAAGACAAGATGATCATTAAAATAATGACCAAGCCTGGGTTTATGTCTTTGGTAAACACAATGGATAATCGGTACAGAATGCCCTCGTGCACACATGTTAGACAAGTTGCTATTCCGGAGCTATTAAAAAAATAATAAAATGCAGAAACAGAGTTGCAGCTGAGCTGAAAACAGTGGAGTTTCTTGCAACTGAAACAGATTTATTGATTGTGTTGGATGAAAAATACACAAGAAGAAGACATTGAAAAATAATCACAGATTAAATCACAATATTGAGGAAAAAAATCACAATTAGAATATTTTCCAAAATCATTCAGCCCTAGCTCAAATCCACAGCCTCAGGATTACAGACCTCGGCCCACTCAACACCATTTTCAGTAATGTGGGGAAAAACATGATTTATTAGAATTAACATTATTCCATCCATCCATCATCTTTACCGCTTCTTCCTCTTTGGGTCGCGTGGGTCGTTGGTGCCCATGTCCAGCTGTCACTGTGTGAGGGGCGGGTTACACCCTGCACAGGTCTCCAGTCCATCACAGGGACACATAGAGACAAACGAGACAAACAACCATTCACTCTCTCACTCACATTTAGGGACAATTTAGAGTTACCAATCAGTCTAACATGCATGTTTTTGATCTGTGGGAGGAAACTGGAGTACCCGGAGAAAACCCACGCAGCACGGAGAGAACATGCAAACTCCACCCAGAAAGGCCCCCGGGCCAGGATTTGAACCGGCGACCTCCTCGCTGAGAGGCAACAACTCTATCAACTGAGCCACCGTACTGTCCAGTTAAATGATCCGTTCCTTTTAATTAAATAATCAGCAGTTTGGTAGTTTTGGGGCCGAAGTGTTTATTACCCCAACAGTTATGTAATAAATATGAATAACTAGTTATCATGTCAGTCACCTTAATGAGGTGCACACGTTTCAGAGGCTGCAAACAATCAAATCTGAACAATAACTCCAGTTAAAAGCAGCTCCTCCTAACAGCTGACTGGACATGTAGAAGTTTATTTTCATTTCAGTCTTTGGTTAGTTTGTCATCATTACATTATAATTTCTCACTGAGGTCCTGTCTGTTTGGCAGAGCCCTGTGGTCTTCCCAGTCTGTCTTCTGTATACGCTCTCTTTGAATGTCCTGCTTTTTTTCCCCAGGTCAAGGAGGACAACCAGGAAATAGCCAGCATGGAGAGACAGTGTGTATTCTTACCTGTTAAGTATGTTTTATTTTTACTGTGAAACTTGGATGCGTCTGTAAAATGCTGTTTGTGTTTTGTGTGCCCACTCAGGCTCACTGAGATCATGGAGAGGAAAAGACAAATCGCAGAGCAGGTCCGACTCCTGGAACAGGATTCTGAGGCAGCCCAGGGTACAACTTTACCCTTTTCCTGTTAATTTTAAATCTATTTGAGCATTTAGCTGCATCTTTATCAAATCCCCTTTTTGTCATCTTAGTTTGATTTCACTTCTTTCACATTAGCTCTGTGCTTAAAGTCTCGGAGCGGAAGAGTCTGACATTTTTCTGTTCTAGGGATTTACGCATAAGAACAACCAAAAAAAAAAGAGCTTCAACTGTTTTCCCACATGATTGTGGATAAATTCTGGGCTGTTTTTCTTTTCAACATTATTTCAAGTCATCGAGTAATTGCTTCTGTACAGTTTTCTACTGCTTTAAACTGGCCTGAGGTCTGGCCTTTGACCTTTGCAGTATGCGATTGTTCTATTTTGTATAGGCTTCGCCCTTTAAGGCTGTCGCTAGTGGGTTTATCCCTTTGCGCGCAGCGCAGCACTGAAAACTTTAGTTCACGCCCACCTGCTGTGTGGGCCTCACCCCCGGTCCTTATAAATTACGGTGAGACCAGGTAATCGGCTCCCATTTTTCTTCAGCAAGAAACCAGCACTGCTTTACAACATCACGATGTCCAGCACCATCCGCCTGTGCCCATCCTGCAAGACCAGCTACATTTTGAGTTTCGACCGGCATGACATCTGTGAAAGATGCCTGGGTCCCCGCCACGCCAACCTCGCCTCCTCCTGCCTCCTCCTGCTTCTCTGTGACCTCCTCCCTCCTGAGGAAAAGCTGAGACGAGCAGCCTTGTTCAAGGCTAACATCGAGGAGTGCCTCTCCGTGACGGGGGACTGTTCGCTGGACGACACCATCGCCTTTTTTGACGCCAAGTCACGGAGCAAATCGGATGATTCCTCCAGAAAAGGCGACGTCAGCAGCAGCCCCACTGCTCATTCCCTCCTGGAGAGTGCAGTGTTGGAACAGCCCCACCCCCACCCCCGGGCCTTTCCACCTTGGCGAACACACTGCTCCCAGCCATCGGTGCCCTCCTCTCTGAGCTGCCCGGCATAATCCAGGAGGCGGCTGACATGAAGGGACTTTCCATCCCTCTCCTCCCCCCGCCCAGATCAGATGATCTAGCGGGAAGGTTTGGCTCCACCCCGGCTCGCCGCCCTGACCCCATCTTGCCTCGTTTCCCAGCAGTGATGTCCTATTGGAACGAGGCTGCAGCCGGATCTGGTAAGCTGAGGGCGCCCATCTCCACCTTCACCCCCATCACCAGAGTGGAGGGGTTTACTGAGCGGAATTTTCCCTCGGTACCCTTCTAGAGCCAAGCCTGGCGGAAGCACTCGGAGCAAAAGTGTCCAGGTTGGACCAACGTCCTGTCCCTCCAGGGAGACATGACCAGACGGTGACTCTCCAATCGAGCCCGCCAGTGTGCTTTCCAGGCGGCTGCAGCAAACAACATTGTTGCCCTGCTGGCCTACAGCATTTCCAAAAGGCTGGAGGACACAGACCTGCCTGAGGAGATGAAGAGCTCGCTCTGCAAAGCGTCTGACGTCATCCTGAACCTGTGCGCCTCGTCTGCGGTCTGCCTGTCTCGCATCGCCGCCTGGATGACGATGATCCAGAGGTCCACTTGGCTCCGGCTCTCCCCATCCTTGCCGGAGAAGCTGCAGAAGGACCTGCTGGAGGGCCCATCACGACGGATGCGCTGTTTGGGGCCAGTTTCAAGGCCATGCTTGAAAAGTCAAAGAAGTCGGAGGAGGTGTCGGAAACTGTGCGCCACCTGATGAAGCCACAGTCCTCCTCCCGCCCTCCTATTCCCTCGCCCCATGCACATTTTCAAAATGCATGGAGACGGCTCTGCAACCATTACACAGAGCAGGAATAAGAATTCTTTTCTACCTGGATGATCTGCTGCTGCCAACTCGACCCAGGCAGGAAGCAGCTGCACAAACCAAAGTGCTGACGTCACACCTGCTAAACCTGGGTTTCGCCATAAACTGGGAGAAGAGTTCAGCTCTCCCGGCTCAGATGATTGTTTATCTGGGAGTGGAGCTAAACTCAGTCACTATGAGAGCCCACTTATCACAGCAGAGAGCCGAAGCTCTTAAAGCTCAGCTTCACCGCGTAAAACCCAGCAGAGTAGTAACGGCTGTCTTGATCATGAAACTTTTGGGTACGATATCTTCAGCACACGCTGTGGTTCCGCTGGGCGTACTCCACATGAGATGCCTTCAGAGATGGTTTGCCCGCCTGCGCATAGATCCGGTGCGTCAGAAGAGGCGGATGATCTCTGTGCCCCCCTCCGTGGGAACCGACCTGAATCACTAGGGAAACCCTCTCACTCTGTCAGAGGGAGTTCCTATCAGCAGGCCTGTTACATGTCTCGGTTTTCACGGATGCGTCCCTGTCAGGCTGGGGAGGAACGTGCCTGTCTCAGGCAGTGGGGGCGCTGTGGCCAGCTCACACATCAGCTCGTATAAACGTCTTGGAATGGCTCACAGTTTGGAATGTGATTCAGCATTTTGCTCCCCTGTTGTGGAATCAACATGTTCTGATGCACACAGACAACAAAGTGACTGCAGCTTACATAAACCGGCAGGGAGGCGTGCGCTCAGCCCAACTGTTATGCATTGCGAGACAGCTGCTGTGTTGGGCTCACAAAAACCTGCTCTCCATCAGAGTAGTGTACATTCCCGGCGTCCTGAACAGAGGAGCGGACATAATGTCCAGGGGCGGTCCGCACCACGGGGACTGGAGTCTCCATCCCGAGCTGATTTCTCGGATTTGGAGCAGGTTCGGCCGAGCAGCAGTGGATCTGTTGGATCTGCCCAGTGTCAATTATGGTTCTCACTGAGCCCAAGGGACGACCCACCGTTAGGAGTGGACGCTTTTGCCCACAGCCCATAGCCAAAAATGCTCCTTTACACGTTTCCTCCAGTCCCTCTAATATCACGGTTTCTGAACCGAGTCTGGGAGGAAGAACTGTCAGCCATCCTTGTAGCCCCCGAGCGCGAGCGCCCCATTGTTCCCAAACCTCCAACGTCTGCCATCGGGCCGACCGTGGAAACTGCCGTGGAGGGAGGATGCTCTCCTCCAGGCTGGGGGAGCGATCAGGAGTCACCCAGAAATAGGCCAGCACCTTTGGGTCTGGCCACTGAGCGGATCCACTTAGACAAAATGGGTCTCTCTCAGGAAGTGGTGCGCACAATTCAAGATTCACGAACTGCTTCCACCACAGCGCTGTACACATCAAAGTGGACAGCTTTTCAGCGCTGGTGCATGGAGAAAGGTGTAGAGGCCATCTCATGTCCACTAGGTGGCGTGCTGTCCTTTCTGCAGCAGCTGATGGACAGAAATCTAGCATTCAGCACAATTAAAACTTATGCTGTAGCTATTTCATCATCATTTCATCTCCTCTGTCCTGTCCCGTGCACTGGCATGTTACATAACACGCACGGCTCCTCTGCGGCAGACTCAGCGTCTGTTTGTGCATTATAGGGATGTCTCTGCAGGTCGCCCGTTATCCACTCAGCGTCTGTCACACTGGCTGTGTGAGGCCATTTCTGAAGCTTACAGGGCATCAGGATTGGAGCCTCCAGAGAATCTCAGAGCTCATTCCACCAGAGGAATTGCATCTTCTACAGCTTTGCATGGAAGAATGACAGTGGAGGATATTTGTACAGCGGCCGCTTGAACATTGCCTTGTTCATTTATTCGCTTCTATCTGCGTGATGTTTCTGTTTTCTCCATGACCCATTCTGTTCTTAGTGTTCTAACAGAATAAATCTAACTTGTTTCATGGAATTTCATTTTAAACTCACATCTGTCTGCATGCAACTACAGTGTGAGATATTTATTATCAGTCACAAGTTTGTGACTGCTGCTTTTATTGTTACTAATCAGTTCATGACTACTGTTACCAATCAGTTCATTTGATTACCAATCAGTTCATTTGTTATTAATCAGTTCATATTGAAGAGCTGTTGACCAGCTCTGCTCACTGTTACGTGGTTACAATTTGTAACCTCTGTTCTTTTCCATTCTCGGCAGGAGGACTGCTTTCAGCCTCCCCCTTTTCCCGTTGGAAACCTTTCTCTCCGGGGTGCTACTGTGCATGGAACGCGTAATTATGCAGCGCGTAATTATGCACACAGAAGGCTGAGTGATGAAATATTTTTTGGTGCAAGCGGGCGCTTCATATTGTGTCTTAATGGACCCAGTGAGGACCACATCCTGCTTCGCCTTTAACCCATTAGCGATAGCCTTAAAGGGCGAAGCCTATACAAAATAGAACGTTGGTTACGTACTGTAACCCC
>NC_056503.1:5371176-5372656 GCF_014905685.2 Nematolebias whitei
ATATATATATATATATATACACATATATATATACATACATACATATATATACATACATATACATAACATACATACATATACATAACATATATATATATACATAACATATATATATATACATAACAAAAATATAAAAATATATATATATATATATATATATACATACAAAGTATACACATATATAATCTTCAAAAATTTAGTGTTTTATATAGCAGATCAATAAAACCTATCTGGATTTTAGAAGGTTCTAAAGTTGATCAAACTTTCACTCTTGGTGCTTCCATAGCACTTCAGAAGGAATAGCAGCCTTTCACTTTTAAATGTTGCTGCCCACCAATTTGGAAACCATCTTCAAATAATTTAAAATACATCATTCTCCAGTGTAAACAATTATTCACAAATGGAAAATGTTTAAAGGTATTCATTACAATGTCATGGAGAATGTTCAAAAAAATCATAAAAGTCCATGTAATGTTGTTCTCAAATGGAGGGGTCATGAGTCCTCCGATTAAAAACTTGTAAGCAAGTTGTGAGACCAGCTGCTCACTACACTGCACTTGTTTACCTGTGGAAACAGCCAAAGTGACTGAAAATAGGTCAACAATAAGAAACTCTATAGAAGTATTGCTTGGGACCGAGAAGTCCCACATTTGATGTATTTCTGTGGTACTTGTATTCAGATTTGTTGAGAAAAGTATGCAGATAAAAGTGCTATGTATACACTGAGTGCATGCTTACATTTCAGAACTAAATATCAATAGATCTGGAAAACTATTAAAGAAAAGTCGTTCAAACTACACAGTTTGATAGAGTCCAAAGTAACTTTTGTTATGCTTATTTTATGGTTTGCACTGAGAAACTGTGACATGGAGTGGGATGGATATCCTGGTAAACTCACCCCAAGGTCAGACCTGGCAATGCATAGAGAAGTTGCAAAAAAATCTAGAGCTCCATGGCTCAAAGTTTAAAGTTCATGACAGGACAAGTAGAAAGAGACTGAAGAAGTAAGGTTGCTGGGAGAAAGTTTATTTTCTCTAAAAGAACATGGCTGCTGGACTCAGGTTTGTAACGTTTTCATCCGAATAAATCACAATATAATAAGCTCAATATCCTTAGGATGAATGAGACCAAAGGAGAAATGTTTGTTCTAAATGCAAAGCAAAATGATTGGCAAAAAACACCTCAGCATACCAGTATAATCATCTTATTGTAACTGTGAAGCACGATGGTGGAGGGTTGATGATTTAGGCTTGTTTAGCAGCCACAGGACTTGGGCTCCTTTTAGTCTGTAAGTCGACCATGACCTCCTCTGCAGACCAAAGGATCCTAGAGTCAAGTGAACGTCTGTCCCACAGCTGAAGCTTGCCTGAAATCATGCCATGCAACCGAACATTGATTCCAGAGCAGCAAATCTAAAACAGAATGACCGGAAAGAAAACGTTGGTTACGTACTGTAACCCCAGATTCTATGAGTATAGGC
>NC_056503.1:5372756-5393321 GCF_014905685.2 Nematolebias whitei
TCCTTCACCAACATGTCCTTTCAGGTCTGCTCCGATCACCACTCTCTCCTCCCTGGGAATACTATCACTTCATCCAGATCCTTCCAAAATGTATCTTTCTCCTCCTCATCACATCCAACCTGTAGAGCATAACCACTAACGATGTTTATCATCAGACCTACTTCTACCTTCATTCACATCACCCTATCTGACACTCTCTTCACCTCTACTACATTATTTTCCAACTCCTCCTTTAGGACCACCCCTACTCCATTTCTCTTTCTATCCACACCATGGTAAAACAGTTTAAACCCTGCTACAATGCTGCGAGCCTTGCTGCCCTTCCACTTGGTCTCTTGGACACATAAAACATCTACCTTCCTTCTCTGCATCATGTCAGCCAGCTCTCTACCTTTGCCTGTCATTGTCCCCACATTTAGAGTTGCAACCCTCAGTCCTACATTCTTCACTTTCCTCTTCTCCTTCTGTCTCCTGACACGTTTCCCTCCTCGTGGTCTTCGACTAGCAGTAGCACAATTTCCGCCGGCACCCTTTTTGTCAACAGCACCAATGGCGGTCGTTGTTAACCCGGGCCTCGACCGATCCGGTATGGTTTCACTTTGATGAACTCGCATTATTGTTTTGGCAGAAGTGTTTTACATCGGATGCCATTCCTGACACAACCCTCACCATTTACCCGTTCTTGGGACCGGCACAAGAGATACACTGGCTTGTGCTCCCTAGTGGCTGGTTTATGTGTGTCATGCATAACAATGAAAATTTATCCCATGCTGTTTAATAATATTTCCTAATGGAAACATATATAAAGTAAAGAGTATTGGCCCAAGCACTGAGCCCTGAGGAGCTCCACAACTAACTTTGGTGTATGAAGAAAATGTATTATTTACATTTACAAACTGGAATCTATCAGATAGATATGATTTAAACCATTTCAGAGTCAGAGATTCTTTGTCATTCGCACCTCATGTGGTACGTGTGGTGGAGCGAAATTATGTACACAGGGTCCCAGTTACATCCAACAATAAAATGTAAAAGAAAAACAATGATAACATCTAAGATATGAACTAAGAAAAACATCAACTAAATATACACTAAGCACTCATAACATAAAACATTGAACATCAGCACAAACATGAACATGAGTCTGTGAGCAGATGAGCACGCATGAGCACATCAACATGAAACAGATCAGCAGCAACATGATGTGATTTTTTTCACAGTGATTATTCTGATTAGAGATTCATGAGTCTAACAGCTTCAGGGTAGAAGCTGTTCCTCAGTCTAGTGGTTCTACACTTAATGCTCCTTAACCTCCTTCCTGAGGGGAGTGGGGCAAAAAGTGTGTGTGCTGGGTGAGTGGGGTCCTTCATGATGCAGGTGGCCCTCTTCCTGCATCTGGAGGTGTAGATGTCTGTGATGGTGGGGTGACTGACTCCAACATCTTCTGTGCAGCCTTCACCACTCTCTGCAAAGCTTTTCTTTCTGCAGCTGTGCAGCCTCCATGCCACACATTGATGCTGGAGCACAGGATGCTCTCCACTGCACACCTGTAGAAGGAGGTGAGGACTGAGCTTCCAGACCAGCTCGTCTCAGCCGCCTGAGGAAGTAGACTCACAGAGGTGTCAAACTCACTTACATAATCAAAGATTTCTAAAAAAAATTAAAAGTGATAAAAATATTTTACATTTAAAATAACATCTTGGGGACCAGGTAAGATGTCATCGAGGGCCACATTTGATCCCCGGGCCTTGAGTTTGACACATATGAAGTAGAGTCTCTGATGAGCTTTCTTCATCAGGCTGGTGGTGTTGTTGCTCCAGCTGTGGTTGTTGTTCAGGTGCACACCCAAGTACTTGTAGCTGGAGACCACTTCCACCACAGATCCTTCTATGTTGGGGGGGGGGGGGGGGGGTCCTTCTGAAGTCCACAATCATCTCCATCTTCTTCACATTGATGTTGAGGTTGTTCTTCCTGCTCCAGCTCTCCAGGTGTTCCACCTCCTGCCTGTAGATATTTAAAATGACCGTTTCAGGTTATTGCTGCTAAACGAGCTCCAAGCTGTTCAGTCATGGAGTGCACTTCCCTCAGTGGAATCTCTCGTCTTTCTGTTCACTTCAGGGTAGATTGTTAGAACTTTGTGAAGATCAGATCACTTTTTATTATGTAGGTAAATTATATTATTTTTATTATTATTGTTTATATTATTTTATTATAAGTAAAAACCCTAGAACTTTGGGGGGGGGGGGGGGGGGTTTAGTATTTTCCAAGACTTACAAAAAGATCCTGAAGGATAAAAACTGAACACGATAGTGTGTGTTTATGTAGTGTGTATTTTGGCACAGAACATGCTGCGGCTGCATCAAATGGATACAGTGACTGCCAGCGAGCTGAGGAACATGCAGGAAGTGCTGCTCAGCAAAGAGACAGAGGTGGTCCAATCAGAAAGCACCAGCAAAGGACTAACAACAGGTCAGTACCACTCTCTGCCTCTTCCACAACCAAACAAGCACAGAGTTACAGAGGAGAGGTGAAGGGATGCAGATCATGTAACACCCAGTGAGTCAGAACAAAATCAAGTTGCTTAATGGTTGATTTTGTTCCTCGCCATCCAGAGTCACTGCGTCTGCAGCAGGACCTGGAGAAGGTGCAGCAGCTGGAGGGAAAGATAACATGTGAGCTCACCACCCTGAAGGAGCAGATCAGCACCATGGAGTCAGATCTGCTCACCTACAGAGACCTGGACACCCTGAGGCACTCCGCTGAGGACAAGAAGAAGGTACCACACATGAGCTCCTGCTGACATTTCATTCAGAATTGACTTAGATTGTAATTATCCTCTGGATGCAGAAACTGACGGGGGGCCGAACGTCACTGACTCAGCAAAGAGATTCATTCAAGCAGCTACTGGAGGAGAAGAACCAGAAATATGAAGCTCTGAAGACCAAACTGGAGGAAAACGAGACTTACGCTCAGGTTAGAGCAGTTTACAGTCTGTAAAGACTGCAGTAACGTTCTCAGCACAGTTTATTTTGAAATATAAGAATCATGCCGTCATGTTTCTGTCACTGCTGTCTGACTGCCACACTATAATTTTAAAACGGGCTTCACCGAGATGTAAGGAACGTGTCACTCATATGTTGTTGTTGTTTCTGTCTGGTTCTGTGGGCTTTAGCTGGCAAACCTGGAGAGGAAATGGCAGCACTTGGAGCAGAACATCTTTGTGATGAGAGAATGTATCCTTCAGAACTCTGACCTGTCAGCTAATGGTTTACCTGCACCACATTTCACAGGAACATTAGTTTTCTATAACTTTTATAATGTGTCTTTTCACATTTATTATGTACAAATCTTACATGAGCAAATCTAAGCTTTTATAGGTTTTATATACAAAAAAAATAACTGATTTGTTTTCAGAAATTGTTTTCTTTGTACATATTTTAATCTTATATTAGTCTATTAACAGCCCTAGAGTTTCAGGGATGTGAATGACAGATTGAAGTATTGATACAGATGTAAACACGTCATGATAAAACTACAAACACTCGTTCAGTTCTGAGATTTTACATTTTAGTGACAAAACAAACTTGTTTACTTAACAGGGCTGTACTATGAAGCAGGATGTCCATCTTAGCTGTCTCTGGTAAGCTGAAAGTCAGAGATTTTAGTGTGCTAAAGGAGAGCATCTGACTTGGTTACCATGGTAACAGAGGCTGAACTCATAACCTGCTTCAGAGCAGGTTATGAGTTCAGCTTCAGACTAAATTGTCAGTAAGGACGTCCCTTCATTCATAGATTTTTTTTTAAATACATCATCTGCAAAGCCATAGGATGGCACGGTGGCGCAGTTGGTAGAGCTGCCGTCTCTCAGCGAGAAGGTCGCTAGATCAAATCCTGGCCAGAGGCCTTTCTGGTTGGAGTTTGCATGTTCTCTCCATGCTGCATGGGTTTTTTCCAAGTACTCTGGTTTCTTCCCACTGACCAAAAACATGCATGTTAGACTGACAGGTGAAATAGTTCCTAGGTGAGATATAGTAAAGTATTAAATATCTTTAACTGCTGTTTCAGTCATCTCTTCCAAGACTCAGGAGAGCAACTATGCCTCAGTTGCCAAGAAAGTCTACCAACAAGTTGCCGAGTACAACAAGACCCTCATCGAGTCAGTTCAGAACAACAGGAGTTAGACACACACACACACACACACGCAGGAATGCGTGTTTGCTTCTCACAGTAATAGAAAAACATAATAAACTGAAATAAATTTGTATATTTTTCTGATGTTCTCTATTTAAGTCAAAACTTAAAGTACTTTCCTGTCATACATTTTGTTGTAATAAATGTGAAGTAACTCCATGTTAGATATTTTATACCAAAACTGTTTAGTGTTCTTACTAATAATACCAAAATATTCTTATTTAGCCAAACCTTTTAATTCTATACATTTTGTGTTTTATTAGGTTAGACAAATATTTGATGGTTTAGCAGCATTTTGTTATTCTGAGGTAATAAATAAGTTTTGAAGCTCATGTGAGTCGAAGTTTTGTTCACATGTGAAGTTTGTCTCATGTTACTGAGGACTTGCTGGTGATGATTACAGAAACTGAGTTTATGTTAAAGTTTAGCTTCTGTTTATGTGTACTTTGTGTTTTATAATGATTGTTTACAGACAAACAGCTGGCAGCTCCTTAGCTAAAGGAGCTAAACACCAGCCCAGATTAGCACAACTATAGACACAATGTCAGCTTCAGTTTTATTTTTTAAAATGCTAAACCCATCTCAACAAGTTCTACGCACACTTTGAAGACCCGAACAGACCACCCAGCACCAGACTCGCCTCACCACTGGATGAAGAGTTCCTCAGAGTGACCTCAGCCGAAGTAAGGAGTACTTTCAAGAGGCTGGTGAATATTCTCAGTCATCCAGGACATGATGAATTCAAAAAAGCGTTCAATACAAAAACAACTGGACTTTATTTGTAACAGAAGACGTTTCGCTTCTAATCCGAGGAGCTTTCTCAATTCAAAGAGCAGAGAGTGAGAGATACAGGTTATAATGCTGAGAGAGATAAGACACACACACATATGTAGATTGGCAATTCACACCTAAACAGTAAAGCCCCCAGTATACTGCCGCGTACGTCCATACGCAGAGGTACGCACGTATGTAAGCAGAGGTACGTGCGTACCCCCCAGGGCATGTCCGTGCAAAGCTAAATTTTTACATACGCGTACGCGGTGTCGCACAATAAACTGCCCAGCAACGGACTGTTTTGTATGCGACACCAATGTATTAAATTCCCCTTCTTCATCTCTGATCTGGCCTTTTCTTTTGTTTTGTTTTTTGCCAAGAGGCAGTGATCTTTTCCTCCTCCGTTGATGCCATGACTGAAATGGTGAGAAATGGAGGAATTTGTCACGAGCGAATTAAACTCAGGTCCAGCGTGGCTGCGGGAGGGTCTGGAGATTTCCTGGTGTGCTGGTCTGATGTGTGGGCTGTAGAGCCAGCGCTCTGTTTTTTGTTTGTTTTTTTAGATATTTTTATTAACAACATATAAACACAGAACACCGCTGAGGCTGCCAGCGCTCGTTTTTTTCCCCCGACCTGTCAATCAATCCAGTAGGCGTGTCAGCAAATGACCAGTCAGCGACCTCAATTTGTCCCGAAGGTAAACGCCCCTTGTCTGTGAAGCTGCTCTGCAGCTGCTCGGGGTGGACGCTGGAGTATGAAGTCTGAACCCTCTGCGTACAGTACACGTGTACGTACGCGTGAACGGATGTACACGGAACTGTACTGGGGGCTAAGAGTCTCTTGTTCCTCTTAATTCACAGACAAGGCCCCTCTGTTCCCATCAGGTGTGAAACCGTCTGGGAATCTTTCTTAAAGTTGCATTATAGGTTTTAGAAAGTGGAAATCTGAGGCCTCCTCCTCTGTTAAGAGACGGCTTTTCTCATTTTACATAAATTGCCTCCTTCACTCCCCTCTCAAACCATCTGTCCTCTCGGTCCAAAATGTGCACATTTTGGTCCTCAAAAGAGTGTCCCTTCTCTGTGAGGTGGAGGTGAACAGCTGAATCTTGTCCAGAGGAAGTAGCTCTCCTGTGTTGAGCCATGCGTCTGTGAAGAGGCTGTTTAGTTTCTCCAATGTAGAGGTCTAGACAGTCCTCGCTGCGCTGGACCGCATACACTACACCACTCTGTTTGTGTATGGGTGTTCTATTTCGTATAAGCTTCGCATATCGGGATAAACCCATCAGCGACAGCCTTAAAGGGCTACGCTTATACTCATAGAATCTGGGGTTACAGTACGTAACCAACGTTTTGTCTTTAGGGTGGACCAGCCTCTGTCTGAGAGTCTTGCTGGGTTTGAAATGTACTGGGATCTTGTGTTTGTTGAAAATCCTTCTGAATTTCTCTGATACTCCAGCAACATAAGGGATGACAATGTTTTTCCGTCTGTTGTTCTCCTTTTTCTGTTTATTAGTGTGTTTTGTAGATTTCCTCGCTGACTTGACAAAAGTCCAGTTAGGATATCCACATGTTTGAAGAGCTTCTTGAATGTGTTTCTGTTCCTTTTCCTTCCCTTCTGTCTTTGTGGGGACGCATTCGGCCCGATGTTGTAAAGTTCTGATGACAGAGAGTTTGTGTTCCAGTGGATGGTGGGAGTCAAACAGAAGATACTGGTCTGTGTGGGTTGGTTTCCTGTACACTTCAATGTTGAGGCTGTCCTCTCTCTCCATCTGAACCAAACAGTCCAAAAAAGGCAGCTTGTTGTCGTTTCCATCTTCTCTGGTGAACTTGATGTTGTTATCGACCGAGTTGATGTGTCTGGTGAACGCTTCTATCTACGCCAATCTCTACATGGAGGAAGTGGAACAGAGAGCTCTAAACTCCTTTGAGGGAACAACGCCAAGCCATTGGTTCCGATATGTGGATGACACCTGGGTCAAAATCCAAGCCAAGGAAATAGACTTCTCCTCATCCACCATAACCCTCAGCACTGGCTCCCCTCAGGGATGTGTGTTGAGCCCCCTCCTATTCACTCTGCTCACGTATGATTGTGCAGCTACCCATCCAGGCTGTCACATTGTAAAGTTTGCAGATGATACAGCGGTGGTGGGATGCATCACAAACAATGAGCCCAGCTACAGGCAAGAGGTGGAACACCTGGAGAGCTGGTGCAGGAAGAACAACCTTCACTTCAATGTGAAGAAGACAAAAGATATGATTGGGCATTTCATACGGAACAAACACACCTACGCCCAGACCCTGCCCAAACAAAGATCTGTGGTGGAAGTGGTCTCCAGCTACAAGTACTTGGGTGTGCACCTGAACAACAACCTCAGCTGGAGCAACAACACCACCAGCCTGATCAAGAAAGCTCATCAGAGACTCTACTTCCTCAGACGGCTGAGACGAGCTGGTCTGGGAAGCTCAGTCCTCACCTCCTTCTACAGGTGTGAAGTGGAGAGCATCCTGTGCTCCAGCATCAACGTGTGGCATGGAGGCTGCACAGCTGCAGAAAGAAAAGCTTTGCAGAGAGTGGTGAAGGCTGCACAGAAGATGTTGGAGTCAGTCTCCCACCATCACAGACATCTACACCTCCAGATACAGGAAGAGGGCCACCTGCATCATGAAGGACCCCACTCACCCAGCACACACACTTTTTGCCCCACTCCCCTCAGGAAGGAGGTTGAGAAGCATTAAGTGTAGAACCACTAGACTGAGGAACAGCTTCTATCCTGAGGCTGTTAGACTCATGAATCTCTAATCAGAATAATCACTGTGAACAAAACAAAGTAATGCCACTTGATTGTTGATATATGCTGCTGATTATCCATGCTGCTGATTTATTTCATGCTGCTGTGTTCATTCGTACTCATCTACTCACACTATTCATGTTCGTGCTGCTGTTGTTCAGCATATTTTTTTGTACTATTTAGTGTTTAGTGTATTAGTTCATATCTTAGATATTATTACTGTTTTTTTATTTATTTATACTTTTATTGGATGTACCTGGGACCCTGTGTACACTATTTTTTCCACCACATGTACCACATGTGATGCGAATGACAAATAAAACCTTGACCTTGACCATCTGTCTGCTTTAGCAACAGAAAAAGATCATGAAGTCACTTGCTATTTTAAATCCCTGACTTTTTAAATGACCCCACCAAAGATCCAGCTGGTCCAACAAATCCACCAGGTGTGTCAACACATATGGGTTGAACTGGAAGCACACCTTGTAACTTGTAGGCACTATGAAACAGCAGCAAGTGTGTTCATCTGTTTTCAGCCAAAATGTGAGGAGTCAGAAGAAGATGGAAAGTGAGGATGAAGTGAGGGGGTCTGGTCTACCCCAACCTGACTGTGACCAGACTGATGTACATAACATCAACATTATTCTTACAATGCCTTACATATCCCATGATGCTGATGGATCTTATGGCTAAATCCAGGAGAGGATGTCTAAATTGGGAATTTATTTGTTTTAGTTTTGAATTTCCAGACAACTGGAGTGTATGCAGTAAATTACTTCCATGTTGCCTGACTACAAAACTTTTCATCAGTTTGCACACTTGGATTTGTGTAGTAGTTGGTGAATATTTTTGTACTTTTTCCAAATATCAAGATTCTTTATTGTCATTCGCATCACATGTGGTACATGAGGTGGAACAAAACTGTGTACTCAAGGTCTCATTTACACCTGAGTCCATAAAAGTTATGAACAGAATCGGTGACAAAGGGCAACCTTGGCTGAGTCCAACTCTCACCGGGAACAAGCCCGACTTACTGCCGGCGATGCGGACCAGGCTCTGACACCGGTCATACAGGGACCTAACAGCCCATATCAAAGGGCCCGGTACCCCATACTCCCACCAGAGTACCCCCCACAGGGTTCCCCGAGGGACGCAGTCGAACGCCTTCTCCAAGTCCACAAAGCACATGTAGACCGGTTGGGCAAACTCCCACGCACCCTCCAGGACCCTGCTGAGAGTGTAGAGCTGGTCCAGTGTTCCACGGCCAGGACGAAAACCGCACTGCTCCTCCTGAATCCGAGGTTCGACTATCCGACGGACCCTCCTCTCCAGAACCCCCGAATAGACCTTACCAGGGAGGCTTAAGAGCGTGATTCCCCTGTAGTTGGAACACACTGAACACACTCTACGGTCCCCCTTTTTGAATAGGGGGACCACCACCTCAGTCTGCCAATCCAGGGGAACTTCCCCCGATGTCCACGCAATATTGTAAAGTCGCGTAAGCCAACACAACCCTACAACATCCAGAGCCTTAAGGTACTCCAGGCGAATCTCATCCACCCCTGGGGCCCTGCCACCGAGGGGCTTTTTAACCACCTTGGTGACCTCAGCACCAGAGATTGGAGAGCCCGACCCATAGTCCCCAGGCTCCGCTTCCTCAGTGGAAGACATGCCGGTGGGATTGAGGAGGTCTTCAAAGTATTCTGCCCACCGACCCACAACATCCCGAGTTGAGGTCAGCAGCACACCACTCCCACTATAAACAGTGTTGGTGGCATACCGCTTTCCCCCCCTTAGACGCCAGATGGTGGACCAGAATCGCCTCGAAGCCGTGCAGAAGTCATTCACCATGGTCTCTCTGAACTCCTCCCATGCCCGAGTTTTTGCCCCAGCGACCTCCCGAGCCGCATGTCGCTTGGACTGCCGGTACCCATCAGCTGCTTCCGGGGTCCCACAGGCCAAAAAGGCCCGATAGGACTCCTTCTTCAGCCTGACAGCATCCCTCACCGACGGTGTCCACCATCGGGTTCAAGGGTTGCCGCCGCGACAGGCACCGACAACCTTGCGGCCGCAGCGCCGGTAAGCCGCCTCAACAATAGAGGCACGAAACATGGTCCACTCAGACTCAATGTCCCCCACCTCCCCCGGAACATGTTCGAAGTTCTCCCGAAGGTGGGAGTTAAAACTCCGTCTCACAGGAGACTCTGCCAGATGTTCCCAGCAAACCCTCACAATATGTTTGGGTCTGCCAGGTCTGACAGGCATCCTCCCCCACCATCGGAGCCAACTCACCACCAGGTAGTGATCAGTGGACAACTCTGCCCCTCTCTTCACCCGAGTGTCCAAGACATGTGGCCGCAGATCAGATGAGACGATGACAAAGTGGATCATCGAACTGTGGCCTAGGGTGTCCTGGTGCCAAGAGCACATATGGACACCCTTATGCTTGAACAAGATGTTTGTTATTGACAATCCATGACGAGCACAGAAGTCCAACAACAGAACACCACTCTGGTTCAGATCAGGGGGGCCGTTCCTCCCAACCACACCCCTCCAGGTCTCACTGTCATTGCCCACATGAGCATTGAAGTCCCCCAGCAGAACAAGGGAGTCCCCAGAAGGTGCACTTTCCAGTACCCCCTCCAAGGACTCCAGAAAGGGTGGATAATCTGAACTGCCGTTTGGTGCATAAGCACAAACGACAGTCAGAACCCGTCCCCCCACACGTAGGCGGAGGGAGGCCACCATCTCATTCACCGGGGTGAACCCCAACACACAGGCACCAAGTTGGGGGGCAATAAGTATGCCCACTCCTGCTTGGCGCCTCTCACCAGGGGCAACTCCAGAGTGGAAGAGTGTCCAGCCCCTCTCAAGGAAACTGGTTCCAGAGCCAGAGCCATGCGCGAGTCTGACTATTTCTAGCCGGAACCTCTCAGCCTCACACACCAGCTCAGGCTCCTTCCCCACCAGTGTGGTGACATTCCACGTCCCAATAGCCAGCTTCTGTAGCCGAGGATCAGACCGCCAGGGTCCCCGCCCTTGGCCACCACCCATCCCACATTGCACCCAACCCCTTTGGCCCCTCCCACAGGTGGTGAAACCATGGGAAGGGGGACCCATGTCTCCTCTTCAGGCTGTGCCCGGCCGAGCTCCATGGGTAAAAGCCCGGCCACCAGGAGCTCGCCCGCGTGCCCCACCTCCAGGCCTGGCTCCAGAGTGGGGCCCCGGTGACCCACATCTGGGCAAGGGAACATTAAGTCCATTTGTTTTTCTCATCATCGGGGTCTTTGGGCTGCACTTTGTCTGGTCCCTCACCTAGGACCTGTCTGCCATGGGTGACCCTACTAGGGGCGTAAAGCCACTGACAGCATAGCTCCTAGGATCATTGGGACACTCAAACCCCTCCACCACGGTAAGGTGGCAGCCCAGGGAGGGGCATGTTGGAGTAGCTCTGTTATATTCATTATGAGATTTTGCTTTTGGAAACTTTTAATTCCTCTTTTGCTGGATGTAAATCACATTTTTTGGATGACTCTTTGCTCTGGCATAGAATGTTGTGCAGCTGGAAGGATTTTTAATGAAACTTTTTTAGTTTTGGACATTTGTTATTATGCGTAACCAGAACAACAAGGTGTTTTTTTTTCTACAACTGGGAGCAGCTGATTAACATCTCAAAAGCTCAAATAATACATCAACTACAGCCCCAAATCTCAAAGGAGTTGAAAAGGAGGCTCCGTGGATGCATTCCCGTCTCTCTGCTGGCTGTGCTCGAGTGCCTGACCACTGAGATCCTGGAACTAGCAGGAAACTTGGCTCGTGACAGCAGAAGGAGCGGGATCGATCCCTGATGCCTGCAGGTGACTGTCCGCAGCGACGAGGAGCTCGACAGGCTGCTGAGAGGAGTGGCCATTTCTCTGGGAGGAGTTCTGCCCAGCATTCGGTCAGTCCTACAGCCCGGGGGAACTGAGAGGCCCACCAAGTCTGGGTGGATGGATCGGATGGCATTTGTGGCCATTTTCTTTGGATCCACTGTGGGATGGACCTTTATAAGAGATCCTTCCTGCTTACAGCCATCAGCATCTATAACATCTCTTAATGAAATGAGGATAATGAGTTACAGCAACATTTAATTTCTCTTTGGGATTAATAAAGTATTTTTGAATTGAATTGAATTGAATTGAATGTCCAGAGGACCAGATTGAACTTTTTTGGATTTTTCTACCTGGATTATTGAGCATGCATCAGGATATTGTACAAAGGAGGTCAATCTTATATTCTATTTCCTATATTCTCCCTAGTTTAATTTTTTATATCCTAGAACTTAAACAAAACTCCAGTTTTGATGCACATCTGTTGATAATGATAATGAACCAAAGCTACTGACATATAGTGAGATAGTGAGTATGCTTGTTAGCAAAATATTCCTGTCATCAGATCTCAGTCAGCTTCATTGCAGCTGAACACCGTGTTACACTGAACATCACATCAGCTGGTGGACATAAATACAGTACAGTAATATTAAATTCACAAAATACTAACAACAATATGTTCATCTTACTTGTGAAAAGTTATCCCCCGAGACCTGACGTCAACAGTCCGTCGATCTGAACAGAAATAAGCTGCGAAGTGCTGAGACATCTTCTGCTTTAACCAAATAAGGACGACCGCTCCAAGATGGAGGCCGAAAATCCTGTGCCGCAGCAGCCGATGAGGCATCTAGTGTTTATATGATATCTATGGTCACGATACCCGATCCAGAAGTTGTTTTTTTTTTTTTCAGATATCGGTACCGATACCGATATTGATATCGGATCGGTGCATCTCTAATTTTTTGATAAGTTGATCCATGAAACACACAAACACATAATATACTTAACATTTGTATTTCCAGTACTCACTAATATTTTTACTGTCAGCACATTTTTTTTTACCAGGCTAACTGGGAAATAAGTTTCCTTCAGCTGGCTAAAGTATATTTAATGTGTTCCCATTACTAGACACAAATTAGTGAGATTAGTTCCATGTCTCCCACAACTTCTTTAGAAAACAGGGAAACAAGCAAGGTCCTGATGCTAATTATCATGTTTTCAGCTATGGCAATGTGTGGTAGCCTGTTAGCAAAATATCTCGTGAACCACAAGAAAAACTTTAATGAACTTTTAAGGAACTAATTATCTTTAAGAGCCAGTCCAAATCAAGATGGTCTCCACAGCCATCTGACCACAAAAAACACAAACAGGCAATAATACAGTCAGTTTGACAAATGTTGAGCTAAACGTTGATGCAGTAGCTGAGAGTCATGCACGACACATGCTCTGAGGGAAACATCTTCTAATGCAGTTTGACCAAAACTCTCTTATTCCTCATCATGAGATGATCTCAGTTAAAAACTGTGGTGTGAAACATGTGTCCCTTTAAAGATTGCTTTGCCCCTCCCTGGGCTGCCACCTTACCGTGGTGGAGGGGTTTGAGTGTCCCAATGATCCTGGGAGCTATGCTGTCAGGGGCTTTACGCCCCTAGTAGGGTCGCCCATGGCAGCCCACCGGAAGACACCGGAAGACATGTATGACACCGGTCATACAGGGACCTAACAGCCCGTATCAAAGGGCCCAGTACCCCATACTCCCAGAGTACCCCCCACAGGGTTCCCCGAGGGACGCGGTCGAACGCCTTCTCCAAGTCCACAAAGCACATGTAGACCGGTTGGGCAAACTCCCACGCACCCTCCAGGACCCTGCTGAGAGTGTAGAGCTGTGTGTGTTCCCTCTGGGCCTCCTTCTGGTGTCCCACCGGAAGGAGGCCCGGAGGAAGACCCAGGACACGCTGGAGGGACTGTTTCTTGGCTGGCCTGGGAACGCCTCGGGATTCCCCTGGAAGAGCTGGCCCAAGTGGCTGGGGAGAGGGAAGTCTGGGCCTCCCTACTTAGGCTGCTACCCCCGCGACCCGACCCCGGATAAGCAGAAGAAAATGGATGGATGGATGGTTTATCCAGACAGACCAGTAAGAATTAAATACGTCTTCTTTAATAGAGATCTGAGTTTGGCAACAAATGTCTCTACTAAAGTATTGAACCAAATGGGTGTGCAGTTTGTTAAAAAACAAAAAAATCAATGTATTTTCCACAAAGAAGCTGCTTTGACTTTATAACAACTTTGTTCATGTTTTCATGAGTTGAACTGTGCTCACGTCTTTTTTATTCAGGGTTTGTGTTTCCACATGGAGGAAGAAGCTTTAGTTTAGTTTATTTTTTATCTTTCATCACCCTAATGTGACTGTGTGCTTTCTTCACATGTTTTAACTTGGTGTGAATATTAAACACCTTCCGTGATCTTGACCAGTTCTAAAATGACTGTAACACTCAAACAGAACTGACTGGAAATAGTTCATGACAACAGACAGGCACGTGCACGCATGAGGCAAAACAAGTTTGCATTATTATAAATGTTTCCTGTCCTCGCCACCTCTGCAGCTCTGAGAGATATAAAATATTCCTAAAGATTGAAATGAAACTGATGGTCAGTGTGATCAGTGTGAGCTGCTGAGTGCAGCGTGTGTCCCCGCAGCGCCCCCTGTGGCCGCTCTGGAGAACTGCAGCAGAACAACTTTCACTTTCTGTTCTGCTCCAAAGCAACAGTCCATGGAGGAGACTCGAACCTGCGACAAATGGTAACAATCATCTGCTCCTGTCTCATTTAAAGAAAACAACTACATTTAAAGTACAAAGTAAAGGTTTAGTTATTGGTTTCTTAATTAACTCGTTGTTGGGCACAACAAATATGGATGTTAAGTGTCGCCTTAGCACTAAAACCTAAAGTGTATTTAATTGATTATACTGCAAGACAGATTGATTTAAATGTTTTAAATGAGATTTATTTTAAGAGTCTGCGTTAAGAAAGAAAAATGAGGGTTAACAGGTGCAGAAAGAGTGACTAGGGTGAAAACAACAGTTTGTTTATTTTACAATTTGATACAGAATCACTTTATATTTCTCTCTGCTCAGTGAACATCAGTGAAAACAAAGTATAAAATAGAGTTAATCAAATTCCTGGTTAATAATATGTTTATGGAGAGAGGATGTATTTATTTTTATATTGTTTTTATTATTCTGTCAATGTCTCTGTTAATTTACTTTAAATTTGAAACTCCACTTATCACTTATAAATCCAGCTAAAGCCCACAGTAGCAAAACATTGTAAAACTGTAGAAGCTAAAATAGCAAAAGGCTGGCTAGACTAAGAGTAGCATAAGGCTAGTTACTAGCAGCAAGATGCTAGTAAATAAAAGTAGAATAAGTTTAGCTAAAAGCTGAAAGTAGCAAAGTCCTGATGAAATTACCAAAATGTTAATTAAAAGATAGAAGTAGCAAAAGGCTACTGCTAATATTCTGCTACTTTGAGGCTGCTAAAGTAGCAAAAATAATAGCTGTAAGCTAAAAGTAGATTAATGTTAGCTAAAATGTAGCACAAGATCACAAAATCAAAAGCAAGTTTGTTGAAGCAGATTTTAAAAAGAACAATATTTTTAAATAATAAATCTTTTGAAAAGATACCGGTGTATTTCTATGAGGATGTTTTAGTAAAGTTAAATATTTCAAAAGTATAACTAAGTTGTAGCAAAACATTCCTGGTCAGAACAAACATTTTGATAGATGAACAGAAAAATGCATTTAGTATGTGGGACTAATAAACAATTATTATTATTATATGTATTATATGTAGCGCCCACAGGAGTTGTGTCAGAGCTCTGAACAGAAACGTTCACATATTTAAAAATATAAAAAACAAAAGCTCTCTGTCTGAGGAAGCAGCAGGTTGTGATGAAGCGTCACTTCATCACAGTCTCATCCTGAGCGAGCACAAAGGAGACAGTGGAAAGAAAAACTCACTTTGAACAGGAAGAAACCTCCAGCAGAACCAGCTCAGGATGAGAGGTCACCTGCTTCGACCAGCTGGTTTGAGAGGACAGGAAGTAGAGACAGACAGGATGACAGGTCCACGAGTACTTTCTATAGGAGGAAAAACATAAACATAAAAATTATTCTAGATAGAAACAGGTTGAGCAGAGTAAGTAAAGACAGCAGCAGACAGAGGAAATGTGTCCAGGTTGTCCTCCAGCAGTCTAAGCCTATAGCAACATAACTAAGGGATAACTCTGTGATAAATCCTATAGTTGGGTTTCCAAAGGAAACTCTTAATCCCAGTCTTTAAACTGGACAATGTGTCAGCCTCATGGACAGAAACTGGAAGTTGGTTCTACAAGAGAGGAGCCTGAGAACTGAAAGATCTTCCTCCCATTCTGCTGCTGGAATCTCTAGGAACCACAAGTAAACCTGTAGTCTGAGAGTGAAGTGCTCTGTTAGGAAAATATGGAACAATAAGATCTGTAATATAAGATGGAGCTAGGTTGTTGAGAGCTTTGTAGGTTAGAAGTAAGATTTTGAATTCAGTTCTGGATTTGACAGGGAGCCAATGGAGAGAAACTAAAACTGGAGAGAGATGATCTCTCCCAGTAACTCCAGTTAAGACTCTGGCAGCAGCATTTTGGACCAAGTGAAGATTTTATAAAGAATATTAAATGACATGAAAACATTATGTTTTAATTATCACCTGATGGTGTCCATGTGACTCTCACCCTGCTTCATGAAGCAGAGCAGTGCGTGCTCCACATCTTACTACCATGTCTTTGTTGCTCCATTAAATACGTACTGGTGATCTACTGTTGACGTGGCGTTCAGTGTGATGAGGAACACCCAGCTGAAGCTCACGCTCAAGCATGACAGTCCACAGTTCACTTCGGCTGTTAGAGAACAGAAAGTAAGCTGTGCATCTTCTCTTTAAGCCACAAGGAGGTTGCAGAGGCCAACTTCGCTCTGCATGAAACCCACTGCAGCCGTTTCTTGTGTGTGTGTCCCGACTGTGATGAACCGGTTCCCCAAGACCAGCTGAGCCAACACAGAGAGGAGCAGCACAGTCAGGTGCACACCAACACACCACGACTCGTTACCTTTCCAGCATGTCACAGGACTGCACTCTCTGGATGTAAGGGCCATTCAACCTCCTCCTTCATGCTGTGCTCTTCAATCCTTGTGTGTCTGAAGGTGAAATGCTCCAAGTGCCACAAGAAGATGGAACAATGTCACCTATCGGATCACCAGGTGAGGCTTGTGGGGACATTTTCTGCACTGAAGGTCTCCAGCACAACGTCAAGAAATGAACTGTTGAGAGGTTCAGGTTTAGGATTGAAGTGGTTAAAATGAAGATTCACAGTTTTAACAAGCGTACAAATATATTGACTTTCATAAAACCTCTTTTAGGCTGACCACAACAAAAGGCCAGTTTTTCTGTATCGGGGGTCAGACACTGTGCTCTCTTCAGGACCAGGCGTTTGGTCGCACTCTCAGGGTGGAAGTGTGTCCGACGATGACGATGCTCCCAACACGTTAACGTTTAATACAGTTAGATTTTAGATACACAGGTGGAGGTGTGTGTGTGTGTGGGGGGGGGGGGGGGCACCTTGTGGGAGGTCTGTCGGTGAGTCTGGGACCAGTGGTGGCTGTGCACATGCATGGTTTGAGCAGTGGGAGAGGCTCACAGCTCAGCCGCTGCTCACTCAGTTGGGAACACCCGAACGCACCGTGCATGTGCTGTGTGCATGTTTGCCATGCGTGAGAAAAACAACATGTCATAATATAACATATATAACATGCAGCCTGCCTGCAGATGGTCACAGCTGAATGAGTTCTCAACACCAGGTGACCTTTGGCTTCAGGGCGGCGGTGGCTGAGTGGTTAGAGCAGTCGTCACATGCCGAAGTCTGAATGTGATAAAGCTGTGATCTAGTATAGAGCTGTTTGAATGTGATAAAGCTGTGATCTAATATAGAGCTGTTTGAATGTGATAAAGCTGTGATCTAGTATAGAGCTGTTTGAATGTGATAAAGCTGTGATCTAGTATAGAGCTGTTTGAATGTGATAAAGCTCTGATCTAGTATAGAGCTGTTTGAATGTGATAAAGCTGTGATCTAGTATAGAGCTGTTTGAATGTGATAAAGCTGTGATCTAGTATAGAGCTGTCAAAAGGCACACATTGGCCACCAAAGGAAGGAGAAGGTCTCAGTTGATGTTGGTGACGTTAGCCGGTCTTTGTCTGTGACCGGAGCCGCGGCTCAGAGCGGCGTGGCCAGGCTGCTGGACACCAGCTGACCTCTCTCTGTTCTGCGGCCCAGTCTGAGGAGTGTGCAGAGCGCCTGCGCACGTGTCCGTTCTGCGAGCTGGAGGTGCCGTGGAAGGACCTGCGTGAACACAGTGTGGTCTGTGGGTGTCGCACGGAGCTCTGCGGGGACTGCGGCCGCTACGTCCAGCTGAGGGACCTGCCAGGTCACAGCTCCACCTGCTCAGCCGCCGGCGGAGGACAGGACACAGGTGTAAAGATGACAGCAGCGAGCCCAGCAGACCTCTCTGACCTGGGTCCAGCGCTCGACGGGCTTCCCTCAGCAGAACCAGAGAGCTGCCACACGCGGACGGGCTCATTTCCACATGACCACTTGGACCAGCACGAGGTACTTGACAATATTTTGTCTGAAGATTTCTTATGTTTACTGAGCTAAAGATGTGAGCACAAACAAAACAAAAATTAAAGGTTGACTTTCAAATGCGACAAACTAACAAAGTGCGGACGGACTGTTTTAACATTTCTTTGGTCATGTGACACGTCCACAACTCCTCATTGCAACAATTGTTGCTTCTTAAACAAAAATGATATTTGTCTTTATTCAACATTATATATCAGAAAATCCTACAATATTCTCGTAAACAAACCTTGAACTGTTCCTTTAAAACCTGCTGTTGAAGGGCGAAGGCAGGGGATAGTGTTTACGCCTGTGTCTGTTAGCAAAATATCTAATGAGCCACTTGATAACTTTTAAAGAATCTTTCAGGAAGTAATTATTGGATGCACGTCAACAACTGATGAACTTTTGAAGTTAATCCAGTTCACGGTGGCTGCCAGAGTTGCTCTACATTAACCATGAAAATGCAGTGTGTTCTACAGATGTTCAGAGAACTTGATGTGTTGTAGCCGAAGAGAAATGACATCAACAGTTACTCTGAGCATGGCTGTGGTGGCTCGGTGGTCGGTGCCACGGTCCTGTAATCCTGAGGTTGCAGGTTCAAGCCCAGGTTGTGTCAGGAAGGCCAAATCATTCATGCTGGTTCGCTCACTGTGGTGACCCCTGAAGAAGGAGCAGCCGAAAGAAAGTTTATAACAACGAGCCTGACATCTGGCAAAATCACACGAGACTGCCCACAAGTTATTTTCAGAAGGTACCATACTTTATTTAAAGAGCACTTTAACACCCACAGGACCAAAGAGTTGTACACACAATCAAACAATGATTATAATGATTAAAAGTCAACTTCTCAGATGGTGTCAAAGGTCAGCGAGAAGAGATGGTTTTAAGAAAGGATTTAAAAACAGACAGGGAAGAGTCTGATGTTCGTTGAAGGTCGTTCCACAGTTTAGGAGCTGCCACAGAAAAAGCACGGTCTCCTCGGAGCTCACGCTTTGTCTTCGGCACACTCAGGAGCAGCTGATCACATGACCTGAGGGATCTGGAGGGAGGGTGTGTATGGATGTAGCAACTCACAGACAGAGTGGGGCAAGTCCATTGTTTTTAAATGAACCCTAAAATGTACGGTGAGCCAGTGCAGAGAGGATAAAACAGGAAATGTGGTCAAAGTTTCATGTGCCAGTTCAAAGCTGTGCAGCAACATCTGTACCCTCTGAAGCTGAGAGATACAAGAGTCACTGATTCCTGTATAGAGTGTGTTACAGGAGTCCAGTCAAGTGGTCACAAATGAGTGGATTATTGCTTCGAAATGTTTAAATGCCTCTTCTCTCTAAAATTTTTAATTTTGTCCTGAATAGTCTTTGTATGTTTGACTGTAGAAGTTCATGTAATGTTTAAATGTGCAGTTGGACTAACGTCATGAGAAGAAACACCAAAGAAATATTTATCTTTAGTTTAAAAAATAATAACTACATGTTTCTCATAACTGCTGACACGTCGTAAAAAGTGTCAAATCGTCACAGTCGTGTGTTCAGTCATGTTTGTTTACTTTGCATATTAAATTAGACATCCCACAACATTCCCGTGTCTTCAGTTTTGGGGGCAGCTGTGGCAGTCACTAAAGTCCATGCTCAATAATCCAGGTATAAAATCCAACAATGTTCAGTCAGATCATGTGGACGGTTTCATGTTTTGTGCTGAGACATTTCACCTTCCATCCAGAAGACTTCATCAGTCTGAGGAAACTCCAAACAAAACTCATTCTCCACCAACAGCTTACTCCAAAGTGGAACAAACCAGTTATGTTGATGCTAAGATGGTCTCTGGGGCACGCCCTCTCCCTCGTCGACAGTCATGTCAAACTGGTTCAAAACACCAAAGTCCATGCTCAGTTATCCAGGTATAAAATCCAACAATGTTCAGTCAGGTCATCTGGACAGTTTCCACTTTGGAGTAAGCTGTTGGTGGAGAATCAGCTTTGTCTGGTGTTTCCTCAGACTGATGAAGTCTTCTGGATGGAAGGTGAAATGTCTCAGAAAAAAAAAAAACGTCCAGATGACTTGGATGAAAATTGTTGGGTTAGAGCAGTCGTCCTCCACTGCGAGACTTGGGGGTTTGATTCCACCAGCAGTCACATTCTGAAGTGTCCCTGGACAAGACACTGAACCCCTCATTGCCTCTGATGTGTGTCCCATCAGTGTATGAATGTGATAGATCTCTGATAGATCTAGTAGAGCGCTGTATG
>NC_056503.1:5393331-5393549 GCF_014905685.2 Nematolebias whitei
TAGAGCGCTGTATGAACGTGATAGATCTCTGATAGATCTAGTAGAGCACTGTATGAATGTGATAGATCTCTGATAGATCTAGTAGAGCGATGTATGAATGTGATAGATCTATGATAGATCTAGTAGAGCGATGTATGAACGTGATAGATATCTGATAGATCTAGTAGAGCAATGTATGAACGTGATAGATCTCTGATAGATCTAGTAGAGCGATGTAT
>NC_056503.1:5393649-5394924 GCF_014905685.2 Nematolebias whitei
TGAATCTCTAACTAGAATAATCACTGTGAAAAACCACATCATGTTGCTGCTGATCTGTTTCAATGTTGCTGCTGATCTGTTTCAGTGTTGATGTGTTCATGTGTGCTCATCAGCTCACACAGACTCATGTTCATGTTTGTGCTGATGTTCAATGTTTTATGTTATGAGTGCTTAGTGTATATTTAGTTGATGTTTTTCTTAGTTCATATCTTAGATGTTATTACTGTTTTTATGATACATTTTATTGTTGGATGTAACTGGGACCCTGTGGACATAATTTCGCTCCACCACATGTACCACATGAGGTGCGAATGACAATAAAGAATCTCTGACTCTGAATTAAGTACACGATGAAGATCTGGGAGAGAGTTGTGGAAGCAAGACTTAGACGAGATGTGTCTATCTGTGAGCAGCAGTTTGGTTTCATGCCAAGAAAGAGCACCACAGATGCCATCTTTGCTTTGAGGATGATGATGGAGAAGTACAGAGAGGGTCAGAAAGAACTCCACTGTGTCTTTGTGGATTTAGAAAAAGCATATGACAGAGTGCTGAGGGAGGAGGTGTGGTGTTACATGAGGAGATCTGGAGTGGCAGAGAAGTATGTTAGACTGGTACAGGACATGTATGAGGACAGCAGGACAGTGGTGAGATGTGCTGTAGGAGTGACAGATAGCTTCAAGGTGGAGGTGGGAGTGCATCAAGGATCTGCTCTGAGCCCCCTCTTGTTTGCTCTGGTGATGGACCGACTAACAGATGAGGTCAGGCAGGAATCCCCGTGGACAATGATGTTTGCAGATGACATTGTGGAACTGGTGGAAGAGAACTTGTAGAGGTGGAGGTATGAACTTGACAGAAGAGGAATGAAAGTCGGCCGTAGTAAGACAGAGTACATGTGTGTGAATGAGAGGGAGGAGGTGGAACAGTGAGGCTACAAGGAGCAGAAGTCACAAAGGTGCAGGACATCAAGGACTTGGGGTCCACTGTCCAGGAAAATGAGGAGTGTGGTAAAGAGATGAAGAAGAGAGTCCAGGCAGGATGGAGAAAAGTTTCAGGAGTGATTTGTGACAAAAGGGTGTCAGCAAATGTCAAAGAAAAAGTTTACAAGACAGTGGTGAGACCTGCTATACTGTATGGTCTGGAGACAGTGGGTATGTTGGTAGAAGGATGTTAGAAATGCAGCTGCCAGGAAAAAGACAAAGAGGAGGTGTATGTATATAGTAAGAGAGGGCATGGAGGTAGTAGGAGTGAGGACAGAGGACACAGAGGACAGAGTGA
>NC_056503.1:5395024-5395725 GCF_014905685.2 Nematolebias whitei
CATGGAGGTAGTAGGAGTGAGGACAGAGGACACAGAGGACAGAGTGAGGTGGAAGAGGAGGACACTCTGTGGAGACCCTGAAGAGAGAATAGCCAAAAGAAAATTACATAAACATCCACATTTATATTATTAATGTTAGTCTCCACTGCAAAATAACAAAAGTGAAATTAAGGTGTTTTTCAGATGTTTAGACTAAGACAAAATGACAGCACTGTAGCTGTTTCTGTCAAATCTGGTCAACGACAGAGTAATTTGGAAAAGATGCTCAGCTACTACTCCAACAAATGTTATCTCAATATACAGTATGTAAATGTGATGAGGGTACTGTGAAGGTATTTTTGTGATTACCAAGACTGGACCATCTTGATTTGACTGGCTCCAAAAGGTAATCAGTTGTAGATATAGATCCAAAATGACTTTCTGAGAGTTTTATTAAATTCTGTTGAGTTCTTAATGAAACATTTTACTGACAAATGAACACAAGCAAAAACATTATTACCCCTTTGTCTTTGGCTGATGACAATAATCCAGAATTTTTCTTTCACCCCAAACAAATATTTCTCAAACCATATCACAGACTTAAATGTTAGTTGTTTTATTAACTAAGTTTTATTAAAATACAAACCCCAAACTAATCAACTGAATAATATTGTCTAAATAATTTCAAAACCAGGCCAGCATGAAGCCATGGAACCACTGAA
>NC_056503.1:5395735-5402463 GCF_014905685.2 Nematolebias whitei
GGAACCACTGAACCCAGTGATTTAACCATCATTGTTAAAAGAAGAAGTGCAGCCAGATGAATGTCAGCAGTCTGGTGTTGGTCAAAGCTCTGGCAGGAAGCTGCTTCTCCGCTCTTCAAGCCTCTCTGTGCTTCAAGATTACGTGGGTTCGGCACTTCACCTAAAACAAAGAGGATGGAAACCTGTTATGGAAGGAAGTGGTCAACAACGTTCTGACTGTTTGATTCAGGAACATCTACCTCATGCCAGATGAGTGTTTGAAGGGGCAGGGCCAGGTGACAATGTGGGCAGGTGCTGATCTGGTCTGGGTCTCCTCTGTCACCCCAGGGGTCACGGCTGGCTGAGTGCGCGAAGAACATTTCTTTACGGACACTGCTCAGCTGAGGAGTACCTCCCTGTCTAAAAGAATGGTCCTCTTCATCCTCTTCCTCTTCAGCTTCTTCTTCATTAAGGCTCGCTGCAGGAACACACTCCTGCTAATGTGAGAAGAAAAGAGAAATGGCTGTTTTGTGTGTTTTAGTGTCACAGAAAAACATGAGCAACATGTGGCCGGAGGGCCAAAAGTGGCCACTGGGCAATCTCCAACTGGTCCCCAATATCCTTAACTGGAAAGAAGTTTTTAAAACAAGTTGATGAAAACTTGCATTGTATGAAACATCTTGGACAAACGTGTGCAAAACTATTGCATTAAGACTGGCCCAAACCTTTTAGTGCCTCATAATGGTTTGTTTCCACAACTAGACTGGACCTTAAAGACTCAAAAAGAAAATCTATGGTTTTATATCCTGATCCATGCTCAATAAACCAGTATGATAAATCAATGAAAAATGAAATACAGGCCAGCTCATCTTCTCAATGCACCAAAATAAATAATAATATTTAGATTCAAGTTCAACTTAAAGAACCATCAAAGAACTGGGATAAATCAAAACATTTGTTTCTCATGTTGTGTAGGCGATCAACTTTTAAAACAAGTTCATCAAACTAATACAGTTGTTTCTGAATGGGAATCATTGGAATGTCATTACTGTTACAGTGAAGCAATATAGTTTTCCCTCAAACACACTTTTGTTTGTTCAGTCAACAAAGACGTTCTGTGATCTTTATTCATAACACTTCATAAATCAGTGCTTAACATTGTAGTGAACCTGATGACCTCAAATCTATCAGATGGACAGAGACTGTTATTTCATTGATCTGAATACAGTTTGAGCCATCTGGAGACTTTCTTTCTTGAAGATTCAAGTGAAAAGAACACTCTCTTTTTATTATCATTACTATTTTACAAATGTTTGATAATCAAATTGTGTGAGTTCACTCAATGCTTACAGGTTGAAGAGAACTACTCATTTTTATTTTACATAAACAGTAAGTAATGATTCTTATTCCTCATTCAAAGAAGAAATCAGGTTAATATGCATTTCTTGATTTTCTGTCTTCAATGAGCAAGCTTTTGTAAGTATGTGAAAGGTCGAGTCTTGGTCAACTAAAATGTTTACTGAGAAGAAAATGTCATGTTTTCCTATTTGAGAAGATAATCAGAGTAGAGACTCTACGAAGTCTGCTGTTTCTCCAATAATCTTTTCTGTCTGTTAAACAAACTCATTCTCTGACCTCGACTTATCATAACATCTTACATCACAAAACACACCTCTTTCTGGTCCATCCACGAATCAGAAAGCTCTAAAATTGACCCAGAAGTCAACTCATTTAAAATGTGGCAACTTCCCGGTTCTGTTAGAGTCTCAGAGTGATGGAGGTTCTGAAGAAGTTCTAGAGTCTGAGAGTTCTGAAGGCTGAAGGAGAAAACTCTGATGTCTGAAGCCCAGAGTGCTTCCGTTGGAATACAGAATGCAGTGACGATGTTGGGATTATAATTTCTGTTTGAACACCACGCACGACTCTCGAAGGGTTTCAGCTGCTCTCAACGGAGACGCTGAAAGAGTCTGAAGGATTCTATACCGACATTGATCTATCATCAACCAGGTAACAGTTTCTTCTTCGACCAAGCGTACCGTCGCAAGCTGATATCTGATGGAGCGTGCACGTTTCTGGTCATAACAGATTAATTCCCTCACATATCTCTCTGTAAGATAAATCTCCATTTCCATCTTAAAACTCTCCTCTCTCTTCTAAAATCAGTACAGATATCTTAGAAATATCTGAAGCAAAGTCCTCAATCACCGCCGCGTGATTGAAGTTCATTTTCTGTGAAACTTGTCTGTTATTATTTTCATATTTTGCCAAATTAATGTAAATGTTTGATGTTAAACTTTGATTCTGAAAATAAATGACCGCATTCATTTGATGGGTCAAAGATAAATGACGTCTCTCGTTACATTTCTGTTAAAATTCAATGCACGACATTTACACAGTCAGAAAGATGAGGAACTCGTGAAAAGTATGCATATATTTCCCTATATTGTCATACTACAGTTGGTGGCCCGTGACGTGCTCATAAATGACTGTGTATTTCGTGTAAAGATTTTTACATGTTGGCATAAAATAACAGTTAACAGCTGTGCTGAAACGCAGCTCATGCTGCGCCGCTGAAGCGAAACGCTGCATGTTTTAAGCGTGTTGGTCTGTGGAGCTCAGGAAGCTCACAGGAAGCTGAAATAGTGTCATATGTCTTTGTGAAAGCTGAATTTGTACGCCTGTTATCGTAACTAAAAAGGTTTTGAGCTGGGTGAAAACGCTCTATTCTGTTTAAAGACGGTCCAGATGCGGTTCTGGCCGGTTCGGTTCTGTTAAGTTCGAACGAGTTGTTTTAAACGGTTTAAAAGACGTTGTGCCACGGAGTAGCAGACTCCGCAAAGCTCAGAGTTGATTCGTTACATTTTTTAACAGAAAAAGTGCATTTTGACAGTTTAAAAGACGAAAAGTTGACGAATTTTAGTTCACGTGAACCTAGCATGCTATTTGCTTTAACGTTTCCTGATTGGTTGAATATTGCTGCCGTGGAACGCTCTCATTGGATGAGAGACGTGTCAGTCAGTGACCCGGAAATGAAACTCGTTTTCATAGGGAATAAAATCTGCTTTTTAAAGCTGAAAAGCGCTTTAAAAGTGTATTTTGACACGCTGGTTAAGTTCTTCGAAGCATACTCGCTGAAATTTTGCCACGTTAGAGTTTAAAATCCGTCATCAAATGATGTTTTTAAACAACGCTAGCGATGCTAATTTTAAGCTAACAGCTAACGACCGGAGCCTTCACTACGCTTAAAATCACTAAATAAAGCTGCCATATGTCCAGAAAACTCATGTTCATGCATAGAAGTCGTGCTTGTTGAAACTACGCCACGTTTATGCTGAAATTCGTTCAGAAACGTTGATTTTAACAGAGTTTAGCCGAAGCTAACTTTAAGCTAAGCGGCTAACAACAGGATGTCAACCGAACGTCACAGGAAGTCGTCATAGACTCCTGCTGGTAGAAAGCTAAACACTACACCCTCCTGGAGAAACTTAAAATCACAGTTTCACTTCAGTTTTAGGTTTAAAGAGTGAAATTAAACGTTTTTATTTTTCTAAAAGGCATTTTTGAGTTAATAAACGTTCCTCAAAGCTGAATAAATACTGTTATCTTGCATTTTAAAAGTTATAAAGGTATTTATGCAAAGAGCATTTACCAAAAAGTTTTATTCACTGGTAATCCCTTAAAAATAAGGTACAAAATAAAAGTTAACTTATTAAAAAATAAAAACGGTTCAAATATTCACAGAGTTGAAAAGTTTACTCATTTTGCTTGAAAGATAATACACGTTTAATTGCAAAATCACTAAATAAGAGTAGACTTATCAGGAAAAAGAAACTTTTCTGTTTAAGTTGCCACCTAAAAATAAATCTTCCTATTTAATTTTAAATAGAAGCCACTGACAGGAGGACAACAGGAATAACAGTTTTTCTGAGGAAGGACTGATTAATCCTGATACATCATCAACTTTTCTTTTTCTTTTCACAACTTAGTTCTATGAGTAACTGTTAAAATAGCAAATTTCTGGAACAGAACGGTTTAAAAAACGCTTTAAACTGATTTGCTGTGAGACTTTTTAGAAAAAGTGCAGGTTTATAAAAAATTCAGTGCTTTAGAGTAAAATACACTAAAAAGAGCTTGGTAACTGATATCTGTTGAAAAATAAGCACATAAAAGTAACACTGCCAGAGAGCATTTACTTAAATATTCATGAATTGGGGTAAAACCTGAGAAAGGTACCCACATTTGAATAAGTTGACTTATAACAGTACTTCTGTGTAAACCCAAAAAGCTAAAATAGTGTGAAAACTCATTGACTCGAATACAAATATTTACCTGTAAAATATCTGAAGCCTGCAACTGTTTTAAACAGAAAAAGTGCCACACAGTGAAAAACATGACAGGTGTGTTAGGAAAAGATTTTGATGCTTACGGGATAAGGGACTGTTTAAAGAATGCGTTGAAGCTTCTGACAGATTCCTTACATCCATATGATAAACAGGCAGAGCGCATGAACCCAAAAGAGTTAGTGGACAATCTGAAGGAGGTTGCAGAAAGTGTGACCTCTACAGAAATTACAATGCCAAACTATGAAAAGCTGGCTAAAATTGCAATTTTGCTGAAAGAATCATTCTATACGGTTGTTGAGAAAGCTGATTACCTTGCAATAAGGTTAAACAGTGAAAAAGAGGTGGTTCAGAAAATTGAAGAACACTTCCTTCAATTTAAAAGTGAACACGAAGTCCTCACAAAAAAACATTCTGAACAGATGTTTCAATCACAGCAAAATGCAAATGCAGAAATTGATTCGCTGAATAGCAAAATAGATGTGCTTAACAAAGATCGGGAAGAACTCAGAATGGATAAACACATATTGCAACAGCTAAATATGCGTTTAGAAAGTGATTATCATACATCACAGGAACGCTTAAAAACATGTGAAGAAAAACTAAGAGCAGCAACAAACAAGATTTCTGACGTGGGGCGAGGTTGTCTGGAACTCAGAGAAGACCGGGAACAGAGTTCAGGTAACCCACAACCAACTCAGAAAGATATTGTTGCACCTCCTGCTCGTAATCCACCCTCACATAAAGTGGCAGGAACAGACCTGAACAGGTCTCCTCCACAAAACATGCAACAGAGTGCATGGAAACTGTCTCCTTCAATGGATGATTTGCAAAAAATCTCAAAATATGTACAATGTTTCGTTCCTGGACCGTTGGGCTCATCTGGAACAAAAGCGTACCTCAGAGAACTGGAGTTCAGATTGAGATCTTATCCTAATGCTACGGTAGAGGATAAGATCAGTCTGATAAGACTCACTTCGGACAGAGAGGTGTTCACCTTCATCGAGCGTCTACCTGATGCAACGAGAAAAGTTTACAACCTTCTGTGTGAAGCTCTGATCAAAGAGTATGACCCCTGCACAGGACCTGCTGGTTACCCAGCCGCAGAAAAGGTCAAGCAGAGCAAGAATGAACATCCAAAGGTCTATTACAAAAGAATCTTCCAAGCTTATTTTGGTTACAGAAATGAAACCGGGATGGAGGAAGAAGAAAATTTTAAATTTGTTTTCAGCAAAAATCTCCACACTGACATACGCATGTCAGTACAAATTATGGCAAATTTCAGAGAAAAATCCATAAATGAGATTAAACAATGTGCTGTGAATGTGTTTGAGGCACGTTCTCATGCTAAGACGCCCATAGAGGTGTTTCCTGGTGTAAAGGTTAAACCCCACTCCCTAGAAATGGAAGGAAGGCGTGCGACGCCACCTCCTCCTAAAACAGGCGAGAAAAGGCAGTATTTTCAGACTAAAAAACCACGTGATGAAGGTGCAAACTGGGACAAAAAGGCTCCTCTTTCAGAGGATGAACGTGATTATCGTACATGGGACACGCGTAGGACGCAAGGATATGGGAACCGAGAGGACCCATATTATCATGGGAAATCCGAAGAGGAACCCCCAAAAGACGTACCTAGCCGCCTCCCACCTCGGACGAAACGTCCCGAGGCGATAAAATCACAAAAGTTCCAGGAACAAGGCCCTAAACCTCTGAGCTCGGAAGAGACAGAGGACATGCAAAGGTTTTTAGACACTTTGATACACGCTGAAATGGGAACCAAACCAGGAGCACAATGTAGTGATCTGATCGCTACTAACTCTGAAGGCGCGAATGACAACATTACAGATGTTGGTGAAACACACCAAGACATTGCTGTTATTGCCTCCAACAACCCCTCATCGGACGAAGGGGGGATAAACTCACACACAAACGATGATGAGTCATCGCAAACTGAAAACTTAGAACCTGACCTTCATGATTTTGAACTAGGCATTCCAGTTCTGGGAGGACTCCCAGATAATCTGGTACCGAGTCAAGACACTGGGCCAGTATGTTTCACGAAACCATCACAGGCCATCGCTCTTTTCTCAACCAATGATGTCGACCAAGGACCTCAAACCTATGGTGCCTTGCCCATAGACAGGTCCGTCGACTCAGAAAAGGATTCGTTGGAGCTCCCCATGGAGCAAGAACCCTCATCAGTCTCATCACAGATTGAACAGGTGGTCGCTCAAGCCGACACTCTGACATCTGATGAAGAAAGAGACAAACCTCGCCAAGTTCTTTTAAAATATGAAAAGTCAATTTCAACTGACCCAGACATCATCCAACTTCAGAAGTTGGATGATCCTGCAATTAACTCGATGATACTGTATCTGACTGACCCAGACAAATACACTCCATCGAAAG
>NC_056503.1:5402563-5410449 GCF_014905685.2 Nematolebias whitei
TTTAAATTGTGGGCCCTGAATCTATCATCTATTAAACATTAACTTTTTGAATGGAATTATGGAAGTTAAAAAACTTTTCCATGATATTCTAATTTTTTCGGATCAAAAGTACCAGCAGGATTCAAGGCTGACAAGAAATAACAGTCTGGCTGAAAATATCAACAGTTGTGGCTTTTCTGAATCTGACTCCCCCGTTTGGCCTCGAAGCAGACCCACTTATCAAATTTCTCCAGGGATATGTGTAAACTAAGAAAGCTCTGTTTATTGCAACCCCCCGCCCCCACAAAAACTTCTGTGAATGCCTATCAGAGCTGTATCGGCTGACACCAACATCTTATCAGGACTATGGTCTATCTGGAAATGCTTCATGGACAAATCTCACTGTCTTGATGTCAAATGCATGTAATGTGTCTATAAATGTGCTGCTGGTAGAGTTTTTCATGTCTTACATCGTGTCCTGATGAGGACAAGATGTGAAGAGATCTTTTTGTAACACCACTATCCTCTCCTCGTGGCCTTATCCCCTTTTCTATCTACAAAGCATAAGGAGCCGTGCTCTTAGGAGCAGCAGCAACGTGCACTCCGCCCTTCTTTCAGACGACTGTACAAACAATCTCACTGTATTTCAGTACAATGATAATAAAGCTTATTCTGAGTCTGCTGTACATCTACAACTGATTAACTGTCTACCGGTAATTCAGTTTAGTTCAAAATCAAAGTATCTCGTGACATCATCCATAAAGTTACTTAAGGTTTGACCAAACTGAGAGAACTCTGTCATTTCTCAGCATAAGATGATCCAAAACCCTGGGATAAACAGGTGGTTTGTATTTTTCAGCTGAGAACCTTCTGAATGTCTTACATCCATTCTTTTTCAACATGTTGAGATGATCATCAAAATGAAAATAGTCCATGCTCAATAATCCAGCTACACAATGCAACAGTTTAAACTGTTGGATCATCAAAATGGCTTTCCTGTATATATCTTGTGCCGTGTCTATAAAGTGGCAGTCTGAACAACAAAAACACGTCACATCTGTGAACATGTGTCCCTTGGTCTCGGTGGGAGGCAGTGTGAGCTGATCTTACTTGCTGATATGAGCAGTGAGCTGCTGGATCTCTGCGAGGAGCTGGACCTGTGCAGGATCGTGGCACTGCTCTTTACCGGGCCTCTGTTTGCGCAGAGCCATTCGGGTCTGGGCCAGACTCAGGAAATGTTCATGCTCTGTGATGGCTGCTTGGAGATCCTCGCTGATCGTCTGCTGGCTGTTAATCTCAGTCAAAATCTAGAAGAAATGCAGATTTCACACTAGAGTCACCAAATCGTGTGTACCTACTGGAACCTGACCCACACTAACAGTGTGCAACGATACAAACAGCAAATGTGAGTCAAAATGTTCATAAAGCACATTTAAAACATCAGCTGTTGCCAAAGTGCTTAACAATAAGATCAAGGCAGTAACTGAAGGAAAAATAACAAGATGTCATTAAAAGCATGAAAATAAAAACATAACACAAAACAATGAAACACTGAATCAGATCCCACATCAGTGAAAGCAGGTGTGTTTTAAGGAGAGATGTAAAAACAGGAAGTGAAGTGACCTGTCTAATGTTGGAGGCAGGTTGTTCCAGAGCTTTGGGCCCACGGCTGAAAAAGCCTGAGCTCTGAGCTTCATCCAAAAGCTGCTGGTCAGATGATCTCAGAGCCCCAGAAGGAACATATGGTTGAAGTAAGTCAGAGAGGAATGAGGGTGCAAGGCCATTTGGCACTTTAAGGTCTATCATCCATCATCCATTATCTTCCGTTTGTTCCAAAGTCATGTTGCGGGGGCAGCAGCTTGATCAGGGAGGTCCACACATCTCTTTCCACAGCCTCCTCTTCTGGGAGGATTCCAAGGCGTTCCCAGGCCATTCGAAAGAATAGTATCTCCAGCGTGTCCTGGGTCGTCCCCAGGGTCTCCTCCCAGTTGGACATGCCTGAAGCACCTCCCTAGGGAGGCACCCAGGAAGCACCTATACCAGATGCCCGAACAACCTGAACTGGCTCCTCTGGATGTGGAGGAGCAGCGGTTCTACTCCGAGTCTCTCCTGATAACTGAATGTCTCACCCTGTCTCTGAGGGAGAGTCCAGCTCCTGCAGAGGAAACTCATTTCAACCTCCTGGATCCGTGATCTTGTTCTTTCAGTCACTGCTCAGAGGTCATGACCAGAGGGGAGGGTAGAAATGGAGATGAACGTAGACTCCAGTTTAAGGTCAACAGGAGAATTGTAAAGTCTATTCTGATACGTACAGGGAGGCAGTGAAGGGAGGACAGAACTGGTGAAATATGGTCAAACCTACAAGTTCCTGTTAAGAGCTGAGCTGCAGCATTTTGGACGAGCTGGACACGTGAAGTGGAGACCTGACTGACCCCAACATGAAGCGAGTTACAGTAGTCAGCTGGGTTGAAATGAAACATGGACTATTCTTTCATGCTCACATCTGGACAGCGTGACTTAAGCTGAGCTCTCTGTCCTAACTGGAAGAAGCTTTTACTCACAGCTTCTTCTATGTCAAACTAAGATTGATGTTGGTTTAACTCCACAGTTGAAACGTTTTTCACTTCATCACCTTTTCCACTTTTTTGTGATATGTAGAAGTAAACAACAAGCCCACACTGTTCACTGGCACCCATACACATGTTCACCTAAATGTATGTAATAAAAAGAACACTTGTAGTTAACAATAACGTCTGATAAAACGATCTTTGCCTTTCCTCTCCTGTTTCCTGCTGCAACATTGATTTAGTTCATGCTAGCAGATGTCCAAAACTCAAGAGTGTTGAATGGAACTGATGTTTAGACCTTTCATTTAAAGCTGCCATGATATGGCTGCAGGCGTCTTCTGCATACACAGATCTAATTGTTTTAGTAAATCATGCAAGAATGATAATCCAGGCTTGACAAAACTTTACTTATCTTGGGGGGAGGAATTCATATATCATGACATTCTAGAAGCAATAAGTCTACTGTCTCCTGAACTGGAGAAGAAAATGGCCACAAATAAACTTGGCTCAGCATGGGCTAGTATGAAAACTATTGCAGGCCTTCAGAAGCCACAAGACACCGTGTCACTATAGATGGTTTTAATTCAGACTTTGAACTGGCAAACGCTCTAACATCACCTCCAAGATGTTCAAAAAGACTCAGTGTGTAAAAGTGAGCAAAAGTCATGGACCTGATAACGTTTGTGGTCGTTCTGTAAAATTGTGTGCCATTGAGCTGAGTCCTGTTTTTCATTATATTTATAACAAGTCTCTGCAAACACAACATGTCCCTAACATCTGGAAAGATGCTGTTGTGGTTCCCTAAATGCAATCGTCCCAAAGCTGTTGGTGATGATTGGGGATGTCATGTCAGAGCAGCCAGCAGGTTCATTATAAAGTACGCAGGTGATTCTGTTATTGTCAGTCTGCTTGAAGCAAATGAAAGTGGCCATGGGCAGGTGACTGAAGATTCTGTTCAATGGTGCGAGGACTCTTTCCTCAAACTAAATATTGATAAGACAAAAGATATGATCATTGATTTTAGGAGGAAGCCTCACAAGCACCAAGTCACTTTAATCAAAAGCCAAACTATTGAGAGAGTGCACTCTTACAAATATCTTGGGACAGTCGTAGATGACGAATTAAACTTTGAAACCAATTTTGACAAAGTGTGTAAGAAGGCCCACCAGCGTTTATTTTGTCTAAGGAAACTGTCAATTTAATACTGACCGAACCATGAGGACCATGTTTTATTGAATCAGTTTTATCTTTCTCCTGGGTCTCATGGTTTGGTCAAGCAACGCTGAAAGAAGAGAGTTCCCTGCAGCAGGTTGTTAAGCTGTCGTCCGCTGATCGGAGGAATCATCCCGGTACATTAGCCAGGTACAGCGGGCAGCTTCTTCTGTTATAAAAGATGTTTTTCACCCCCTTCACAGAGTTTCAGTTTCTTCCCTCCGGTCGGAGGTTTTTAGTTCCTAAATGTAGAACAAGACGTTTTAAAAATAGCTTTGTTCCTGCTGCTGTTATTGAAGTGAACAAACTGAACTGAGTTCTCAGTGTTTTAACAGATTTTATCTAATGATAAATTAACATTTTAATATATGTTTTATACTAAAGTTTTACTCTCCTCTTTTATGTCCTACTTTGCTTTGAATATGAGCTGTGGAGCCTTGAGCACTGTTATCTGAAAGGTTTATTTGAGGTGTTCTTGTGTGTGTGCATGGATGTATGCCCTGTACCACAAACCAAATCTACCCCTGGCTGTAAATAAAGTAACCTAACCATCTATCCTCTAGGAATTAAATCAGTGTTTCCTTTGGCATTTATCTTCTGGTCTAGTGTCTCTTCACAGCTCTGCCAGTAATAAACCACACACCTTGGCCAGTTTCTCGTCCATCTGATCTTTAGCAAACTTGATCTGCTCAATGTTCAGCTGAATGGCTGCTGTCGTAGCCTGAAACTGCTTCTGCATGTCAGCGGCCGTCTGCTGCAGCACGGACTCTACCAAGGTCCTCAGGGACACAGAGTTGTTCTTCTGCTGCTCCGCCTTGGTAATGTTGAAGTCTGACATGTTCTCCCACTGCTTGGGAGTGACTGTGATGCTGGGAGATAAACAAAAACAGCCATGAACACTCAGAACAAACACGTGTTCATTCATTTCACTCAAGTTTTGTAGCAAAACTTGAAGATAAAAATATCAGCAGATTTGAACTTGTCGTGGACGTGACACCTGAGTGGGGGGAGCATCTGGATGCTTCTGGATAAAGCTTGTTCCTCGTGTCTGTTATACACTCTGATAAAGATCTGGAGTTTAGAGACCAAATCAACACGTTTGTCATGTATAATGTTGGTTTTGGCACATTTCAAGGATTCAAGGTTCTTTATTTGTCATAAGCACAGCATGTGGTACATGTGGTGGAACAAAAGTGTGTACGCAGGGTCCCAGTTACATCCAACAAAAGTATAAAATGTAAAAGAAAACAGTAATAAGATCTAAGATATGAACTATGGAAAACATTAACTAGTTAAAAAACGTTAAAGCTGAGGGAACTGTTCTTTGAAGCACCTGGTGTACAGCACAGTTTGCATCGTTACATTTATAAGCTCTCGGGTGCTCTTACATCTTAGATCTTTTGATGAGAAGAGATGGAGCTTTGGCTGTTTTGGTTGAACTGTGTAAATTAAATGATCTGTAACCTCGTGCAAAACTGTGAGTTCTCACAAGGTCAGCTGTGTTCAGAGATACGTTTTGTGAATGACTCAGTTATTGCCACACTACATTTTCACCCAGCATCTATAAAATAGGCCCAGTTACAGCCATTTCTATACTGGACACTGTCACTTGGCAGCCATCTTGAATGATGTTGACTCCAACAGTTACAGAGCTGTAAATCAAATTATTACTTTCTGAGACCGTCAATAAAAATTCTCCTGCGTTTCATGGGATGGGATATTTTTTGCTAAAAGCATATTGTGTTGACTCTAACAGTTACGGTCAACATGTTAAGCAAAGATGTTGCACAATGTGTAACACTCAGCTTCTGTGTTGGGAACAACTCTCAGCTGACACCACACCAAACTTTAGCTCAGCATCTATGAAAGAAGCTAGTTTACAGCCCGTCCTGTGCAGGTCAGAGCCACTTAGCTGTGGTGGCCATCTTGAATTGGGACGTCTCCAAAAGATATTCAGTTGTAGTTGTACATCTATTAATTATTTTTTAAGTTTAATTAAAATGTGTTCAGTGCTTCGTGGGATGTAGTGCAAAGAGACTGAATGAACTGACTCCAATACAAAATATTAATTAGTTAATGGGAAACTTTTAAGAACACATGTTGCGAGATGTGTCAGATCTTGCAAATGTTGGAGACCAGTCTCGGCTGCTAACACCAAATTTTAGCTCAGTAACCGTAAAAGCCTTTTTTTGGTCACTTAGCTGTGGTGGCCATCTTGAATGGGTTTGATTGTAAAATAGAATTACTTGTAGATCCACTGGTTCATGAGATAACAGACATGAACAGACACATGCACACACTGTCACCGCTGCACCGTGGCTGCAGGTGATAATGGTCCCTAATACTGGGCTCCTAAAATACATTTAAACAAATATTTTGTGACTTTCTGGAGACAACAGGAAGATGATCGTTCACCTCGGCAGTGCAGTGCTGTTGTATTTGGACATCTGCTGGTTGCTGATTGAATGAACAGTCATTAAAGCGCAGGAGTTGTCAATGTTCTGAGCCACAAACTTCTCCTTCAGATCCTTTTCTAAATGATACTTAGCAGATCGATTGAGTCTGGAGGATAAAAACATTTGTCTTATTCCTGTTAAGCTGCACAATATCTGACAAGTGAATCTGAAGGTCCTAAAACAAATGTTGAAGGTGATTTCTTACCGGATCTGTTCAGTGATCTGCTCTGCCACCTGCTCCAGAAGAGGCACCACTCCCTCCATGACGTCCCTCTCTTTGAGCAGCCCCATGTTCACGTCGTCCTGCAGCCTCTCAGAGGGAACACGCTTCTTTCTACAAACCACACAACACGGAGGACATGAACATTTTAATTACGTTAACTAGTTACTGTCTTTCTCTGCAAAACGTACAACAGTTCTTTGATTCAGACATGGGAGACATTGTGGTAAATTTTGGAGAGTAAAAATAAACGTAACAAATGTCACATAAACAGTTTGATTCTGCAGGCATCATACTGCTAATAGTTTAAGAAACAAGTGTAAATTTAAACTTTATGCATCCAGTTATTGAAAACTAACAACTAACAAAATGTTCAGGCATACATGTATGCAAGTGCAAGAAATCTTGAACAGTTCCAGAAGTTTTTTAGGGATCTTTGTTGTCCATCAGCTTCACCTTTCATCCAGACAGAGAACGGTGACCCTCAGAGGCTCTTGGCACATCTCCAGGGCTTTCTTCACTCTGATTTGTAAAGCAACAAGAACATCCGTCTCCAGAATGATCTCTTCTAGCTTCAGTTCCAACTCCTTCTTCAGAAACTGGATATCTCTGACTCGCTGATCTGCACAGCACAGGGAATCAAATCATCTCAGCAATAGCTGCCAACTTCTCCCTTGGTACTAAACACTATCCACCCCCCACCTCCACTTACCAAGTTGCTTACTGTCCTCGTCCTGCATACGTTTGCAAGCCTTGTCAGATTCCTGAATCAGCCTCTTGCACTCTGCTCTGAAGAGCTCAGAGTGGTTCAGCGTGCCCTCCATGTTCACAAGATCAGGTCCTCCGAGCTGCTGGAGGCTGTAGTCCACGACAGACATGCTTTGTCTTGGACAGCAGGAAGGACAAAGTTGAATGAGACCGTGTGAGAAAACGTAGCTGCTCTTGGTTACATAGAAACAGAAACAAAACACACTAAAACATGGATGAGTGCTCTCTGGAAGATCCAGTCCCTTTGCCATGACCTGTTACATTTGTTGAAACTTTAAGGAAACACATCAGTTTCAAAACATTTAAAAATGATCCTGACTGTTATAAAGTTGACTGCATTTAACTAGACTGACTCTGTACAGTAACTTAATTCAGTTGATTCATATAGCTCCAGATCACAGCAAAGTTGTCTCAGGGACTTCACAGGAACATTCACAGAAAAGACAATTAGTAAAGTTCTCTGTCTAAGGAATCCAGCAGACAAGATGAATCTTCACTTCATCACAGTCTCATCCTGAGCGAGCACAAAGGAGACAGTGGAAAGAAAAACTCCCTTTAACAGGAAGAAACCTCCAGCAGAACCAGCTCAGGACAAGTGTCCATCTGCTTTGACCGGCTGGTTGAGAGGACAGGAAGGAGAGACAGACGAACACAGAATGGTAGGTCCAGGTATAGGTCCAGGTA
>NC_056503.1:5410549-5411853 GCF_014905685.2 Nematolebias whitei
GACCCTAACTATAGGATTTATCAAAAAGGAAAGTCTTAAGCCTGGTTTTAAAACTGGACAATGTGTCAGCCTCACGGACAGAAACTGGAAGTTGGTTCCACAAGAGAGGAGCCTGAGAACTGGAAGATCTGCCTCCCATTCTGTTTTTAGAAACTCTAGTAAGCGCATGTAAACCTGCAGCCTGAGAGTGAAGTGCTCTGTTAGGAAAATATGGAACAATAAGATCAGTAATATAAGATGGAGCTAGGTTGTTGAGAGCTTTGTAGCTTTGTTTAATAAGTAGTAAGGGTGCTGCTGCAGAAACAAAATGAACAGTTTACAAAAAATCCTGAGTGATTACTTTCTAGACAGCTGAAGAAGTTGAACCAAACAAATTGCAAGAAAAATAATCCTGAGACCAGAGGGTAAAGTAGAGGCTTGTTCCAGCAGCAAAAGGATGGAACCACCAGCCTTGGAGGCTCGTCCAGTACTTGAAGTTTGTACACAGTAATAAAAACAAACCATAGGCATGCCACTAAACTATCATTTTTCAGAACTCCAATCTTCTGGCATTAAGAAACATAAAAAGAAAACTAACTATTTTAGTCAGTCACTGTTGCCTCCTTTAGATAAAGTAGAAGGAAACATGATCAAATCATTCATTTGTTTTTTGAAAACAAACATCTGCCTTATAATCAATCTTCTAATTAGTCTTTAGGAAAAGTAAATCGTGCATGTAGGAACTTGCTTTGACTACAGCAGCAACTGTGATGAAAACTACAGCCTCAGTGGATTTTACAACCTTACCAGCATGAATAATGTGTCTTCAAGCGTTAATGAGAAATTAAAGCACATATGCAGATAAGGTTCCCATAACAGTGCACGTATGTTGAAGAACTGCTGGACACAGCAGATTACTGTGAATCATGGCTCCAACAAGACAGCTGAAACAAAGCACACGATCACAAAACTGCTTCAAAAACGTCAATGATCACTGAATTTTGCACCAGTTGTTGGTTGTTTACATCCAGCTGTGTCAAAGTACAAACAAAATGGAAATGTTGTAAAAGGGAAGTGTACTAATTGATCAAGGAAGACAAGAAATGGTCAGGACAGAAAACTTGAACCAAAATGGATTGAAAACAGGAATTGAACAAAACAAATGAAAAACATGTAGGAGGAAACTGGAGTCAAAGTCTGTGACCAAAGTGAGAAACATCCCTGAAAAGAAATGGGATTTAGATACAGAGCAGTCCAGCAGACGCCATCATTAACACCCAAACAGAAAAGAAGAAAGTGAGAGTGGGCTCAAGAAAAGCCTGAAT
>NC_056503.1:5411953-5413575 GCF_014905685.2 Nematolebias whitei
CAAACAGAAAAGAAGAAAGTGAGAGTGGGCTCAAGAAAAGCCTGAATGCACAAACACATTCCAGCTCAGTCATTACAAATGCCAAGGACACGTCTCATTTCACCACATGAAAAACGTTTACAGATTACTGTGGATTTCTTAAGATCAGAATGCAACTTGCCATAAGACCAAGCACGTGAAAACTGTTCTGCAAAAAAAAACTATACCGGTAATGTCTGCAGCAGATTTTACACACAGTCCAGATCTCAGCCCAGTGAAGAAGGTTTGGGTGGAAATAGAAGAAAATGGTCAATGACAAGACCTGCAGAGCTGACCTGGGAACAGCAGTAAGGAGCCAGGTTGATGTATCGTTGGTCATTAGCTGGGTCTGTTACTGTACAAGAGACAGTTTGTGAGTTAAAGTACTGAAAGTGCAGTGATGATGTCATTCTTTCCTTTACTTAATGTTAAAAAGCAGCTGTGACCGACTACAGCAAATATATGTATTTTCTCTTAACACAAGAAGTTTGGAATATTGAAACTGGTAGTTTTGTGGCATGTATTTATTTATTCTATACAAAATTAAATGATTGAAAGAGCAGCCTCTAAGAATGGTGGTTCCATATTTATGTATTTATTCGTGTCCACGCGGGCGCGTGATAAAAGGCTTTCAGGAATAATTATGGAAATTATTTATTTTTGCTCTTGATCAAACAGTCTGTTTATTAAAAACAAATATTTTGACTGCAGTAAAAATCGATTTTAATTATAGTTTATATTACTGAACGTACTGGAGCATTAGCTGTTGGCTAACCAGGTTTAACATCCTAAATGTTTTTTGTTTCAGTTTTTACAAAAATTAAAGTGACAATTCGGGAATTGTGACTGATGTTTTTAAAGACAATAAAGAATCAAATATAACACAGAAACATTTAACATTTTCGACACATACCTTGTTTTAAGTAGCTAAACAACCGGAAAGTATCAGAAAAATCCTTACGAGTCAAAAGACAACAAGCGGTTGCTACTGGCAACAACCGATGATACGTCATCACGCGTCGCCGTAAGTTAAAAAAAAACAACTTTATTAACAACATAAAACAGAACACCAGAACAATGGAATAAGATACAAATATAAACTCTTGTGAAAGGTGTCATAAATACATTTTACAAAATAGGGGACTTTACAAAATAATGAAAGATTAAAAATAATAATAAAAAGAACGAAGGAGCAAGACTATATGAAAAACTTAAAACAATAACTTTTTTAGATATATGTTGTAAGAGCAGTTTTCCAGTTTTTTAATCTACTTAATGAAGAATAGTAGGACTTAAATGTGTTCAAAAAACAGGAAAGAGGACTTATTATCCCTCCACTTACTACAGTGTGGTACTTAAGTACTACTATAGTTATTGATTATTGAGCATGAACTTTGTTAACTGTATTTATGGCATCAGAGAAAGCTGAGCTTAAGTTATCCACATAAAATAAAATGGCATCAGCATCAAAAGAAGGAATGTTAAGTTTGAGATTAATCCACTTTCTTATGTCTGTCCAAAAACTTTGAGAATGTTGACATGAAAAAAACAAAAACAAATGCTTGACAGATTCATTCTGATTTTCAAAAGACGCACCAATCAAC
>NC_056503.1:5413675-5414861 GCF_014905685.2 Nematolebias whitei
ATTCAGGCTTTTCTTGAGCCCACTCTCACTTTCTTCTTTTCTGTTTGCGTGTTAATGAAGGCGTCTGCTGGACTGCTCTGTATCTAAATCCCATTTCTTTTCAGGGATGTTTCTCACTTTGGTCACAGACTTTGACTCCAGTTTCCTCCTACATGTTTTTCATTTGTTTTGCTCAATTCCTGTTTTCAATCCATTTTGGCTCAAGTTTTCTGTCCTGACCATTTCTTGTCTTCCTTGATCAATTAGTACACTTCCCTTTTACAACATTTCCATTTTGTTTGTGCTTTGACACAGCTGGATGTAAACAACCAACAACTGGTGCAAAATTCAGTGATCTTTGGCGTTTTTGAAGCAGTTTTGTGACCGTGTGCTTTGTTTCAGCTGTCTTGTTGGAGCCATGATTCACAGTAATCTGCTGTGTCCAGCAGTTCTTCAACATACGTGCACTGTTATGGGAACCTTATCTTCATATGTGCTTTAATTTCTCATTAACGTTTGAAGACACATTATTCATCCTGGTAAGGTTGTAAAATCCACTGAGGCTGTAGTTTTCATCACAGTTGCTGCTGTAGTCAAAGCAAGTTCCTACATGCACGATTTACTTTTCCTAAAGACTGATGAATGATTTGATCATGTTTCCTCTACTTTATCTAAAGGAGGCAACAGTGACTGACTAAAATAGTTAGTTTTCTTTGTATGTTTCTTAATGCCAGAAGGTTGGAGTTCTGAAAAATGATAGTTTAGTGGCATGCCTATGGTTTGTTTTTATTACTGTGTACAAACTTCAAGTACTGGATGAGCCTCCAAGGCTGGTGGTTCCATCCTTTTGCTGCTGGAACGAGCCTCTACTTTACCCTCTGGTCTCAGGATTATTTTTCTTGCAATTTGTTTGGTTCAACTTCTTCAGCTGTCTAGAAAGTAATCACTCAGGATTTTTTGTAAACTGTTCATTTTGTTTCTGTAGCAGCACCCTTAGTACTTATTAAACAAAGCTACAAAGCTCTCAACAACCTAGCTCCATCTTATATTGCAGATCTTATTTTTCCATATTTTCCTAACAGAGCACTTCACTCTCAGACTGCAGGTTTACTTGTGATTCCTAGAGTTTCTAAAAACAGAATGGGAGGCAGATCTTTCAGTTCTCAGGCTCCTCTCTTGTGGAACCAACTTCCAGTTTCTGTCCATG
>NC_056503.1:5414961-5416364 GCF_014905685.2 Nematolebias whitei
ATCTATGTTATATTACAAATAAAATATTGACATTTGCCATCTCCACATCATTGCATTCAGTTTTTATTCACAATTTGTTTAGTGTCCCAACTTTTTTGGAATCCGGTTTGTAGTTTTGTTGCCCACATTCAATTAAATTCAAAATTACTTGATTCATCTCAAAGGTAAATTCAGTGTTGTAGCTCATCATCCTGGTTTCATGAAAGAGTTGTTCTAGATGCTGATGGATGTGAGCAGGAATGAGCTCTTAGCAGTCCGTCTTACAGTGGATCTGAAGAAGCTGCTGTTTACTTGGACTTGGGTTTCTCTGTCCTCCTGGGCAGCAGGACCATCTGAATGTTGGGCAGAACTCCTCCCAGCAGCTTATTGAGCTCCTCGTTGCAGACAGACAGCTGCAGGTGCCGAGGGATGATCCTGGTCTTCTTGTTGTCACGAGCCGTTCTAACAGTTCAATATCTGGACTCCATTGTTTTTGCCACTTCTCTCTAAATCTCCATCTGCTCAAATGGTCATAAAGCCTGGCAGGAAGACGCTGGAGTCAGGGATTTGAACCTGCAGCCATGTCTCAGTGAAACACTGCATCCCCCATACTGTGGATGGGTCCTTGTTAGGGCTTGTAGTTCATCCAACTTGTTCCCCAGCTGTAGTTGAGATCTTTGAGCTTTGAGACGGTAATCAGCTGCTCCCGGTTGTAATAAAAAACAACACCTTGCTGTCATGGTTACACATCATAATAAACGTCCAAAACTAAAAAGGTTTCAGTAAAAATCCTTCCGGCTGCACAGCATCTGATACCAGAGGAAACGATCGTCTAAAGTGATTTTCTTCCAGAAAAGAAGAGTAATCGAGAGCTGCTCCACCATGCAGCACCTTGAGCAGCGCAGGTCTGGAGCATCAAGCCCAGCAGCTGCCTCCAGTCTATCATTTAATTTACCTGAGTACACTTGGAAATAAAGATATGCAGATTTAGACAAGTTCTTATTCTTCCAGTTTCTTAGCCAGTTAGTTTTTGAGATTTTGATCATCCGTTTTGACGAGTGCACGTGTCAGACGCAGGCCTTGAACTCCTGAAGCAGGTTTGCAGTTCCTGTCATGATGCGTAACTTTTGAAAGAAAGAGTCTCCCTCCATTCTTTGAACCTGCTCTAAATTCAGGTGAAAAGACTGCAAGCTTTTCAACTCCCATGAGAATGTTGAGATCCCACTCAGACATCTCAAGATGATGCAGAGGACAGGAGGTAGATGGAGGTAGATGGAGGAGGACTCTCTGTGGAGACCCTGAAGAGGGAACAGCCCAAAGAAAAGGAGCAAGAAAAATTCAGGAGGTTCCCTCTTGAATGCCGTTTGCTGACCAGTGGCCTGCAGTCGCAGCCCCGGGAGAGACTACCGGTAGTTTAAGGGAAG
>NC_056503.1:5416464-5417486 GCF_014905685.2 Nematolebias whitei
TTACATAAACGTAAGGTTTTAGCAAATATTACAACAATAAAACACACAAGATCGATGCGAGACTTAACATTTATTGTTCCAAGTTTTGTTACAGTAGTCGCTGTTATTTAATCAAAAACCAGCAACAACTTGGCTACAAAAATAACTTAATCCAGCATGTCAAAAGTAGAACAAACACATTTTAAATTCATGTCAGAAAAAGGGAAATGTCGTGACAAATAACACACACAGGCGTCAAACGTAAGCAGCTTACAACGCAGACATTTTAAGGCACTTGCTGAACACGAAGGTTATAAAAACTAAACAGAACTCATATTCTTCAGTGATAATAATCTTTAAATATTTATGCATTAACAACAGGCAGTGCAACATTACTTTGTCTTTGACGCCAGAATCAACATTTAAAGGGGATTATTTTAATGTCTGAAAATGACATGGGTTCTGCAGTAAGTGATCAGCTGCTCCAAAGTTAAAGAAGTTTTTATTTCAAAACATCAAAGTTCATGCTCAATATTCCAGATAAAAACCCCAACAGTAAGAAAGGAACTGTCCAGAAGGAAGCTAGCGTTGCCTTCATGCTCTCCAGGAACCACTGACATCCATTACCCTTGTTGAGAACAAAACCCAAACGTAAGTAGAAGCCATGTTTCCCACCTCAGTGACAACGTGTAAACCAGAGCTCCAGCTTGAACGCTGCAGCAGCACATTCAGAACTCAGGTACCCACAAAAACATCACATTCTTCCTATGGAGTCTGGGGGTCGCCAGTACTGACCATAGACGTGCATCACACAGACACTGGCAGGTTTGTCTAGAGTAGAAAATGATAGAACACGGCTGCTTTTCTGAGTAAATTATGAACAAAGGTTTGGTTCAGTCAGCTGTGCCCATGAGTTAAAGATGAACGATGAAGACAGCGTAATGACACTTCTCATCGTTGTTACAAAGAGAGGATGGTGCCACCCGTCCTCTGCATCTTCCCTTAAACTACCGGTAGTCTCTCCCGGGGCTGCGACTGCAGGC
>NC_056503.1:5417586-5418939 GCF_014905685.2 Nematolebias whitei
CTTCCCTTAAACTACCGGTAGTCTCTCCCGGGGCTGCGACTGCAGGCGACTGGTCAGCAAACGGCATTCAAGAGGGAACCTCCTGAATTTTTCTTGCTCCTTTTCTTTGGGCTGTTCCCTCTTCAGGGTCTCCACAGCGAGTCCTCCTCCATCTACCTCCATCTACCTCCTGTCCTCTGCATCATCTTGAGATGTCTGAGTGGGATCTCAACATTCTCATGGGAGGTGAAAAGCTTGCAGTCTTTTCACCTGAATTTAGAACAGGTTCAAAGAATGGAGGGAGACTCTTTCTTTCAAAAGTTACGCATCATGACAGGAACTGCAAACCTGCTTCAGGAGTTCAAGGCCTGCGTCTGACACGTGCACTGGTCAAAACGGATGATCAAAATCTCAAAAACTAACTGGCTAAGAAACTGGAAGAATAAGAACTTGTCTAAATCTGCATATCTTTATTTCCAAGTGTACTCAGGTAAATGAAATGATAGACTGGAGGCAGCTGCTGGGCTTGATGCTCCAGACCTGCGCTGCTCAAGGTGCTGCATGGTGGAGCAGCTCTCAATTACTCTTCTTTTCTGGAAGAAAATCACTTTAGACGATCGTTTCCTCTGGTATCAGATGCTGTGCAGCCGGAAGGATTTTTACTGAATTTTTAGTTTTGGACGTTTGTTATGATGTGTAACCATGACAACAAGGTGTTGTTTTCTTTTACAACCGGGAGCAGCTGATTACCGTCTCAAAGCTCAAAGATCTCAACTACAGCTGGGAAACAAGTTGGATGAACTCCAAGCCCTAACAAGGACCCATCCACAGTATGGGGGATGCAGTGTTTCACCGAGACATGGCTGCAGGTTCAAATCCCTGACTCCAGCGTCTTCCTGCCAGGCTTTATGACCATTTGAGCAGATGGAGATTTAGAGAGAAGTGGCAAAAACAATGGAGTCCAGATATTGAACTGTTAGCACAGCTCGTGACAACAAGACGACCAGGATCATCCCCCGGCACCTGCAGCTGTCTGTCTGCAACGAGGAGGAGCTCAACAAGCTGCTGGGAGGAGTTCTGCCCAACATTCAGATGGTCCTGATGCCCAGGAGGACAGAGAAACCCAAGTCCAAGTAGACAGCAGCTTCTTCAGATCCACTGTGAGACGGACTGCTAAGAGCTCCTTCCTGCTCACATCCATCAGCATCTAGAACAACTCTTTCATGAAACCAGGATGATGAGCTACAACACTGAATTTACCTTTGAGATGAATCAAGTAGTTTTGAATTTAATTGAATGTGGGCAACAAAACTACAAACCGGATTCCAAAAAAGTTGGGACACTAAACAAACTGAATAAAAACTGAATGCAATG
>NC_056503.1:5419039-5421313 GCF_014905685.2 Nematolebias whitei
ACTGTGTAGGTACACTGTGCAGACTCTTAGGCAGAGCTTGTGGGGTTTGTAGTTTCACTGAGCGTTGCACAGTCTGACTTCAGGATAAAGCTGCTGGGAGGTCCACTCCTGGGAAGATCAGTGACTGCTCAGACTTTTCATGTTTGAATAAGAACGATGGACTCCTGGAAACGTCTGAAAACGTTCTGCTGATTACTCACCTGAAATGTTTCACTAATTCCAATGATGCAGTGCAGAGAGCTGCAGTAGTAGCACAGTACACACGCTCCTCCTCTCACAGGGATATCCTCTTTACTGACAAACACCTACAGAAACAGACCAATGCAGTTCTTCTGCGGAGTCTTTTGATGAGTGCAAACTGGAATATTTCTCACTGGGCCACTACCTGCATCTGTTCCTCATTGACAGCCACCTCGTCATCTTTGACCCACGTATATGTGACGTAGTCTGAGAAGCTGCTGAAGCCAACCTGAATGTCAGACACAGTAAAAGTGAGACAGAAGCTGAGACAGGAAATATAAATAGCTGATGGTGAACAGCCGACCTTGTAGAGTCCGATCCAGTCCCAGTTACTGGAGGGAAACGGCTGCAGAGGTCTGTAGAGAACCACGGCATCAATGTCTGCAGACCAGTCACCAACTGCCTGCAGACGCACCAGAGGAGTGTCGTACACCTTCCTCAGCTGGAGGAACAAAGAAACCATCTCCTTAATTCCATTACTTATGTTATAAATAATATACATTTAAAAAATCCTCCCTAAATGACAAAGTCAAATCATGGTTCTACAGAGTATAATCAATTAAATAACAAATATGTAACGTAAAACAAGTGATAAATATTAAACTGCTGAAAAGGGACGTTCATAAATGCATCAAGAAATGGAATGAATACGAGACGTGCACGTGTATGAAGAGCAGGAGCGCAGCACAGTGACCATGCAAGGAGGGGAACAGTGAGGAACACCACCAGTCCCTGAAGGACTTATTCAGTGAGTGAGATGGGAAAGACTGTGCATGTAACCACTGTTGCTCAGGTTCCTAACAATGCACGGACTGTCTGCCGCTCGGCCAGGAGTCGGGCCCCTGGGGCAGCAGCTTGAACAGGGAGGCCCGGACATCTCTTCTGGGAGGACTCCAGGCCCAGGCCAGCAGAGACACAGTCCCTCCAGCATCTTCTCTGGGTTTCCTCCCAGTTGGAAAAACATAACCAGAAACCAGAGGGCATCCTTGCCAGATGTCCAAACCACGTCAACTGGCTCCTGTGAATGTGGAGGATTTGGAGGTGCCGATCCTGATCCCAGCTCTTCACACTGGCCTTCAAACTGCCTCCCCAACAGCACCACCCCTCCCACCATGAAGGTCACGGCATGTCAATTATTAAGCACCTGTACGTGTTTGTATGTTACCAGTTCACTGCGGCTGAGGTAGGCGCCAAAGGCATCGCTTCTCCACACCTCCAGCCCCTGTCCCAGCACCGGACCCTAACCTCCCCGGGACTTTTGAATCTAAAATTCAACTGTGTAATAAATGTGTAACCAACAAAGTGATGAAGGCTTGTAAGCGCAATCATCCAGGTAGACGACAACAAAAAAGATTACAGTAGTCCCTCGCTACTTGGCGGCTCATTTATCGTGGACTCGCTCTATCGTGGTTTTTCAAAATAAGAGTGGACATGACACACAACTGGCTGATTGATGGATGAGCTGCAGGGTCGGCATGGAATTTTTATTTAAAATAAATTATTTTAAATTATTTAGCACCTGCTGCACCTTTGTACACAATTTTGGTTGGTTAAAACAGATTTTAAAGAGAAAAGAGAAAGGGAGGGGTCAGTGACGAACAGGAGTTGAGCTTTTTCTCATCCAGTGTCTTCAGTAGAACGAGAGACACGAAGAAACGATGAAACTGATGAGGTTGATCATTTTCATTTATCATGCGATTAATTGAGTTCTTGTTTATTGTGACAGGACAACACAAAATCACTTTGAAATTTCTTCTTCTTTCGGCTGTTCCCTCTTAAGGGTTCTCCACAGCGAGTCCTCCTCCTCCACCTCGCTCTGTCCTCACTCCATCTACCTCCATGTCCTCTCTAACTGCATCCATATGTCTCATCTTTATCTTTTTCCTGGCAGCTGCATTTCTAACATCCTCCTACAAATACACCCACTGTCCCTCCTCTGGACATGTCCAAACCATTGTCCCTCCTCTGGACATGTCCAAACCACTGTCCCTCCTCTGGACATGTCCAAACCACTGTCCCTCCTCTGGACATGTC
>NC_056503.1:5421413-5423760 GCF_014905685.2 Nematolebias whitei
CTCCATCTACCTCCATGTCCTCTCTAACTGCATCCATATGTCTCATCTTTATCTTTTTCCTGGCAGCTGCATTTCTAACATCCTTCTACCAATACACCCACTGTCCCTCCTCTGGACATGTCCAAACCATTGTCCCTCCTCTGGACATGTCCAAACCACTGTCCCTCCTCTGGACATGTCCAAACCACTGTCCCTCCTCTGGACATGTCCAAACCATCTCAGTGTGTCCTCTCTAACTTCCTCTCCCAGTTGTTCAACCTGTGCTGTACGTCTGATGATCTCATTCCTGATCTTCTCCATCCTTGTCTCTCCTAAGGAGAACCTCAACATCTTCATTTCTGACACTTCCAGTTCTGTCTCTTGTCTTTTTGTCCATGTCTGTCTCCAGACCACACTCAGGCATGGGCAAACCCTGGCCCGCGGGCCGTTTACGGGCCGTTGGGCTTTTTAATTGGCCCGCCAAAATTGGCCAAAATTTGGACAATAAAAACAAAAAAAACTAGAGGTGCACCGATTACAGTTTTCTGGCCGATCACTGATTTCTAAAAAGTCTGAGCTGTCGATTCTGATTTTTGTCGATACCGATTTTGTTTTCTAAGCGACACTGTCAGGAGTTATAAGGTCACAATGCACCTTCAATTTTTCAATATTATTTTATTGAAAACCATACCATTGAACAATATCCTAGAAACAATACAATGTTTTAACTGGCCATGAGGTAGTGCTTTGAAATATAAATGAAGTTCAGACAATTGTTGTTGAAACTAAAAAAAATCTATAAAATCGGTTTCTCATACAAGTATTGGCCGATTTTCTATTTCCCAAAATTAAAGAAATCGGTGCTAAAAAAAACTTTTTATTTTTTTTACTTTATTTTTCAGGGGTGCCGAGTTAAATTTTAGGGGTGCTTAAGCACCCTAAAAAGAGGTTAAAATCACCACTGGTCTAAATTATATTTAAAAACTGCATTTAGGGGAAAAAGAACTGGTGTAGTTTTATCTGTAGTTCCCACATTTCCCCAGAAGAGGCGCACTACAGACACTGGCGTGTATTAGAGGCAAAATAACAGTAGAGAAGAAGTAATTTCTTCTTCTTCACGCTGATTTACACTTTGCCCTACGAACTCGTCTGTAAAAACGAGTTTATCAAAGAAAGAAAAGTGTAGAGTGAGTGCCGAGTGTTTAATATGGAGTGGACAACAACATATATCCACATCCAAGATGGCGCCGGTGTGTAAGGCTGCCCGTCTCTCGCTCTCTGCTTGTATTTTATTTTTGTTATTTTTACAATGGTTTGTGCAGTGTGCCGAGTCATATTTTCAGTATGATCGTTGGGCACTTTTGGAGCTCCGTACTTTTGCTGAAATTCCCGCGGAGTTTTTGAACAGCGGCCAGCACTCTCCCCCACCGGTCCTATCTGAGATTCCTGCGTTCCTTCTGCGTGACCCTGGCCTTTCTCCATGGAGGAAACGTCGCAGACGTCGTGGGAAGCGTGCAGGGATTTTGGTGAAACTGAGGCAAAGAGTGGATTATTCTTTCAGGACTCGCTCTGGATCTGATCATCTCCTCTCTGACCCGTGGTGCTCCCGGGGCCCGGCTGCTGGCCAGCTGCCCGCGCGCTCAGTCCATGGAAACACCTGGAGTTGTTTACCTGTGCGCCGCACCAGCAGACCAGGAGGAGCCGTTCTTCATAACCTGCGCCCGCTGGCGCGCGCGTCTCCCTCCACGGCTGTGCCTGTGTCGGACAATATCAGGATGTGTTTAATCAACGCAAGGTCTGTTTCCAACAAGACGTTTATCCTCAATGACTTTTTTAAAGATGAGGAGTTGGATTTTCTGTTCGTCACGGAATCTTGGATTTCTGATGGTGAGTCCAGCACCTTGGTGGAACTACTTCCTCCGGACTGTTTATGTTTCAATGCCCCGCGGCCATCAGGTCGGCGCGGGGGGGGATTATTAACAGTTTTTTAAAGCAAACTTGGCCTGTAAACAGTTGTCCATCCCGGTGTCCCGCGCCAGCTTCGAGCTGAGCGCCTTTGAACTTGGACACTCTCCTCCGGTCCTGTGTGCGCTCATCTACCGCCCACCTCGTTCTAAGGACTTCATAAATGAATTCTCTGACTTTTTGGCTGATATCACTCAGAGATACACTCACTTTTTGCTTATTGGTGACTTTAATTTGCATGTGTGTTGTCAGGAGAAGCCCTTAGTGAAGGACTTTCTGGATTTATTGGACTCTTTTGGCTTAGCTCAGCAGGTGAGCGGCCCCACCCAGGAACATGGTCACACGCTGGACCTCGATTTAACACGCGATGTCTCTGTTTCTAATTTGAAAATCGGTGACAATG
>NC_056503.1:5423860-5430069 GCF_014905685.2 Nematolebias whitei
TTTTAGAACTCAGTGTGGCCGCGAGTCTGAAAGTTTGCCCACCCCTGACATAGCTGGTCTCACCTCTGTCTTGTAAACTTTTCATTTGACCTTTGCTGACACCCTTTAGTCACAAATCACTCCTGAAACTTTTCTCCATCCACACTATCCTGCCTGGACTCTCTTCTTCAGTGGACCCCAAGTACGTCAAGTCCTGCACCTTTGTGACCTCTGCTCCTTGTAGCCTCACTGTTCCACCTCCTCCCTCTCATTCACACACATGTACTCTGTCTTACTACGGCTGATTCCTCTTCTTTCAAGAGCATACCTCCACCTCTCCAAGTTCTCTTCCACCTGTTCCCTGTTCTCAGCACAGATCATAATGTCATCTGCACATATCATAGTTCACGGGGATTCATGCCTGACCTCATCTGTTAGTCGGTCCATCACCAGAGCAGAAGAGAAGAATGTGTCAAAGACAGATAACGTTACCGAGGAATGGGTGATCATGTGACGCACAGTGATAGAGTGTCTCACCGTTAGTGTGAAGATGCCAAGGACAGGTTTGTGGTCACTGATGCTGTACTCCATGTTGCTGGTGTACAAGTCCTGTCTGAGCTTCAGAGGGTACTCCTCATCCTCATCCTGCTGTGTGATCGACACTTGACTTGGTCCAACTGAGTTCTCGTCTTGCTCGTCAGAAGGCAGAGCTTTGGGTCGTACACGCCACAAAATCCTGTCAGTCCAAGCAGGTTTCCGCTTCTTACTGCTAAACAGTCGACCACAGGGGAGAGAGCACAGACCAGTTTTAGCCGACCTTGCTAAACCTTTGAGACGGTAACCCTCTTGCATGTGAGATAATGGAACATGTATCAAGAGAATAAATAAATGAATAAATAATTTATACTGATTGTCAAAACAGATGTAATAATAACTATTAAACTGTTACCGTTTTATGTAAAAGCATTCAAACTCATTGTGTTTAAGCTTTTTACTGCCAGCTGCACAAAGGTGCAGGTGGACACTATGTTGTTTTTGTCCATGTGTCAGTTATCAAAATATCATGTGAGGCACATCCAACAAAGTTAGGTCAGGTCCTCTGGACGGGTTCTTTGGATGAAAGTTGAAACGTTTCAACAAAAAGAAACTTTCCAGAGGACCTGACTGAACTTTGTTGTCTTTTCTACTTGGATTACTGAGCCTGAACTTTGATTTGTGAAGCACGCTTCAGAGAAACTTTTTGGACGTATTGGCTGTAACTGTACATCTACAGTGATGAGTTTAAGGAGCCAAGCCAATTCGTTCACGACATTCAGATGTGACTTCTTGCAAAACTGGATGAAATCCCCTTTAAGTTAATTTTAAGGTTTGACCAGAACAGCAATAATTTCTCCATTCTCAGCATATGATGATAGTTTAGCACTCTGACATGAAAGGCAACGGGTGATATGCATTCCCACAAATGACGAGCCTTTTGAGTGTACATTTCCTTCCATCCTTCCATACATCCATCCATCCATTATATTTTAGCATATTGTTTAGTGCCCTCGCTCAAGGCGGACACCTTCTCCTCTCCCTCCCCTGTTCTCCTCTTCCTCCTGCTTTTTTCTCTCTGTGTGTGTCTCAGAGCTCCTGGTACACATCTTCCAAACAAAAAAAAAATACTATTATGGCTCTGGTGAGCTGGACTTTCAACACAATCAACAAAATCTTTTCAACAGAACGCCAGTGTCCTGGAGAGCCCTCATGTCCTGCTGAGACTCATGCTGCAGGATACATCGGGGATCTGTGGGGAGTTTGGCAGCTGATGTGTCTTTCAGTTCTGTCTCAGGAGGATGCCGAAGACATTTATATATTTGGATTCATGATAGTAGGGTTTCTGCTTTTTAGCCTCGGCAGGTCTTTATGTTATCAACTTTTGAAGAAGACATCGGCAGCAGTTTCGGCCATGACAAACTGCCAAGTCTCTGTGAAAGTTTGGTTCATGCTATGAGTACTTAAAATCAGCTGATTTACGAGTTAAACCGTACGATGGAAGCTATTTGTGAGAACTGCAGGCCACTTGCGGCTTCTAGGACTCGCCAGCATGTTGGAGTCGACCTTGAAGAAGGCTCATAGCACGGATCAGTGGAATGCCCATAAATCTGGACATTTTGGATCTGGAAAGAACCAGCAGGACTCAAGGCTGACAAGAAAAAAAGCAATCTGCCTGAAGAAAATCAACAATTGTGGGTTATCTGAATCTGACTCCCCCATTTGGCCTCAGATGCAAGCCGACTATCAAATTTCTCCTGGGACATATGTAAACTAAGGAAAAAGCTTTGTCTATCGCAACCTCCCCCCACACACAAACACACCTTCCCGAGAACTTCTGTACAGGCTTATTAGTACTGCCAACTGAACAACATCTTATCAGGACTATGGCCTATCTGGAAGTGCTTCATGGACAAATCTCAATGACGCCAAATGCATATGTATGTAATGTGTTTATAAAAGTGCTGCTGGTAGAGTTTTTTAATGTCTTAAATCATGTCCTGATAGGACAAGATGTGAAGAGATCTTTTTTGTACCACTATCCTCTCCTCGTGGCCTTTTCCCCTTTTCTGACTAAAAAAGTATTCTGATAAAGAATAAGAGGCCGCGCTTCAGTAGCAGCAGCAACGTGCACTCCGCCCATCTTTCGGACGACTGTACGAACATAATCTCACTGTATTCCGGTACAATAATAATAAAGCTTATTCTGATTCTGATTGTTTAGCGTATATCTTAGTGTATATATTAGATCAACAATTTCCTGTGGGATCAAAAAAGTTCCATCTTATCTTAGATCCATATACACAGTTTCTTTTTATACTTTATATTTTTGCTATTTTTGGGTGTAAGTGGGACCTTGTGTACACAATTTCATTCCACCTCATGTACTACATGTGATGCGAATGACAATAAAGAACCTTGGACTTGATTATCTTCACGCACTTCTTCTTTTTTAGGTCGTAGGGGTCACTGGTGCCCATGTCCAACAATCAGTGTGCGAGAGGTCAGGAGACCTTGCTGTGAGGCGACAGCACCAAAAGTTGTAATATTCAGTGTTATTCTTCTGTTTTAAGCAATAAAAGCAGAAATTTTATTTAAAAAACAAAAAACTGTCGGTCTGTTAGTTTTCCATCAGTAAAATGAACAAACACTTTAACAAGTCGTAGTTTTGACTGTTTAAGTGTAAAGTTTTTAATGAGAGCTTCACTGTTTCTTCTTTAGTGGTAGGGCTGGACAATAATTCGATATCGATATATATCACGATATACTTTTATTCAATAGCAGTGATACGGGTTTTAAGTACATTTTCGATATTTCTATATGATTACAGAGTTTCATTGACACATTTCTTTTTCTGTTCGGGTTGAAGCGGCCGCTTCAGTTTCAACCCGAACAGAAAAAGCCGTGACACAACTACGTTAGTGCGTGGTGACGTAGAAGTTACGCAGAGCTCGGGTCCAGAAGGAGTCAGCGGTAGCAGGCTAGGCTAACGGTCCAACGTGCAGCAAGTTTTCGCTTCAAAATGAGTTCCCATGACCGTCAGAATGTGACTGAACAAATTTCACAAGCGAAGAGAAGCAGATGACATCACTGATAAGAGAGGAAAGACCAATTTGTCGTGTGGAAGTGGTTCGACTATCTAAGATCCGATAAACTGCAGGTTTCAGTCAGTGTGCTGCAAAATGTGACGGAGAGTCGTTCCAACTAGCGGTGGGAACACATGGAACTTGTTCCACTGGACAGAACCTGCTGAGAGTCACAAGATGAAGAACAACAACAGTCTGAGCCAACGTCCCCAGAAAACACAGGTTTGCTGCACGAGTTGTTAGGTTATGTTGCTGTTGTTTAAATAATATTAATATTCACAAAGTTGAGAGTTTTATGCTTATTTGATGGTTCTTTCAAATTTCTTTTGAAGGCAAAAAACAAATAAAAGGTGAACATTAATTTATTTGTACAGTTTGTACAGTTTATCTGAAGCTTTTATATTTTTTATATCGATATCGGAATTATATTGTCATGGACCGAAATTAAGAAACAAATCGTGATAAGTTTTGGGCATATCGTCCAGCCATAGATGGACGTGGATGAACTAATCTCCACAACTGCTGGACAGCATGGGACCACAATGATTAAAATACCAGTACGGTACTCTGTTATCTGAGGGAGCTGTACAACGTAATGTTTTGGTCATAAAGTCTGAACTCCATATTTGTCAAATATATACAGGTACAGTATGTGACAAAACTAACAGCTTCATAGAAGAACTTGCACAGAAAATAACAGAAGAACGCTCCACAGGTGCTGCCATACGAGGTCCCCAGGTGTATGCAAAGAATAAGGTCACTACAGAAACGTGCTACGGCAGTGTGCACGGTTAGTTTAGCTGTTACAGGGTTTGTGAACAAGGTGGCAGAGTTTTCATCAGCTGAAGTGTTAGCCGTTGTACTAGCTTGGGATGCTACAGCACTTTACAGATTAAAATCATTTTTAGTAAATTAGGAAGCACTACTTAGATTACATGCACTGAATCAGAGCATCCTTCCTTTACTCGCAGGTAGAGCGACTGCATATCCAAACGTGAAGGTGTTGTTAGATGCATCAAACAAAGAATTACACCAATAATGATGCAAGTACAACTATTTTTGTAGACTCTTACTTAAAGTCAAACCATGTCCTGTAGAGTCTGTGAAGTTAAAAAGAGGTGAAGGCAAAACAAATACGAGTTATTTGAAGTCCAGATTTACATGCATCACTGTGTGAACACGAGCGTGTCTCGTTACTGTCTCTACAAACTTACCTGCTGTCATAATGATCTGACTTCAAGTCAAACTTGTATGTAGGCTGGAAGTTCAGTGGTCCTTCTTCAAACTCCTGCAGCAGCTCTTCTTTGTTCTTCAGCATGATCAACTGAAACAACAAGAATCCAAATGATTTACAACGTCTGTGTTGGTGGGGACAAACTGGGGCTGAGAGACGTTGAAAGGGCCAGACCTGGTCACTGTTCCACAGCAAGTTGTAAGTTTGATTGTTGATGCAGGAGCGGACGAAGTGCATGCCATGGTCCTGTATCCTAAAGTTGAGATCTCCAAGCCAGAACACCAGCCTGGACACAAACATGAATCGTTTTCATTCAACCTTTATTGATACAGGCTAGTCTCACTGAGCCACGGGGACTCATTTACAGACCTGTTCCAGACAGGACGCATAAAGTACAGACAACAAAACAGGAGACCATGACAATAAATTACAGTTAGAAAAGGTAAAGTACAACAAGAGAAAGTGTTGGTTTTACTGTTAACAAAAAATGTGATTTTTGCATGAAGGTTCAAAAGAGTTATCCAAGTTTTATTCTCTTGTTAAACATCTGACAAATCTTTATGAGGAAAACGTATAACATTTAACATTGTACCCTTATTAACATTAAATAAAGAAATATAGATCAACTTAGAACAAAGATTATTAACATTGTTTTATAGTCTGTAACAAAAAAGGCTTAAAGTGCATCAATTTGCCTGAAATTAAAAATGTATATCCTTATTTAAACTAAACATTTTTGATCATTTGATACTGAACAATCAAATTAAATACAGTCAATAAAAAATAATAAATTCAAATTGATCAGCAACATTGTAAGTCAGGAGTGTTTTATAAAACACTCCTGACTTACAAAACAAAAATGAATAAAACGATTTGTGCAGATTAATTTTTTTAATCAAAATGAGGAAGTCAGGATTAACGGCTACAATGAGCACGTTTTGCAGAGCACAGCTTTTTGAAGCGCAGTTTGAAACATGATCCTGCAGCTCTCAGCTCCTGCTCAAGGTTGACCTGGACCTGGACCTGGACCTGGTCTCAGTGCAGCAACAGCAGAGGAGTCGCAGAGAGCGCCAGAGCGAGAAGAAACTGACAAGTTGTTTAATGACAAAATAAATTCTGTTAGCAAAGAATAGAGTCCAACATTTATTAATCATTACTTCTGTATTAAAAACACACAAAAACTGTTAAAGTAAACGAGGGGCAGGTGTCGCTGTCGCTTAGAGTTTATTCTCTGTCGCATGCGTGCTGTGGGTGACAAGCATCCAGAGCGTCTCCAGCTGAGGAGGTGTCTCCAGCTGAGGAGGAGTCTCCAGCTGAGGAGGCGTCTCCAGCTGAGGAGGAGTCTCCACCTGAGGAGGAGTCTCCAGCTGAGGAGG
>NC_056503.1:5430079-5433152 GCF_014905685.2 Nematolebias whitei
AGCTGAGGAGGAGTCTCCACCTGAGGAGGAGTCTCCAGCTGAGGAGGCGTCTCCACCTGAGGAGGAGTCTCCACCTGAGGAGGAGTCTCCAGCTGAGGAAGAGTCTCCAGCTGAGGAGGAGTCTCCATCTGAGGAGGAGTCTCCAGCTGAGGAGGAGTTGCTCGGGGTCCCCCCAGGGGGGTGTGCCCCACTATTTGAGAAGGACTGCGATAGGGGAACAGGGTCAAGACTTTTGGGCTGAGGCAACAGACCTGTGGGAATCCTGTCCTGACCGTGAGCTCGGCAGACACCCGCCTCACCACCTGTGGTCTGTCTGTCAGGAAGTCCAGGATCTAGTCACATGTGGGAGTCGAGGTGCCAAGGTCCGCCAGCATCTCTATCAGTTCACCTGGGTGGATTGTACTGAAACTCAAACTGTGGTCCAGGAAGAACATCCTGGAATATCAGGTTTTCTACGCTCACTCATCCAGGTACTTAACAACAAAAAAGGTTCCGGTAAATCATTTCATCTGGACCAGTTTCTTTAAGGGAGAAACGTATCAGCTTCCATCCAGAAGACTTCATCAGTCTGCGGCATGCCAACCTGATCAGACAGTGGACAGGCCAGCGGACCAGACTTAACTTTTTTAAATTTTTCTACCTGGATTATTTAGCATGCATCAGGATATTCTCAGTTAACGGTTTAATCCAGGGATTGAGTCAGCACTGAATGACCTTTACACAGAGCAGTTGCTTCAGGCTGCCATTTGTGCACTCTTACCTGTGGTCTCTTATTCTTGGAGCCTTCATACAATCAAACGTCTGTGTGTCCACGATGTTCTCGAACTCATCCACTCTTTCTGTGGCGTAGTTCATATGAGCGGCCAAGTGGCAGTTGAGGAAGCAGAGCATGTGTCCATAAAAAGACAGACGAACAGACACACCACCTTTGTTACCCTGATGGACAAACAGGAAAAGGTAAAAGCAATAAACCTTCTGAACCACTCTGCGTTGTTTGCATCATCCACTGCCGAGAAGTGAGGACTGAACAATGAATGCTTTGCCCGTAGCTCTGTGTGTGTGTCTGTTAGTAAAATATTACATGAACACCTGGACAAGTTTTAATAAAACTTCCAGAACGCAATCATCGACAGCATTAGAGTCAGTGCAGATCAAGATGGCCGCTGCAGCCAACTGACACTAGCCACCACAAAAGTGGCTCAGTCCGTTTTAAAGATATTGAGGTAATATCTGATGGTTCTGAGTGCTGTTCCCACCAACACACAATCTGAGCACGACCCTGAATATCACACAAGTGAAGTTGTTGTTACGCAGTAACTTCAAAATAATGGTGTTTTGAAGGCCTGACCAAATACAACACTGTCCTTTTACAACACAGCCCCTCGTTTGTCGCGGGGATCCGCACCCTGAAGCCCCGCGACAAGTGAAAAACCACAAAGTAGGAATAGTAGTACAAGCAGTAAGTTGCAGCTTTTATTTTTAATTTTAAATAAAAACTCCATGCGGCTCATCCACCCATCAGTCAGTTGTGTGTCGTGTCCCATCTTACTTTGAAAAACCGCGACAGAGCCAGTCTGTGAGCAATGAACCTCGAAGTAGCGAGGGAGCACTGTACCGTCCCCCTCGGTCGCTTGCCTTAGCAGGGCGCTCTCCTCTTAACAGATGTTTGAGCATGAGAATGTTTCTGCTCAGCGCCCTGAGATGGCTTCTGTGGGACTTGGTGCTGTAGAAATAAACTGATTAAAATGGGACTGTCCACAGAAGATTTAGGATGGAGTTCAATCTGTTTGATGTACTGAACATGTCTACACTCAGGTTTGTAAAGTGTCCAGTTAAAAGGAAGAGTTAGTTTCAAAGTGCAAACTCTCCAGTACACAAGAAGTTTTTCAAGAGCCACGTGTGTTTAATGCTGAGCTGAAGCTTCAAGGTGCTTCACTGTCCTGCTCCGTCTCCAATATTTACTCTTGTGGTAGTTTTACTCAAAAAGTGCACCAGAGTCGCGTGCAGTATTTCACCTAGACGTGACTCAGAGAGAGCGGTGTGCGAGTCCACTGCCTGCACAGAGCGCAGCCAGCCTGACGTGGTGCGATCACGTGACACGTGACACGTGACATGTGGTGTTTGAGAGTTTGCTCAAGTCCCGGGCTCACATTAAGTAAATGCATCTGGAGAACTACTGGATGAAACTCTCTTAAAATGCACCGTTTCATAAAGGTTAGGATAAATATTTGTACATTTGATTTTATAATTTGCCGTGAGTACCTTTAAAATTCTTTCGGTGATTTTTTATGACACAAAAATCCCACAACCTGCAGTTTGAGGAAGAGGAGGGCCAAAAGATCACAGGAGTGTATGAAGCCTTCATCACAGACGCTGTCAACGTTAGATTCTTACACAAATACAGTGAAACTTCATTACAGTTAAAATAAAAAGGAGTAAGAAGCTGCCTATCTACGAAAACCAGCAAGCTATGTTAGATTTTCACCTGAGCAGTTGATGGGGGATACTGGAAGGAAAGAAAACCTCCACCAGAACCATATTATGCAGCCATGTGTCTCAAGCAGCTGAAGGACAAGAAGACATGTCCTCTCATTTGTCCTCTCAACCATCATTTATCGCTCACTAAAAATGTCCTTCTATGAACTCCAATGAACATTACATTTGTTGTTTGTGGCTGAACACTACGAGTATATACTACCTTTCAATGCAACAATAATAATAGAACCACTATTACCATAAATTAACAGTTAAATATATAAAATAACAATGAAATAGTTTTAAAAACCACATGTTGTTCCAGTGGATCAAATACAACCAAAACAGCTAATCTTAAGGTAACATGTAGTCAAACATGTTGGGAGTTATTTATGTAAAATAGAAGGTTCTGATCCTTATTTCACTCATTTAAAACTCTGAACTTTGGACCTGACTCGACTGAGGAACATGATCATGTTCACCAGGTATCAGTCTGTGGTCGTTTGTCAGTATCATGACATGAAGCTGGCAGCTTCATGACAGCTTCATGACAGCTTCATGACAGCTTCATGGCAGCTTCATGACAGCTTCATGACAG
>NC_056503.1:5433162-5436825 GCF_014905685.2 Nematolebias whitei
AGCTTCATGACAGCTTCATGACAGCTTCATGGCAGCTTCATGACAGCATCATGACAGCTTCATGACAGCTTCATGGCAGCTTCATGACAGCTTCATGTCAGTATCATGACAGCTTCATGGCAGCTTCATGGCAGCTTCATGACAGCTTCATGTCAGTATCATGACAGCTTCATGGCAGCTTCATGGGTCCACAGTAGAGATGGGGCAGATCAAACGGTTTACCACGTCCAATAATCCACACTGTCCAAAGTTACTGACACACATTTGTAATTAATCTCAACACTTGTGATGACATTATAATTCCATTCATCTTAATCTTGAGTGCATAAAACATCTGACATGTCTTATCAATCCATCAGAATTAAAACAAGTAGAACTTAATATTATAGCACATTTTATTTACATTGTAAAGTGCATTTCAAACATTTTAGTGAAGTATTTCATTTCCTTTGTCTTTTACACGACATGGTCGTGTTTGGGCTTTTAAATGTTGAGAGCTGGGATCGTTGCTTTGTGTTTGAGCTGCCACAGGACAGTAAATACTGAATTCATACTGTAAGCATGACTGATTTGAACGGTTACTGTGTTTCCTTTAGCGCACAGCTGCAAACCAGCATGAGAGTTTTATTTTTAGAGCAACGTTTGTGCTCGAGGTTCTACTGTGTTCTACTGTGTTCTACTGTGTTCTACTGTGTTCTACTGTGTTCAGGGATGAATTTACAACTCAGAAAGATGCTGTGACTTTCCATATTTCCCCTCATTTATGAAAAACACGAACAAACAAGAAAGCAGAGATAACCTTTAAGTTCATCATATCTCACGTCACTAGTCCATCGTACGTAAACAATACAAGTGGTTCTGCTCACCCAGTAACCAAGGAAGCCCGTGCGAGTGTACGTCGCCTGGACGTCTCTGATGAAGGGGATGTGCTCCAGCTTGGAGAAGAAGAGCAGCAACAGACCCTGCATTCTAATGGATGACACCTGCAACACAAAGTACACAACACGCAAACATAAACGTACAAAAACACGTCGCACCTGTCCTGGTTTACCGTCCGAATGGTAAACGTTACAGCTGTGTGTATTAATACCTTCACATAATTCAGCGGTGCTAAAGTGGACATGAACTTTTGACTCCATGGATCATGGAACACCATGTCTGATATAAACCTTACAGGTCCTGAGTAGACCTCCTGCAGACTGGACACACACAGTTTGATGGTCATTTTGCTCCATGGTCAGAAATATGAGCGAATCACTGATGACGAAACAAACATGACCCACCCAATGATGAAGACGTCTGCACTTGTTGCTGAGTCTAGATGGAGAAGAGAAGTCACGTCCTCTGGAGGCTCAGCCGTGGCCACATTCCACGTCACGATGTGAAGTCTGAGAAACAAAAGTCAAACTGGATTAGCACCGAGTTGCAACAATCATCATTCCTGGTGTTTTCAAAAGCAGAATGGGAGGAAGATCTCCCAGTTCTCAGGCTCCTCTCTTGTGGAACCAACTCCCAGTTTGTGTCCATGAGGCTGACACATGGTCCAGTTTGAAGACTGGGATTAAGACTTTCCTTGTTGATAAATCCTATAGTTAGGGTTGGCTTTATGCCTTGGACTGCTGAAGGACAAACTGACCACATGTCCTCTCTGTGTTTACTTGCTCGACTCTGCCTGGCTGTATTTGTAATTATTTATATCTTAACGTTTCTGTATTTCCTCCTATGGACAGTTCACCTGCACCTGTCATCCTGTCTGTCTCTCCTTCCTGTCCTCTCAAACCCAGCCGGCTGAAGCAGGTGACCACTCGTCCTGAGTCTGGTTCTGCTGGAGGTTTCTTCCTGTTCAAAGGGAGTTTTTCTTTCCACTGTCTCCTTTGTGCTCGCTCAGGATGAGACTGTGATGAAGAGAAGAGTCAACAACCTGCTGCTTCCTCAGACAGAGAACTTTACTGATTGTATTACGTGAATGTTTCTGTTCAGTGGCCTGACACAACTTCTGTTGTGACTTGGAGATACAGAAATAAACTGAATTGAATCTTCCACCTTCTTCCTGGTGGCTCTACTGTATTCAGTAACAGTAGTCCCTCGCTACCTCACGGTTTGTTTTTCATGGATTTTATATGCGCGGTTTTTCAAAACAAGATTGGACATGACACAATTGGCTGATTGATGGATGAGCCATGGATTGTTTATTTAAAATAAATTATTTTACATGATTTTGCACCATGTGTGCAGCCCACAAGTGCAGGGGGAAGTTCCCTCCTGCAGCTGATCAGCTGATCTCCTTCTCTGCCATGCACGTTTCTCCTGCTGCAGCTTCCTTTGATGTCCAGATGAACCGATTGACTTTTGTCTTACAACTTAAAATTCAAAGTATGTCACATCATAAAATCATCATAATCACAAAATATAAGTGTTAAAAAGTTATTTTGAATTATTTTAAAACTTCTATGTTCAGCTGTTACAGTGTAATTGATCAAGAAGTACATTTCTGCTCCGTGCTGCATGAAGGGTTAACCCTTTGAAGTCCTGCTGTACTTCTCTACAATTTAAATACTGTAACACTTTAAATAAACAGTTCAAGCTGCATGGATTGTTTATTTAAAGTGTTACAGTATTTAAATTTAAATTGTTTATTTAAGGAGGGAGACTGGGATTAACAGGTGATGAGTGTGATCACTTATCGCGGGCGGGCATGGTCCCTAAAACCCATGATAAACGACAGACTACTGTATAAATGATGATGGGTACTACTTCCTGTCAAACAGGAAGTAGCAGTAAGCATTGGTTAACTAGTGCAGCACGGACCACGGTTTATTTGAAAGTTAATTACATTCAGTTTATCAGATAAAACTCAGTTTTTGTTTTGTTTATATTTATTTAACAACCATCAAGTTTACTAAAACAGCCGTGCTGCGTTCAGGTACCTGTTGTGTTCAGGGCTGCAGAACAACCAGACCAAACTAAATCAGTGGCTTCAACAACAGAGTTTGAACACGGACCAAAACAAAAAGAGTGTTTCTGTGTAAAGACGTATAGAAGAATGTGTCTGAAAAATGTGAACTTGAAGAGACCACCCACAACACTGTCTGTGAATTCATTTCACTTTGTTGACAAACGGCCGACGGAGGAAAACCTGCATCCTACTTTGTGTCTGGACGACAATAAACCACCGGAGAAGAGACGGATCCTCAGAAGGATTGAAAACAGTGACGAGAACATCAGGGATGATTTCAGGTGTATGGAGGTCACATCATTATAATATTTGTTCATATTTACAGTTTTATGATTGTCTCTGTAATTAACCCAAGCTCAGTGATGGAGGACTTTAAGTCTTTGGCTGCTCTGTGTCTGATTTAAGGTCAATAAGATTGTGTCCCACCACTTTTAACAAAACACACTGACCTTATTACTGTGGAGACACTGATCCACCTCAGAGCTTTTCAGGTTGTTCATCACTTCACCGTCAGAAGAACTGAGTCAGTGATGTAGCTAAATATGCTAGTAGATATAGCTAAATATGCTAGATGTAGCTGCTAGTAGATGTAGCCAAATATGCTAGTAGATGCAGCTAAACATGCTAGTAGATACAGCTAAACATACTAGTAGATACAGGTAAACATACTAGTAGATACAGGTAAACATGCTAGTAGATGCAGCTAA
>NC_056503.1:5436835-5437159 GCF_014905685.2 Nematolebias whitei
GTAGATGCAGCTAAATATGCTAATAGATGCAGCTAAATATGCTAGTAGATGCAGCTAAATCTGCTAGTAAATGTAGCTAAATATGCTAGTAGATGCAGCTAAATATGCTAGTAGATGCAGCTAAATATGCTAATAGATGCAGCTAAATTTGCTAGTAGATGCAGCTAAATCTGCTAGTAAATGTAGCTAAATATGCTAGTAGATGCTACTAAATTAGTTCATATCTTAGATGTTATTACTGTTTTTCTTATACATTTTATTGTTGGATGTAACTGGGACCCTGTGTACATAATTTCGCTCCACCACATGTGGTACATGTGGTGG
>NC_056503.1:5437259-5440962 GCF_014905685.2 Nematolebias whitei
TTGGATGTAACTGGGACCCTGTGTACATAATTTCGATCCACCACATGTACCACATGAGGTGCGAATGACAATAAAGAAACTCTGACTCTGACTCTGACTCTAAATATGCTAGTAGATGCAACTAAATATGCTAGTAGATGCCGCTAAATATGCTAGTTGGTGCAACTAAATATGCTAGTAGATGTAGCTAAATATTCAATTCTAGAATTGCGCCGCTCAAGGTGGCTGCATGTTGGAGAAGCTCTGTTACTTTCATTCTGAGATTTTGCTTTTGAAAACTTTAATTCCTCTTTTTCTGGATGTAAATCGCTTTTTTTGGATGATAATTTCCTCTGGTATCAGATGCTTTGTAGCTGGAAGTATTTTTACTGAAACCTTTTTACTTTTGGACATTTGTTTTGATGCATAACCATGGCAACCAGGTGTTTTTTACATCTGTGAACAGCTGCTTAACATCACAAAGCTCAAATATTAACTCAACTACAGCCCCAAATCCCAAATGAGTTGTAAAGGAGGTGCCGTGGATGAATCTTCGTCTACATGGTGGCGGTGTTCGAATACCTAACCACCAAAATACCGGAGCTGGCAGGAAACATGGCTCATGACAACAATAAGACCAGGATCATCCCCCGAAACCTGCAGTTGGCTGTTCAAAATGACGAGGAGCTCAACAAGCTCCTGAGAGGAGTGACCATCGCTCTGAGAGGAGTTCTGCCAAACATTCAGGTGGTCCTGCTGCCCAGGAGGACCGAGAGGCACACCAAGTCCAAGTAAATGGATCAACATCTGTGGTCAGTTTCTTCAGATCCACTAGAAGACGGACCACCACAAGAGAGCCTAGATGGTGATGCCCACAGCCATAACCATCTAATGAAACCAAGAGAATGAGCTACAAAAACATTTAATTTCCCTCAGCGATTAATAAAGCATTTTTGAATTGAATTGAACATGCTAGTAGATGGAGCTAAATATGCTAGTATATGTTGATAAATATGCTAGTATTAGTAGCTAAATATGCTAGTATATGTAGCTAAATATGCTAGTATAAGTAGCTAAATATGCTAGTATATATGGTTAAATACGCTAATATATATAGCTAAATACGCTAATAGATGTAGCTAAATATGCTAATAGATGTAGCTAAATGTGCTAGTAGATATATCTAAATAGAATGGTTGTTTGTCTCGTTTGTCTCTATGTGGCCCTGTAATGGACTTGTGACCCGTCCAGATGTCCCCCGCCCCTCGCACAGTGAATGCTGGACATGGGCACCGGCGACCCCCGTGACCCAAAATGCAAGAAGCGGGAAAAAGAAAATGGATGGACAAATGGATATTAGAGCTTTAAGAGACTACTCGAGTAATCGACACGTCGATTCCTAGGACATCTATTGAGTTTTTAAATTTCACGTTGAGTATTTGTGGTGATGTCATTACGTCACCGTTACGTCATTGCGGCACGTGATCCGCACCGGGCGCAGGTTACAAAATGGACTCCTCCAAGCAGACGGATGGAGCAGAGCAGGCCCAGTCTTGACAAACAGGTAGAAATGCATCAGTATTGTGTAAATATTTCACTAAAGATGAATCTTACTGTTCAACTACCGTAAGGAAACAGAAAATGAATCAACTTCCTGACTGTTTGGAGCTCGTTGTGAACCGGTGTTACACCATATTCTGTAACCACCATATATTGTGACTGTAGGGGGCGGTGTTGCATGCACTGTTGCAGGACACAGAATATGGTGTAACACCGGGTCCAATCGATCAAACCAGAACCAGCTTCCTCTGACCTTGTTTCACAAACAAAAAGCAAAAAATATTAATCTCTAAACCTATTTAAAACTTATAAACATAAAACTAAACCTAATGCGCATCACAGTTAGCTGTGGTGCGGGGTGGTCAACAGCCCCACTGATTTTAGTTTCGATTTTGACGTGCCACATGTTTCTTTTATTATTGCAGTTTAATAATAATAACTAATAGTTTACTAATTGTAACTAACTAATAGTTTAGTTTTTCCTGTGGCATGTTGTGATGCCCCCCCCCCAACCCTTCTGCTCTCCTGTAAACTCCACAGGTTTGTGCAGAAATGAAGACTCTGTGGTGTATTACAAACTGAACAGACCTAAAGTCAAACTCACACTTTTAAACTGAGAAATTTAAGTTTTAACCTCTACAGTCACTCAAACTTTGACGTGACACCAAATCTGTTCAGAGAGCACCCCGAGCATGCTCTCCAAACCAGCTGCCTGTGGTAAAATGTCCTCAACAGAAACTGTAAAAAGTGATGAAAAAGATGATATAAACTAATAGAATTATTGTTTCAACAATTTATATTAACTTTTGTTTGTTTTGACTGTTTAAGATTTATTGAGGAAAGTAATTTTGTTTTTCTTTGGAAATATTTTAACAGTAAATTAGAAAAACATGTTAATTGTATTTTTTACTTTATTTTATATTTTTAATATTAAAAAAGGGGGTGGCATGGTGGTGCAGTGGTTAGAACGATTGCTTCTAAGCAAGAATGTCTTTGTCTTCCGGCCTGGGGTCGTTCTGGGTGGAGTCTGCATGTTCTCTCCATGTACATGTGGTTTTCCTCCCACAGACTAAAAACATGCATGTTAGACTGACTGGTGACTCTGAACTGTCTCTAGGTGAGAGAGAGAGAGTGAATGGTTGTTCCTCTTGTCTTTGTGTCTCTGTGATGGACACGAGACCTGTCCAGGGTGTCCCCCACCTCTCAAACAGAGACTGCTGAAGACGGGCACCCGTGACACCTGTGACCCAAAAAGGAAGAAGCGAGTAAAAGATAATGGATGGACTGACTGAAAAATAAAAGACAAGACACTAGGGGTACGCTGATAAATCGGCCCCGATTTCCTTAATTTTGGGAGATTGGTTTCTCATGTATCGGCCAATTTCCAATTTTACAGATTTTTTGTAGTTTTAACAACAATTGTCTGAACTTCGTTTATATTTCAGAGCACAACGTCACGGCCGGCCAGTTAAAACAAGTTTGTATTGTTTCTAGGATGCTGTTCAAGGGTAACCTCTTCTTTTTAATGTATACATGTATGATTTATCAAAGTGGCTACAAACTGTGGGACAGGGTGTGCTGTTGGTGGGACCATAATTAACCATCACATGTATGCAGATGATCTGGTTATTTGTAGTCCTTGTAGTGCTGGTCTTCAACAGTTACTGAGGAGCTGCTCACAGTATGGTCAGGAGTATGACATGATGTACAATGCACTGAAAGTAATATCATGATCATAAGAACCAGGGAGGATCAGAAGCTGGTACTTCCTGACTTCTCTTTATCTGGGGCTGTTCTTAAAGTGTGTGCTGCTGTTGAATATCTGGGGCATTATATAACTGATGATACGGACATTTACAGACAACGTCGTTTATTGTATGCACAAGCCAACATACTTGTACGCAAGTTCAGGATGTTCTGTGTCAGAGTCAGAGATTCTTTATTGTCATTCGCACCTCATGTGGTACATGTGGTGGAGTGAAATTATGTACACAGGGTCCCAGTTACATCCAACAATAAAATGTATAAGAAAAACAGTAATAACATCTAAGATATGAACTAAGAAAAACATCAACTAAATATATGCTAAGCAGTCATAGCAACATGAAACAGATCAGCAGCAACATGAAACAGATCAGCAGCAACATGAAACAGATCAGCAGCA
>NC_056503.1:5441062-5447567 GCF_014905685.2 Nematolebias whitei
AAGTCTAGTACCCAGTTGCAAATGGAGGGGCTTAGTCCTAGTGTGGACTGTTTGAATAGTATCAATGAAAGTGGCTCTTTTTATAGCACACTGCACTCCTTTGTATACTGCCCACTTGTGGAGACGATACAAGCAAAGCAGTATACAGAAACTCAAAGTGGCATATAATGACGGGACGATGCTGCTTAGCATGCTGAGGTGGACTAGTGCAAGTCAGTTATTTGTTGGCGTCTCCACTTTTTACACTGCATTACGTAACATTATGTACAGGTTTATGTGGAGATTACGTGATTCTACAAATAACATCATCCTGATGCTAACGGATATTGCACAGAGCTCAGTCAGGTTTAAGTCCAGAATGTGGAACCACTGGCGTTTCAGCCTTTTTGTAAATCTCTCACTTACATTTGTGATCTTTTATTTTTTAATCTTTTTATATTATCTATTTGCTTTTTGTTTTTTTATATAGGCCTAATTGTGTCTTTAATAAAGGTGATGATGATGATGGTATGTTTTTCAATAAAATAATATTGGAAAATTGAAGGTGCATTGTGACCTTATAACTCCTGACAGTGTCGCTTAGAAAACAAAATCAGTATCGGCAGCTCAGACTTTTTAGAAATCTGTGATCGGCCAGAAAACTACAATCGGTGCAGCCCTAGCAGACACCTAAACAGGTTTTTAATTTTGGCCTTCTTTAAATTTGCTTGACACCCCTGAACTCAAAAGTCACAGTAAGTTTTACTGAGAAGTTAGAAGGTCGTGGTCACTAAAACTCATGAGAAACCAGTGAGGACAAAGGCCAGTTTGTGGCAAAAGCTTTGGTCTTTAAAACACTGTTCAAGTCTCTTCACACATCTATGATCTAAAATCTAAAATAATAAATCAATCACAAACCTTGAGCCTTCCAATCAAACAGGTTCTTTCACAGTCCAAACCAGTGTTTGACTAAAAGTCACAGCATGTAGTGAATATTCTATAACAGACCAGTATGTTCACTGAAAGACTTCAAGTATGAAACGAACGTGTTGGCCGGTGATGAGGCAGGTCACTGGACCCACAGAAAACTATTCAGTGAAAAGACAGAGTAGTATTCTTCTTCTGTGAACTCAGTAAAAAGACGTGAGGCTGCACCAGCGTCTACCTGAAGCCGTCCTTCTTTGGCTTCTTAGCACAGGCGAGGACGGCATTGTCCAGGGTCTTGACCATTTTCTCATGCAGCCTGTTTGTGGGGTCCAGGTCATCCACGCAGGTCATTAGCTGGCTGAGCCGATGGCGAAGAGCCACTCTGCTTCCTGTTGACTGTGTGGCGTCGGATGAAAGGGTGTCACTGCGGACGCGCCCCACGGTGCCGAGCAGCTGACTAATTTCATCCATTCTGGCTCAAGGTATTAACTCTGATGGGGACAGACGTTCTCTTGAATACCAAAGTATTGAAGCTAAAAAATGTCTTTCTGAATGAACAAAAAAATATTGATCTAAAAGGACGCACAGGAGCAACAATTGTTGCCAGGAGAGTCAACCGGCTGAACGGCTCGAGGGTTTGAGTGCTGCACGGCCCGGCAGCGTGATCAGGGAAGTGCTTCCTTCGTCTACTACAAGCAGTCATTGTGCACTAAAACTAATCTTATTATAAATGTCATAACAAAGGCCTATTAAAGGCTGAGAAAGCACCGTGCACGTGAGAACGTTAAAACAAACTCCCTGCCCACACAACTGCTCTGTTCCCAGCCATTGTCTTTTGTTTTCCAAATCCGCATCAGTTATGACCCATTAGGAAACATAATCCACCTGCCACCGTGCAGCGACCGTAAACACCTCTCGCAACACACGCAGCCCTGCATACTGTAGACTATTAGGCTTTCACAAAGTTTACAGAAAGTTGGTCAACAATTTACTGAAATCTATTAACTGAGAAGTACTCAACGTCTGGAGATTTGTGTTTCATCTGTCGCAGGCAAAAAAGGTGATGAAGAACATCCATCATCTTTTACCTGCTTCTTCCTTTCAGACCACGGGGATCACTTGTACCCATGTCCAGCTATCACTGTGTGAGAGGCGGGGGACAGGTCTCCAGTCCATCACAGGGACACATAGAGACAAACAACCTCTCACTCACACCTACAGTCAGTTCAGAGTCACCATCAGCCCAACATGCATGTTTTTGGTCTGTGGGAGGAAACTGGAGAAAACCCACGCAGCAGAGAGAACATGTAAACCACTCAGAAGGATCCCCCAGATGGGATTCAATCTCAACTTTCTCGTTGAGCGTAGGCAGCTCCACCACGTCGCCCGAGATGAGGAACATGTTGGTGAATACGATCCGGGCTCCAGCAAACATCCTCCATGTTCTTGGCAGGGCGCTCATTTCCTCAGTGGTTTTTAGTGAGAGGTCTACGTTCCAGACACCCCCGCAATACGTGAAAATCCTTGAGGTAGGGACGTTAATTTATTTGAGTATTTATATATATTTTAAGGCTCAATAAACCCAGCTCTCTTTATTCGAGTGATGAACATGGTTATAGGGAGTTGCTTCTTCACAGAAGAGCACAGAGACCGGCTGATGCTACAGGTACTGAGCCGACCAGCGCCCGGGACACAGAGCACAATGCTCCGGTTGGTTTCCTTCCATCAATCAGCCAGTTGTGTGTCGTCTACATTCTTACGGTGAAAACACGCCAAGCGGCGAGTCCGTGAAAGTCCAAGTAGTAGCGAGGGACTACTGCACTCACCAGCACTGCCTCTCTGAAAGAGTTGCCATTTCAAAATATTTAAAGGTCTCACTTACAGATTTCATTCTTATTTTTTGTATTTATTTTTATTCATGTATTCAACGGCGAGCCAGACTTAAGTCAGCCGCAGGCCAGAAGAGGCCCGTGGGCCGTGAGTTGAACAGCCCTGGTGTAAAGCATGACTTACACTCAGTCCTGTGAGGTTCACTCTGTGTCTACCCAAGCCAAAGCTTTTATTTTATTATTAAGCTTATTATGACAACTAGGAGATGAAGGGAATAATTCAATGTCCAAATGGGGTGTCCTGGCAGTGGGCGGGGTGTCCTGGCAGTGGGTGGGGTGTCCTGGCAGTGGGTGGGGTGTCCTGGCAGTGGCAGTGGGTGTCCTGGCAGTGGGCGGGGTGTCCTGGCAGTGGGTGGGGTGTCCTGGCAGTGGGTGGGGTGTCCTGGCAGTGGGCGGGGTGTCCTGGCAGTGGGCGGGGTGTCCTGGCAGTGGGCGGGGTGTCCTGGCAGTGGGTGGGGTGTCCTGGCAGTGGGTGGGGTGTCCTGGCAGTGGGTGACCAGTCTGTCTTTGTATGTGGCTGAGCAGCGCTGACAAAGGTCAAATTGTGAAGATTACTTAGAAGAGTCATAACCTCTAGAACTAATTCAGTCTCGACTGTTCAGCATCCATGAAATAAAAACTTGTGAACCCGTGACAGGGTCACTGATGCACATTACACGAGAACGCCGGCTGGTGTTTTATGATGCAAACAAAGAGCGACGACGTGTGTCAGAGCCAGTGTTGCCAGGTGAGAAATGTAGGATTATCGTACTAGAGACATAAAATTATCGTATTTTGAGGAAATCATCGTACACACGTCATAACCAGAATAACAAATCTATTGATGCACTATAGTGGTGATGGGTCCACTTCCAGACCGGCTCTGCTTCTTCTTCTCTTTTCCTCACTCATGGGGCGCAGCGGACTATTCATCCAATCATGGCCGTTGTTCTGAGGCACACGCGTCACTCGTAGGTCACATGTAGAAAAACATGATTGGTGCATGTTTGTGGACACAGATGACTTCAGGTTCACAAGAAAACTCAACAGTTGAGAGAGGCTGATGAACCGATTACAACCACACATTCACAGAATGGTCAAATGATCGTAGATTTGGCCTTTTTTGGGATTATTGATCGTACATCGTACAGAGGGCAAAATTGTCGTACAAATACGATGATTATTGAACACCTGGCAACACTGGTCAGAACACAGAGCGTCAGCTTGTTGGATGGCAGCAGACCACTCAAAAACTGTCAGATAAACAGCTCATTTGAGATGATTGACGCAGATTAGTGATTATAATCCATTTGAGCATCTGTGTGACGGACAATAAAAACATGTTGAATGGAAAGCTGAAGTTTTTTAATTCATCTCTTACGAACACCTAGATGTGTTAACTGTGCCGAGTCAGGCATTAATGTTTGGTGTGGACTTCACAGAGGACCTGACCTGAAGCTCCCCCCCTCACCGAGCTGCTCCTCCTGCAGGGTGTCCGCCTGCTCCTCCTGCTCCTCCATCACCTCCTCACCTGAAACAGGAGACTCTTTGAAGTCTAGCGCTGTGGGCGAACACGAAAACTTGAGACAAAGTTAACCACACACGGTGCCCGTCATATTTATCACGTCTTCTGAAACAGTTTAACAGAAGTGACTGGACGACATGGCGGGATGTACGGAGCACTGCGCAGCAGCACAACGTCCCTTCATGAACACCGGAAACACAAACTACCACATTACACGCGACAGGCTGTCAGGACACGCTACCTGCCGTCTCGATGGTGGTTCTTTTGGGCTGTTGTCTTTCTACTTGAAGGCAGGTGTGCAGGAGTCCAGAGGAGACACTTCCCTGGGGCGCAGTAACCTTTGTTGTTGTTCCCGCCCCTACACCGGAAACACTCATCTGCCTTCAAAGTAAATGCGCCCCTACACCGGAAACACTCATCTGCCTTCAAAATAAATGCGCACGCAAGACGTCATTTTAAGTTGTTCGCTGGCCATAAATGAATCTAATGCCGCTGGTGGGTGAAAATAGTATTTTTATTCCTTTTTGTATGGACGTTTATTAATTACTGAAGGTTGCTTTGAGTGTGATTGAGAAGTTTTCTCACTGAGCTCGTTTCAACTTCCGGGTTCACGGTCACGTTCTGTTCATTACAGACTTTTCAAACACAAATTAGAGTAGCGGAAGGGATTAAGCACAGGTCGAAACTGCCATTAGAACCCATTCAAATGCTATACAATTGTGTTTACAGTGCGTTAAATGATTGCTTAATACTGCGGTTTTATTTTGAAGAGTCAATCTTTATAGCAGCGGAAGTTGTAAGCCCTTTCATCTTCCCGGCAGAGACGCAAGGCAGACGTCAAACCAGCAGCCTGTCACCAGCCAGCCACACAGTTCACCACAGTAAGCTCCAAATGACTGGTTCTGACACAGACCGTCATATCTTTGTTTCCAGACTTTTATTGATCTGACCAGGCTCTCTCTCTTTTAACACAAAAACAGAACCTCAACCAAAATGAATTAAAACTTTGTTAAATCAAGTTCTTGACCAAAAATACTAATACAAAGATTACCATTTGTAAACATCCTCACGTATCATTACAACTGTGTAAATCATATCATTTTACTGCCTTTGGGTGTCATGAAGAGTAAACAAAACAATTTGACAAAAGCAGAAAAAATGTGTGAAACTAATATAAACTCTGGAGATTTTATAAATGTATACAGAACAGATGAAAAAATCCTTATTATTGTAGATAAACAATTCACTGAGAACTGACAACAAACGCAAGAGGAACCTACAACTGGTAGTAAGAGGAAAGAAAGTACAGTAACTGGAAATGTTCATTTAGAGACAACCCCACAGTTCCCCTAATATGTTAAAATATGAAACCAATAGGCATAAACAAGAATATTTAGTTCTAAAAGAAGATCTCTTAACTTGCATCTTAAAAAACTAAAAGCAGCTGAAGTTGTATTCAAATGTAGTACATCAATATGCACAAGTGCTTGACAATAACTAGCTCTTATTAAGAGCAAATCTTCATTAAGATGGACAGAAGGTATTCTTGATTATGCCTACAAAGCTGTTGGAGATCCAGTCTGATGAGTGCAGTCCGAGCACGTCGGCCAGTATCAGATGGTTCTATGTGAGGAAAAAGAGATGCGTTAAATAAAAATTGTTCTTCTTCAATGATTAAGTCAATAATTCAATACTCACTGAACTGCCTCTTTTCACTCATCAGCAGACATCCCTTTCTTTTCATCCTTCTCCCTCATCTATTGTGAAGAGAAACATATTGGTAAGAAGCATAAAAATACAAAATGCACTAATTCAGCAACACAAATGTTTGGTAAAAGCCTTATACCAAACATTTTCCATCACTACCTTAAACTATAAGGTAGTGATGGAAAATGCAGCAACAACCAAGGAAAGAAAAGTGAGCTCACTCCAGCCTCACTTCGCATTTATTTACTGAGTGATAACATCACATAGTAATAATATCATATGATAACATGATATAACATCACATAGTAATAATACAATATGATAACATGATATAACATAACATCACATAGTAATAATATCATATGATAATATGATATAACATCACATAATAATAATACAATATGATACCATGATATAACATAACATCACATAGTAATAATATAATATGATAACATCCATCCATCCATCCATCCATTTTCTTCCGCTTATCCGGGGTCGG
>NC_056503.1:5447667-5453608 GCF_014905685.2 Nematolebias whitei
CACTGTTCCTCCTGAATCCGAGGTTCGACTATCTGACGGACCCTCCTCTCCAGAACCCCCGAATAGACCTTACCAGGGAGGCTTAAGAGCGTGATTCCCCTGTAGTTGGAACACACTCTACGGTCCCCCTTTTTGAATAGGGGGACCACCACCCCGGTCTGCCAATCCAGGGGAACTTCCCCCGATGTCCACGCAATATTGCAGAGTCGCGTAAGCCAACACAACCCTACAACATCCAGAGCCTTTAGGAATTCTGGGCGAATCTCATCCACCCCTGGGGCCTTGCCACCGAGGAGCTTTTTAACCACCTCGGTGACCTCAGCACCAGAGATTGGAGGGCCCGACCCAGAGTCCCCAGGCTCCGCTTCCTCAGTGGAAGACGTACCGGTGGGATTGAGGAGGTCTTCAAAGTATTCCGCCCACCGACCCACAACATCCCGAGTTGAGGTCAGCAGCACACCACTCCCACTATAAACAGTGTTGGTGGCGTACCGCTTTCCCCCCCTGAGACGCCGGATGGTGGACCAGAATCGTCTCAAAGCCGTGCGGAAGTCGTTCTCCATGGCCTCTCCGAACTCCTCCCATGCCCGAGTTTTTGCCTCAGCAACCACCCGAGCCGCATGTCGCTTGGACTGCCGGTACCCATCAGCTGCTTCCGGGGTCCCACAGGCCAAAAAGGCCCGATAGGACTCCTTCTTCAGCCTGACAGCATCCCTCACCGACGGTGTCCACCATCGGGTTCGAGGGTTGCCGCCGCGACAGGCACCGACAACCTTGCGGCCGCAGCTCTGGTAGGCCGCCTCGACAATAGAGGCACGAAACATGGTCCACTCAGACTCAATGTCCCCCACCTCCCTCGGAACATGTTCAAAGTTCTCCCGGAGGTGGGAGTTGAAACTCCGTCTCACAGGAGACTCTGTCAGACGTTCCCAGCAAACCCTCACAATACGTTTGGGTCTGCCAGGTCTGACCGGCATCCTCCCCCACCATCGGAGCCAACTCACCACCAGGTAGTGATCAGTTGATAGCTCCGCCCCTCTCTTCACCCGAGTGTCCAAGACATGTGGCCGCAGATCAGATGAGACGATGACAAAGTCGATCGTCGAACTGCGGCCTTGGGTGTCCTGGTGCCGTTTGGTGCATAAGCACAAACGACAGTCAGAACCCGTCCCCCCACACGTAGGCGGAGGGAGGCCACCCTCTCATTCACCGGGGTGAACCCCAACACACAGGCACCAAGTTGGGGGGCAATAAGTATGCCCACGCCTGCTCGGCGCCTCTCACCAGGGGCAACTCCAGAGTGGAAGAGTGTCCAGCCCCTCTCAAGGAAACTGGTTCCAGAGCCCGAGCCATGCGTAGAGGTGAGTCCGACTATTTCTAGCCGGAACCTCTCAGCCTCACACACCAGCTCAGGCTCCTTCCCCACCAGTGAGGTGACATTCCACGTCCCAATAGCCAGCTTCTGTAGCTGAGGATCAGACCGCCAGGGTCCCCGCCCTCGGCCACCACCCATCCCACATTGCACCCGACCCCTTTGGCCCCTCCCACAGGTGGTGAGCCCATGGGAAGGGGGACCCACGTCTCCTCTTCGGGCTGTGCCCGGCCGAGCTCCATGGGTAAAAGCCCGGCCACCAGGCGCTCGCCCGCGTGCCCCACCTCCAGGCCTGGCTCTAGAGTGGGGCCCCGGTGACCCACGTCCGGGCAAGGGAACATTAGGTCCGTTTATTTTTCTCATCAAAGGGGTTTTTGGGCTGCACTTTGTCTGGTCCCTCACCTACCATATGATAACATGATATAACATAATATCACATAGTAATAATATAATATAACATGATATAACATAATATCTCACTTAATGCAGCAAGCACATGTATGAACACGTTACATATGCATTTGATGGCAAGGTGGTCCATGAAGCACTTCCAGATATACCATAGTCCTGATAAGATGAAGGTCAGCCGGCACAGTTCTGATAAGCCTCCACAGAAGTTCTCAAGGGGGGTGGGGTGGGGGGGTGGGCGATAGACAAAGCTTTTCCTTAGTTTATACATTTCCCAGGAGAAATTGACATGTCAGCCTGTTTTCCTCCAACCGGAGGAGTCGGAGTCAGATAAGACACAATTGTTGATTTTTTTTTTCAGGCAGACTGTTTTTTTTTTGTCAGCCTTGAGTCCTACTGGTACTTCCAGATCCAGAATGGCCAGCTTAGGGGGCATCCAGGGCAATCCGTGCTTACGAGCCCCTCCAAGGTCATTTTCAACATGCTGGCAAGTCCCAAAGCCGCAGGTGGCCTGCAATTCTCACAAATCACTTCCATTTCATGGTTTAACTCATAAATCAGCTGATTTTGAGTCCTCAAAGCACAAACCAAACAATCAGGCAGCCTGGCGAGGGCCAAATTAGCTGCAGCGGTTTTTTGTATGTTGATAGACCAGGAGCCAGCCAATTCCTAAAAGCAGGAAACCTGTTATCATAAATCCAATTCTATACGCATTCGGCGTCCTCCTGAGATTCTCAGTGGGACATGAGGGCTCTCCAGGACCCTGTCGCTTTGTTGAAAAGATTCTGTTGATTGCGTTGAAAATCAAGCTGATCAGATCCATAACAACAGTTTTAGTTTTGGAAGATGTGTAAAATAGGAGCTTCGATGCACAGAGAGCAAAAAAGCAGGAGGAGAACTAAAGAGGGAAGAGAAAGCGTCCGCTTCGTATGAGAGCAAGTGAGGAAAAAACCCACCCCTTCCGCTTTGGCATCATTGAAAAACCCTAAATGTGCTCTGTAGAGAGCAAAAGGAGTTAATCCAGTAGTATGCTAGAGGACAGACTGACCACATTTCCTCACTCTGCTGCGGTCTTTACTTACTATACCTGTTTGTATTTGTATCGTTTCCATCACTCACGTTCTTTTTTCATAGAAACTACACCTGGACCTGCCATTCTGTGTTTGTGTCTCGTTCCTGTCCTCTAACACCAGCCAGTCGAGGCAGATGGATATCCATCCTGAATCTGGTTCTGCTGGAGGTTTCTTTTTGTTAAAAGGGAGTTTTTCCTTTCCACTGTTGCCAGTGTTGCTCTGGATGGGTGATTGCAACATGTTTTTTATACGTTTAGTCAACTTTAAAATAAAATAATAGTAAATGTAGCTGCAACAACAAACAATTAATTGAAATAATTGGGACATTTTAGCCATAATTACATGCATATTAATAACAAGAAATATTTTATGTTTAAATGAAATGTGATGATTTTCTGTAAAAAGAGAAGAGAAAAACACAACTTGAAAAACATTTTGTTGTACAATAACGTTTCTCTTCATCAAAAGAGATTAAATTGCAGCCATAGGGTTAGTATATGCAGCAATGCAACGGACATCTTTCATTTGGATCAGATCCACAGCATTACAGAATACAGTCGTCCCTCACTGGATTACTGTGGCTTCAGGGAGTGGTGGTGCAGAGGTTAGAGAAGGGGGGCCTGTGATTGGAAGATCGCCGACACAACTCCAGGTTCCCACAACATCAAAATGTAGGTGGGATAGGTGAAACAGCCACACCTGCCTCCACCCTCATTAGCCTCACTCTGGGCCCTTGAGCTCTCACCCCCACCATCTGCTCCCCCAGGTGTCCTAGATAGCAGCTCTCTGCTCCACACAGAGGGCTGTGGTAGCTCAGTGTCTGTGGTTGCATCAGGAAGAACATCCGACGTAAAAATAATTACCAAGTCTTTGTGCGACTTAGTTCACTGTGGCGACCCCTCAAGGAGGAAGCAGCCAAAAAAGGGGGAAAAATACTTATTGTGGTTTCACTGTATCACAGGTGTTTAAAAATATATAGCTAATTCTGCATCACAGAGCTTTCACTATATCACAGGATTTTGTTGGACGTCCTGTACGCCACAACCGCTTGAGCACGTGGAGGAAGCCCCCTCTCATCTCCTCTGCCCTGTGTGTGCTCTCCTGCTACGTCGTGTGCACGGCTGTATCACGTCGCTTTCAGCATCTGCTTGTTCACTTCAGAGATCAGTCTCAAGGACTTCCTGTGTCTGATTAGCGCCTGCCACTCTGGCTGTGTGACGCTGTTTCACAGCCGTACATTTCCTCTGGATCTCAGCCTCCAGAGGGGCTCAGAGCTCTCTCCACCAGAGGAATCTCATCCTCCACGGCTCTGCACGGAGGAGTGGCAGTGCAGGACATCTGTACAGCAGCTTCCTGGGATTCTCCGTGCTCATTCATTCATTTTTATATGTGTGATTCTCCAGCTCCTCCCTGACTCACTCTGTCCTCAGAGTTTTGTCAGAGTGATGATGCAGATGTTTTAGTGAGCTCTCCATCCTGCCCGTTCTCACAGCAGCAGGGTTTGACATTTCAGCCTTCAGTCTGACACAGACATTATTTCTCTCTGCTGCTCAGGTGCACAGAGTCAGTGGAGCATAACTGCATGCAAATCAAAGGTTCAAGATGGATTGTTTCAAAAAGTGCAAGCAGATATCTGAGTGATTGTGGTAATGAACAGACCCAGTGAGGCATAGACTACATTCTGCTTCGTCTTTAACCCACTAATGACAGCCTTAAAGGACGAAGTCTATACGAAATAGCATGATGGCTACATAATGTAACCCCAGATTATTCGAGTATAGATCATTTTGAGATCTGGGCCTCACTGGCTCCTAAATGGCTGAAGAAAAACACTATTTGGGAGTCGATCCCCACTCTCATCCCAATTTATACAGACCGGGGTGGGGCCCACACAGCAGGGGGGCGTGGACTAAAGTTTGCAGTGCTGTGCTGCACATGAAAGGTAAACCTAAGAGTGGGAAAGGTTTGTAGGAGTGTGGGAAGGGTTTATAAATCCTTAAAATATAAATAAATAATGAATATAACGCCACTACTTCACAGATTTTCACCCATCGTGGGGGTCTCTGGAATGTAACCCCCCCATAGGTGAGGGATCACTGTATACAGTAATTATTCACCTCATCCAGTTCCTTCTGTGTCTCTTCTTCCATTCGTCGTATGTCCTCCATCGTCAGATTGATCCATTGGTCAATTGAGCAGAACAGTTGTCTGTGGAAGTGGGTAAACAAGCGCTTCTCCACCTGGACAATGGGTGAGAATGATCAATAACATGAACATGCAACACGCACATACGAACACTGACAAGCAGAAGGCAAATTTCCATACATTAAAAATCCTATTTTCTCCAACAAACCAGAAAAAGTTAAAATAACTATTCTGTACCTTCTGGATGTAACTTTCCATCTTGTTTTGCAGTCCCATCCATTTGAATTCAACTGTGACAAGCTTATAGGCACACATGTGTGGACAGTTTGGATTTTGAGCAAGTTTTTTCTGCAAACACACAGTTAACCAGTCAGAATTTAAACAAATACATGAATAAAAACTCATTTTAAAACCTTTACATGAGCTTTTGTGTTCAACAAGTTTTAATAAAGAGAAACGAGAGCTGAAGTACCTGCCAGTCAGGTCCCAGAGGCCCTCTGCCAGTCTTCTCGGACTTAAATTTGGCAGGATCTTGTTCTAGCTTATAGTCCTGAAACATTAGAGCAATGTGTGCCACTGGTTAAAGTACAAGTTCAAGACATTATGCAAGAAGCTTAGCAAAAAGGCATAAACAGAAAGTGAGATGATGAAATATTGATGAGAAATGTCTGGCCTAGAGTCTGGACTTGTTTTTCACAGCATTTAAGCTTTTCTTACCTTATCAGAGATACAACTTCTGTCTGCAATGTCAATGTTAATAACCTCAGTGCCCTTCCATGCGTTTTCATCAAGTTTATGTACCTAGAAATTAAAAACCATACAAAAAGCATACATAGGTCAGTTTAGTTGCATTACATTATATATTAAAGAAAAACTGGTCGCAGCATTGTAAAAGGCAGATTTGGCCATCAAGGCAGATAACTTCACTATCCATCCATCCATC
>NC_056503.1:5453708-5461264 GCF_014905685.2 Nematolebias whitei
ATCCATTTTCTTCCGCTTATCCGGGGTCGGGTCGCGGGGGTAGCAGCCTAAGTAGGGAGGCCCAGACTTCCCTCTCCCCAGCCACTTGGGCCAGCTCTTCCGGGGGAATCCCGAGGCGTTCCCAGGCCAGCTGAGAAACGTAGTCCCTCCAGCGTGTCCTGGGTCTTCCTCTGGGCCTCCTTCCAGTGGGACGTGTCCGGAACACCTCACCAGGGAGGCGTCCAGAAGGCATCCTAAATAGATGCTCGAGCCACCTCAACTGGCTCCTCTCGACGTGGAGAAGCAGCGGCTCTACTCTGAGTCCCTCCCGGATGATCGAGCTTCTCACCCTATCTCTAAGGGAGAGCCCAGACACCCTGCGGAGAAAACTCATTTCGGCCGCTTGTATCCGAGATCTCGTTCTTTCGGTCACAACCCAAAGCTCATGACCATAGATGAGGGTGGGAATGTAGATCAATAGGTAAATTGAGAGCTTCGCCTTTTGACTCAGCTCTCTCTTCACCACGACAGACCTGTACAGCGCCCGCTTCACTGCAGATGCTGCACCTATCCGCCTATCGAACTCACGCTCCATTTTTCCCTCAATTTCACTAGTAAATGGTAAATGGACTGTACTTATATAGAGCCTTTCCATCTTATCACAAACAAAACTGGTTTGTTCCACTTTGGAGAAAGCTGATGGGGGAAGAATCAGTTTTGTTGTGCATTTCTTTGACTGATGAAGCCTTCTGGATCGAAGGCGAAACGTTTCAGCACAAAAAAAGAAACTGTCAAGATGACTTGACTGAAAAATGTTGGGGAGGATAACAGGAACTTAATTTTTAAGTCCCAAATGTACTCCAAAGCTTCCTTTAAAACTATAAATGTACTTATGTTACTGCACTTTATTTTACAATAAACATAAAAACAGCAGCCTAAAAGGAAAAGAACATTTGTAACCACAAGTTCTTAATCAAAACCTCCATTTCCCATCAAGCCCAGTCTTTCAGTTTCACATTAACTATGCATGTACAGTAACTGTGTACAGATGTGATGTGTCTGTATTTGGCAGACATCATGACTTACGTTTTCCTGATCCCCCATATCAGGCTTGTGCCACGTCTCAATCTTAATCATGAACTTGTCTTTCATATAGGTGTTCTGTAATTATGGGAGAGAGCAGGAAGAATGTGTTAATAGTATCAAGATTAGTAGTGCACAATATTTATCCATTTATCTTGACCACATGCAGTCAAAGGCTGGAGTCTGTATAACCTTCAGGAATACTTACTGTAAGGACTGGATCAGAAGACGTTGTTGACCGAGATGGGAATATGAGCAAGGGACAAAAATAAAGATTTTATAAGATTTTAACACCGAGTATTGCATTTGGGGAAGTCCGCATGAGATTTTGACGAGCATGACTATTAACAAGGTTGAGTTGCTCACATGCAGCTGAGTGTGTGCAGCAAGACTTACTTGTTCGACAGTAAGGATATGCATTCCAGGCCTTCTCGTGAACCTCCAGAGAACCTTTTGGAGCAATGATGCGAATGAAATTAGGCACTTTGCTGCAGAGAAATAAGCATAGATTCTATGTTTATTTATGGTTTTCTGTTAGAATGAGACATTTGTGACATAATCTTCTGACATAATCCTATAAAGTTATACATCTGTAGAATTTAATTGAATGCAGCAAAATTGTACAAGCACTAAAGAGGCTTTACATAACTCCATACAGGAAAAGTAGATTAGCTCAAAGGCTAGGTGGGACAAGACCATTCCTGTCCCACCTAGCCTGAAGTCAATATGTTCTTCTTTTGGTTGTTCTCTTATCAGGAGGTGCCACAGTGAGTCCTCGTCCTCCATCTCACTGTCCTCTGCACCCTCTGTCCTCACTCCAACTACCTCCATGTCCTCTCTAACTGCATCCATATATCTCCTCTGTCTTTTTCCTGGCAGCTGCATTTCTAACATCCTTCTACCAATATACCCACTGTCCCTCCTCTGGACATGTCCAAACCACTGTCCCTCCTCTGGACATGTCCAAACCACTGTCCCTTTTCTGGACATATCCAAACTACTGTCCCTCCTCTGGACATGTCCAAACCACTGTCCCTCCTCTGGACATGTCCAAGCCACCTCAGTCTGGTCTCTCTAACTTTATCTCCCAGTTGTTCAACCTGTGCTCTGATGATCTCATTCCTAATCTTATCCATCCTCGTCAGTCCCAAGGAGAACCTCAACATCTTCATTTCTGCTACTTCCTGTTCTTTCTCCTGTCTTCATGTCAGTGCCAAACATTAAAACATAGCTCATAATCTAGAGAGATCCAGGCCTCTTATCTCCTCAACACATTTAAGCATTAAGTGTTTTTACAGAATGTGTCCTTTTTCTTACAGGGGACATAAATCTGACTGTCGTCAGCATAGCAGTAGCATGCAATGCCATGGTTTCTGAATACAGACCCAATGGGATGCAAATAAAGAATAATTAGGAGGTGACCTAAAAGTGAGCCCTGTAGGATTCCACATATGAGGAGCAGAGGAAGAAACGTGGTCAGAGGCTAACACAGATCACTTTTACTGGCCTGCAGCACCGGTCACCTGAATGATGTTCAAACTATGTAGAACTTGCAAAACATAAAGGTGACACGTCTTGGTTTAAATGGAGTATTACACATGTCCAAACATAAATGGTTCCTACATGAGATAAAGACAGGAAATGCTGAGAAGAGGAACGAGTTTCTGACATGAATGAAGAGTATAATCAGCCAGGAGTCAACCTGAGTGCCTACCTTTGCAGGTGGTATATTTTATGAGTGTATTGCCCCTTCTCTCCATTCTGTTCATATGGCTCATTCACAAGCACCTCTACTCCTTCTCCTCCTCCAGTCTCACTCTTACTGGCTTCAGCTACTGCATACAGCTGGCCCACCTGGTACTAATCAAACAATCAGAAAAGACAGTATGAGTATGGGTTTTCTATGTACTTGAAAAAAAATCGAAACAAATTGTGATATTTTCTCAAAATTAGCTGGCTCTAACTTCAGATTAGCATTTTTGGTTAATATTAAACACAGAAACAAAGTTTCTGGTTAATAATAATAATAATTTTAAAAAATGTCTAAAACACTGCTCCTAAAATAGTTTGAAATAAATAAAAACAATAAGTGTTACAGCAGTTAAATGTATAAACCAGTTATAGACTAGTGCAGGGCTATTCAACTAAACTGCTCAGGGGGCCACAGTTTCTGAAAGCCAGCAGCTCGGGGGCCGCACATCCAGCGACTCAAATCATTATGTAAATAAACCAAAGCTTACAATCATCCGTTAACTTTTAAATGGGTTTATTTTAGAGCATAGCATCATAAATACAATAAACAGAACCAAAAACCCCACACACATTTTATTTATTTATTTATTTTTATGAATAGCCCGGACTAGTGTGAATAAGTCTCGTCATTTTTAACTATCGGTGTAAATGACAGAGTAAACTATTTTCCAACAATTCTCAGACTTCTGTAGTGGAAAACCAGTAGAGGAAGCTTCTTTTTGACTGGTTTCACCTTCTCTTCCTCTTCCTCCTCGACTGTCCTGAGTCAGGGAAAAGTGTTGCAATAGAACAGGAAAACTGACTCACAAACTTTAACAAATGTACAAAGATTTCAATCACAAGCAAAATAAAAAGGTTAAAGGTCGTTTTGGCAGCACTGAAACATTGGGTCCACTAAAGCAGCAACTGGTTTTTACTTTTTCTGTAGGACTAGTTATGGGGGTGATGGTTCAGGACACTGTCGCCTTGAGCAGTTCAGCTACACAAAGAACTAACTCAAAGAGGATCCCTGCTGCTTCTCATGCCACGGTTCAAGTCTAAGATCATCTCATGTTGAAACGTGACAAAGCTGTAGCCGTTTTAGGAAAACGTTGAAAATATGACGCTCAGTCTCATGCGCCATCACAAGATGTTGAGTGTGCGTGACGTGAATGACTGCGCTACAAGCACGCAGCGTTTACGCTCAGTAGCTGCAAAACGGGCCGACTTACAGACACGTTTGACTCTGCAGGTGGCAGTTTCCTGCTGCGGCCGTCTTGACGGCTTGGCAGTAGAAGTTTGTCAGTTGTAGAGATACATCTACCAGACAAAGGTGAGCGCAAACCGATTCCACATTCCTGTGGCGGACAATACAAAGAATCTTGTAAGTGATCAGCAGCAAAGCCTGTCCTCCCCAGAGGCAGGGCATTGCTCCAGGCTGCTAACCTACTTTGACAGCACCGGCTTGTCAGCCTTGCCTGTGTGAGTTGCTGCTGAAGAATGTGGCTGTTTGTGAAGAACGATCCGGTTTTATCAGTGTCAGGCGTACGCAGACAGGAACACCACATCCAGCAGCAGCACACTGTCATCAGGAAGGAACAATGCAACATGTCCAGGCACCTCCATCTATCAGGTTTGTCAGAGAACAAGCTGGTTTGCCGAGTCACGTCCTAAAACAGGCCGACAAAGACGAGGGGACTACTTTATGTTCTTACAAAACCACTGGATTCAATCCTCAAAATGACTAAAACTTTTGGAGACAGTCTACCAACAACGTTTTATTGTCTACTGCAGAAAAGTGAAAGGCAAGAAAAGGTTTTTCCCGTGAGAGGGACTGCACCTAAAGTCGAGGTGTGGCCTGGCAGGAAGGCGGCGGGCGATATGCATTCCTGCCAGGCGTTTGTTTGGTTCTGTGCCTAATAAGTTTTATGTACTGTACTTCATACTTGCATCATAATTTACTGGATGACAATAAAAGCTGGTAACAGATTTCAGTTTATCAAGGCGGACATCATTTTCATCCATTGTAATGTTGATAAATGCCATAATCTATACTAAATAAACTATTTTTCAGATTTTAAGGGAGTCAAGACTTGTTGACCTTTGCTTCTTTTGATTTATTCTCTGTTTGTAAATTATCCTTTTAGAGTGCTGTAACCCTCGATCAATAATAACTTTACAAAACATCAGTGTCACGCATACTTGATCCATTTTATGGGAGATCATGAGAACTGCCTTCACTCCTCTGTTGAGAACATCTGGGTGAAAGTAACAGTGTGTGTGTGGCGGGGGTGGGGGTGGGGGGGGACTAATCTTCCAACTGGAAACAGTGTTTTATCAGCACACTGACATCTTGTCTTGTGCCACTGATGTGCTCTATCTGCTACGTTTCATATTTTTGCTAAAAAGGCTTACATCATGATGACTTGGTTTTCTTTGTTATATTCATGTCTTCATTTTTTAATAAATGTTGGTGTTTTATGTAACGGTTACATGAATTACAAACTACGATTACAAAGGATGCAATAATCAGTGGATCTATATTAGATTACTGGATGAATTTAAAGTAATCATTAATAATTGTGTGACAATCACCCTTCTTTTTCAGTGACTTCATGTTGGCTGCTTGCAGGGCAGCTTCTTTAGTTTTAGTTTTTGGACATACCAAGTCCCTTCAGGAGTTCATAAGGTGTTAATAATTCAGGAGTTAATAATCACAGAGTTGTGACTGCTCTGTGATTACTGCATTCATTCTTTTGGTTTGACGATTAAGAACAGTTTCTAGACCAAGCACAACTAAATGTTCATGTGTTTGGTGAAATGTGCAGTTTAATAATCATGTTGGTCTCACCTCTATCAGCACACAGGGGTTACACTTTCACATTACTGATGACAAAGCTACATCACTCACCTGATCCAGCTCAAAATATTGGAAAAACTCCACATAGTTGCTCAACAAAAGGAAGAATTAAAACGTTTCACAGCCAACCTTTCACACTGAGGGGGGTCAGAAGAAAAGATGGTTGCACAGCAAACCATGATGGGGTGTTTCAGTGAAATACTGATTTCTGCTCAGTGTTGGGCAACAAGCAGTAAGACTTTACTGTTGTAACATTGGGATTAAACACGATGAGACCAAAGGGAGGGGATCATCTAGAAAAGGGGTGTCCAGACTTTTTCATCATGGAGCTCCTTTTAAAATGACCAAGTCAAACCTGATGTAAGGCCCCATTTACACCAGTACAACCTCTGGAAACAATGGTGTTTTTTCAGTGTTTACTGGGGTAATAAACAAAAACTGATCGGGTTTACATGAAAACGCTGTAGTTTCCATGTCAGTCGGGTTGCCAGATAAGAAACTATGAACTATAGTACTCTTGGGCACTCTTATTGAGCATGCATCACGATATAGTACTGTGGCTTTAAAATTGACTGCACGTATAACACCTTTCTATCTGATGAAGTGATATAGGAATGATTATTTTGTGATGCTTTTATGTCAATTTATACTTATATTACACTCATTTACATGTAGTTTGAAAACACACTTATATAACGTGTTATTCACATATTAGGGATTGTACTTTGTTTAACATGTCACAAAGACAAAGGGGGGGAATGATTTATGTTGCCTTTGTTAATATTTGGGACATTCTTTGATGGTTTGCAGAGGGATGGAGGGGTGCGTGTTTCCTCTTTAGGAAGTTTAAGGAGTATTTCTGGCTTCAAGGTCTTGGCCCGCCTTGAGGTCACACTGCTCCTTATTTGTAATAAATCACCAGCTCCTCATCCGTTGTTCTGGTAACCATCAAAACTTGTTTTTCACTGCTCTCACGCGATCCGGTCAGGGAAAGGTATATAAGAAATGTAACAAACACAGAGAGTCGGAAGTCTTGTGTGGACCAGCGCGCGCTGGTGCCATGCGCAATTTTGATGTGATTCTTCTTTACCTGGGTCGAAAACGACTTCCCGGCCAGTGTCACGGTGAGAAGTTCTTTCATATCATTTTGTGTGTTAAGAGTGTACAAGTGTACATGTTTTTTGCTTGGCTGTTTTCTGTGGCAGGTTAATAAATGACACTTGTTATTCCTAGCAGTAACAGTCTCTGGTGTTTTATTTTTTCCTTGTCTGAATATCTGTGCCGATCGTTCACGAGCCCTTTTGATAAAGAATTTCATAATACATGAAGACACACAAAGCTGTTTACAACACAATCTGTGCCTCATTTACCCATTCATACAGCACTCTACTAGATCTCTACAAAGAATAATCTGAGCTTTATCACATTCATACACTTATGGAAGACACATCAGAGGCAATGAGGGGTTCAGTGCCTTGCCCAGGGACACTTGGGGATGTGACTGCTGGTGGATTCAAACCCCCCCAACTCTTGCAGTGGAGGACAACGGCTGACCACTCAGCTACAGCTGCCCAAAATTTAAAATTATAGTACTTTGACCTAAACTGTCATATGTGCTGAGTAAAGATATACTAAGGAGGGGATAAATAAGACATTTTAAATGTATCTGGCAACCCTGATGCCAGCTCAGCTGCATTCATTGTACAGGCAGCGTCTGCATGACAGTTACGTCCAAACTGGTGAACCCACCAACGTCTCTCTGGAGCCTGGATTTTATTAGTTTAGCTCCTACATGCTGAAAAAGAGTGAGCAGCACAAAAACACTCTGCTCTCCGACATTTATTACAACCGTTGTTATTTTATTACAACCGTTATTTTTATTACAACGGTTGTCATTTTATTA
>NC_056503.1:5461274-5462163 GCF_014905685.2 Nematolebias whitei
TATTACAACCGTTATTTTTATTACAACGGTTGTCATTTTATTACAACGGTTGTCATTTTATTACAACGGTTGTTATTTTATTACAACGGTTGTTATTTTATTACAACGGTTGTCATTTTATTACAACGGTTGTCATTTTATTACAACGGTTGTTATTTATTATAACTCTTGTTATTCGTTATAACTGTTGTTATTTATTACAACTGTTGTTATTTTATTACAACGGTTGTTATTTTATTACAACGGTTGTTATTTATTATAACTGTTGATATTCATTATAACTGTTGTTATTCATTATAACGGTTGTTATTCATTATAACGGTTGTTATTCATTATAACGGTTGTTATTCATTATAACGGTTGTTATTCATTATAACTGTTATTATAACTGTTGTTATTCGTTATAACTGTCGTTATTCATTATAACTTGTTATTCGTTATTCATTATAACGGTTGTTATTCATTATAACGGTTGTTATTCATTAAAATGGTTTTTATTCATTACAATGGTTTTTATTCATTACAACGGTTGTTATTTTATTACAACGGTTGTTATTTTATCGTAACGGTTGTTACTCATTATAACGGTTGTTATTCATTATAACTGTTATTTTATTACAACGTTGTTATTTTATTACAACGGTTGTAATTTTATTACAACGGTTGTTATTTCATTACAACGGTTGTTATTTTATTACAACGGTTGTCATTTATTACAACGGTTGTCATTTATTACAACGGTTGTTATTCATTATAACGGTTGTTATTCATTATAAGGGTTGTTATTCATTATAAGGGTTGTTATTCATTATAACGGTTGTCATTCATTACAACGGTTGTCATTTATTACAACGGTTGTCATTTTATTACAACGGTTGTCATTTTATTA
>NC_056503.1:5462173-5462762 GCF_014905685.2 Nematolebias whitei
CGGTTGTCATTTTATTACAACGGTTGTCATTTTATTACAACGGTTGTTATTTTTTTATAACTGTTGTTATTTATTACAACGGTTGTTATTTTTTATAACTGTTGTTATTTATTATAACAGTTGTTATTTATTATAACAGTTGTTATTTATTATAACGGTTGTCATTCATTACAACGGTTGTCATTTATTACAACGGTTGTCATTTATTACAACGGTTGTCATTTATTACAACGGTTGTCATTTATTACAACGGTTGTCATTTATTACAACGGTTGTTATTTTTTTATAACTGTTATCTTTTATAACGGTTGTTATTTTTTATAACTGTTGTTATTTATTATAACGGTTGTTATTCATTATAACGGTTGTCATTCATTACAACGGTTGCCATTTATTACAACGGTTGTCATTTATTACAACGGTTGTTATTTTTTATAACTGTTATCTTTTATAACGGTTGTTATTTTTTATAACTGTTGTTATTTATTATAACGGTTGTTATTCATTATAACGGTTGTTATTCATTATAACGGTTGTCATTCATTACAACGGTTGTCATTTATTACAACGGTTGTCATTTATTACAACG
>NC_056503.1:5462772-5465120 GCF_014905685.2 Nematolebias whitei
AACGGTTGTCATTTATTACAACGGTTGTCATTTATTACAACGGTTGTTATTTTTTTATAACTGTTATCTTTTATAACGGTTGTTATTTTTTATAACTGTTGTTATTTATTATAACGGTTGTTATTTATTATAACGGTTGTTATTTATTATAACTGTTGTTATTTATTATAACAGTTGTTAGTGCAGAAAAGTTTGGACTGCTGCCGCCTGAAGTGCACATGTGCCACTTCACACTTGCAGAGCATTTTACACCTCTGTGGGGGTTCCTCTGAAATTCTCCACTGAGACCTGGATTCAGAATCCTTCAGTTTCAGAGAGAACGAGGCTGTTGTCTGTAAATGAACGGCCCCACGTTTCACATCGTGTAAGCGGGGGCTCAGACTGGGTGTCCTATCTGTCAATCAAGTGACAAATTTCATAGATTGATGATAGACTGATGTCTAATTTTTAATGTCATGTGATCCACCCACAATACTTTGAGATCCACCAGTAGATCATGTTCAACGTATTGGGCACTCTTGGTCTATAAGTTCAGAGGAGGGAGAGGTGAGAAGGCAGAAGTTGCTGTCTTGAATATTTTGATATTTAAATTCAGTGAGATTAGACACAAAATGATGATTCACAGCGTCACAGTGAGGAAAACTGAAGAGTAGCTATAATCACCGACAGCCCAGAGAGAAGATACTGATGCTGAACTATGAGGAACCTCTAAAAAGCTGAACTGAGTCTGAGGTAGAGAGACATCTGGATACATGTCTTTTCTACAATATTCCCACCTCTGTTAGGAAAATAACTCCTCCACTTTGACTGGCAGCGAAAGAAACTTATGTAGTGTTTGTAAAGAAAACAGCTTCATATAGGAGTGCAAGATTATTATGAAACATTTAAATGACCCAAAATATCAAGCAAGTATTCACCTACTGTCAGTCGGGTTATATAAAAAAACTTTTACGAAATATATAAATGGTAAATGGACTGTACTTGTATAGCACCTTTCTATCTTATGGAAATACTCAAAGCTCTTTACAACAATCTGTGTCCTCATTTATTCATTCATACAGCTCTATACTAGATCTCTACAAAGATAATTGAACAAATCATTCTAAAGAGACTAATCAGAGCTTTAGATCACATTCATACACTGATGAGACACACATCAGAGGCAGTGAGGGGTTCAGTGTCTTGCCCAGGGACACTTCAGCATGTGACTGCTGGAGGATTCGAACCCCCAACTCTTGCATTGGAGGACGACTGCTCTAACCACTCAGCCACAGCCGCCCCACAAAACATCTGACCTGTTTATTTTATTAAAACAAAAATATTTGCCTCTTTTCAAAACCTTTACTTAAATGGCGCCATTTACAGGCATAGCTTTGGTGTCATGTTGTAGATTACAGCCCGACCGTCTCTTACCGTGTTCTGTCCAGCGCTTCTTCGTTTAGAAAGAACACGGTAAACGTTCCCGTTGCATTAATGTATACAGATGATTATACAAGAGACTCCCTCATAACCACCGAACCCATGGTGGCACAGACAGACCCGGTGTGGAAGTGACAGGACGTCTGACTGGAGGGCGAGCTGGTGACGGAGCAGGGCAAAGAAGAATCATCATGGCAGGCTGCTTTCATTTATCCTCTTCATGGCCTTCTTCTCTGCTTCAATTTCCTCCTTAGATGGGAGATGGTTTGTCTCCTCCGTGTCCGTCTTCTTCAGCATCTGCTTGTTAAACGTCTCCACTTCCTGGTTGACTGGGTTGGGGTCGCTCATTTTGGGAGAATTCTGGTGTAGGGCGATGTGCTGACAAGGTCCTCTCCAGGTAAGACATGTATGCACCCATAACACATTTTGTAAACAGAGTACAACTACTTACATTTGAGTATTTGTCAACACTCAAGTACCGATACGAGTATCAGTTATTGCCATTACACTTGTTACGGTTACTTTAAGAAGGTTTTGGAATACCAGAGGAGCAAATGTTAGGTGTTAACCTCTCAAACGTTGCAGCACATTAGTGAGCAGTGAAGCTGTCAGGAAGCTCGTGCTCAAACGTGTAGATGGTCAGAATCCTCTTCTGCTCACTGAGAGCCTGCAGTCATCTGTCACTGCTTTAACAAACTCTTTGAACTCAGCATCGTGTTGTTGTCTTGAATTTGATCAATTTGCTTGTGTTGATCGTGCTACATTTTGCCCCTCTTCTTGACAACTTTCAGTATAAATTGCAGTCGATTTTACTTTTGTCACCATCGTTGGGGACCGCCTAGAAAAGCAGCCACCTATTATTATCCACCTGAAGACGGTCTTGCTCTTCTATCAACTTTAATGTGGCCCAAACCACAATATTTACCCCC
>NC_056503.1:5465220-5474328 GCF_014905685.2 Nematolebias whitei
TGCAGAGAGTGGTGAAGGCTGCACAGAAGATGTTGGAGTCAGCCTCCTCACCATCACAGACATCTACACCTCCAGATGGAGAAAGAGGTCCACCTGTTCATGAAGGACCCCACTCACCCAGCACACACACTTTTTGCCCCACTCCCCTCCTTCTTGGGGCCTGACAAATTATACAATTTGCTTGAAGGTAATGGGGCACCTGAAAGGAGATCTATGGGGCAGTCAAAGGGTCTGTGTGGCAGTAGAGACAACACTTGTTGTTTACTAAACACCGGAGTTAAGGAATGTTGAGTGAGGGAACTTTAAAGAGGTTATTTTCTTCTTGGAGCTGTTTACCAAACGCACTGGGGGAGATGGCTCAGCATAAACAATTGTCAGAGCAGGAATCACCCCATTTAGCTAATCTATTCTCTGACCAGTTTATGAGTGGGTTATGTTTCTTTAGTTATGACTACCCAAGATCAGTTGTGGTTTAGGAGAGTGAAAGACAAAACCTCACCTTCCTCATGATGATTTCCAGAAACCACAAATTTAATCTTTATTGTCTTTTGGAAGATAGAGGAGATGGTTTATCCAGTGAAGGCAGCCACGGAAACAGCAGGGGTTAATTCAGTCGTGGGTATCTGCAACTTCACAATTAGGTTCCGGCTGATCAGGTTTAGTTCTGCCCCAGAATTGATTAAAGTCTGGATGGGAAAGATGGTGGTGTTAATACACAGGATTGAAGGTATAAAAAAATTTCCAGGAGATACAGAAGAAATATCCACCAGTATCTCCTGTTTAACTGGTGAGCTTTCCCTTTTAAATGTAGCCGACATGATGCAAGAACATGACCTCTCTTACCACAATAAAGGCACTCATTGTGGGTTATATGGCATTGACGTTCTTCAGGGGTGAGTTGGGTACTCCCTATCTGCATAGGTTCAGGATCAGACGAGCATGTTATCGATGGAGACCAGTTGCTTCTGGTGTCGGGGTAATCACGGGAAGTGCAATGAAATAATCCGTCCAGATGACCTGACTGAACAGTGGTGGATTTTATACCTGGATGATAGAGCATGAACTTTGGTGTCACGGGAAGTGTAGTTTTCTTCTATTCAATTCTAAATACTTTATTAATCCCAAAGAAAAATTAAATGTTGTAGCTCATCATCCTAGTTTCATTGAGGGTTGTTATATATGCTAACGGCTGCAGGCAGGAAGGATCTCCTGCTGCTGTCCATCCCACAGCTGTCCGTCCCACAGCAGATCTGAAGAAACTGGCTTCAGATGCCGATCTGTCCACCAGGACCCAGCGGACCTCTCAGTTCTCCTGGGCAGCAGGACCACATGAATGTTGGGCATAACTCCTCCCTGAGCAATGGTCGCTCCTCCCAGCAGCTTGTCGAGCTCCTCATCATTGCAGACAGCCAGCTGCAGCTGTCGGGGGATGATCCTGGTCTTCTTGTTGTCATGAGCCGCGTTTCCTGCCAGCTCCAGGATCTCGGCAGTCAGTCAGTTGAGCACCTCCGCCACATAGACGGAGATGCATCCACGGCGCCTCCTTTACAACTCATTTGGGATTTGGGGCTGTATTTGAGGTAATATTGAGTTTTGAGATGTTAATCAGCTGCTCCCGGTTGTGAAAACCACCTTGTTGCTATGGTGACACATAACACACATCATAACAAATGTCCAAAAGTAAAAGGTTTTCAGTAAAAATCCTTTCAGCTGCACAGCATCCGATACCAGAGAAAGTAAAAAAGCCATTTACATCCAGAAAAAAGGGAAAAGTTTTCAAAAACAATATTCCAGAATGAATGTAACAGCTACTCCAACATGCAGCCACCTTGAGTGGTGCAATTCAATTCCATGATGTGTTCACGAAAACGATTGTCAATTCTCGTGGCAAGGGTGATCAGGTGACTCATGTCTGCTGGTGCCTCTTAAGTGGCTAGTTGATCCTTTGTTTGTGTATTTAAAGTGTTGACAAATGCTCCTTTGAGAGCTTTCTCGCCTCTCCTCTGCCACAGTGCAGAACTGGATGGAAAATTTGGCAACTGACCTGTTTCCTTGCTGTAGGGAAAATATTTTATGAGCTGTTTCCTCCTGCTGAAGGGTTTGGTCAAAAACCTGCTGGAAATCCTTGAGGAAGGAAGAAAAATGATTGACTCAAGTGTGGGTCCATGGGAGTGCATCATCTTTTAGAGCACCAATTATAAAGGTAATACGGGAGGCATCTGCATCATGCTGCTGTATTCATTCATAACCATCTGCTCACCACAGACTCATGTTTGGGCTGCTGTTTGATACGCCATATTGTTTTACATTGTTAGCGTTTAGCGTATGTCTGGGATCTTTTAGCGTACCATTTGGCATTTGTTTAGCCTATATCTTAGTGTATATCTTAATTCAATGCAATTCAGATTATTTATATAGCGTCATATCACAACAAAGTTGTCTCAGGGCACTTTACAGGAACATTCACATACATAAAAAAGCCAGTTAGCCAATTAGTAAAGTTCTCTATCTAAGGAAGCCATATCTTTGATCCTTATATACTGTTTCTTTTATGCTTTATATTTTTGCGTGTAACTGGATCCCTGAGTACACAATTTCTTTCCACCTCATGTACCACATGATGCGAATGACAATAAAGAAACTTGAACTTGATCTGAGGAGTAGGTTAGCAGGGCACGATTAAAGGCAAGAGTACATTGTAACAAAAAGCTGCGGCATTTGCTAGCGTTACCTTTGAAACACTCAGAAGGTTGGACATCTGGTTCCTGAAGTGTAGTTGAGCTGGGTGAACTGATGTGGATGGTCCCTGTTGGCAAGGTATTTGCAGGGTCTTGGGTGTAGTTAGACAAGTTGACAGTTTCTGTTTGATAGAGGAGATCATGCTTCTGAGCTGCTGGAGGTTAGTTTGAGCTTTTTTGCTGTGGGATTTTTTTTTTGTTGTTGTTGCATTAGTTCACGGTGGTCAATATGCTTATTTTTATGCTTATTTGAATGGACTGCCTTCTAACATGATTTTAGTTAAATGAGGACCCCAAGTGGCAGACAGAGAGAAAGACTGAGACAGTGTTACAAAAATAACTGTCTTTATTTACAGGTGCAAGGGTTTGGGGCTTAAAAGGATGAAGGTACAAGGTGAGTTTCTGGAAATGTCTATGAATAACCCAACATTCTTCAGTCAGGTCATCTGGACAGTTTCTTTATTTGTGCTGAAACGTTTCACCTTCGGTCCAGAATGCTTCATCAGTCAAGGAAACACACAACAAAACTGATTCTTCCCCCAACAGTTTACTCCAAAGTGGAACAAACCAGTTTTGTTGGTGATAAGATGGTTTCTTTGTCACGCCCCCTCCTCCATTGCCGGCCCTCTTCCTTGTTGACAGTTGTGTCAGACTGGTTGAAAACAACAAAGTCCATGCTCAATAATCCAGGTATACAATCCAACATTTTTCAGTCAGTTGGATTGTATACCTGGATTATTGAGCATGGACTTTGTTGTCTATGAATAATCATTAATTTAGTTGTGGAGTTGGATTCACTTACTGAAGATGATTTTCTTGGAGCCAATGGGGAGATCTCTGAGGTCCTAGGTTCCAGGAGGTCTGTAATGGAATAGAGGTGAGCACCAGTGGACAGAGGAGCAGGTTGAGTAGAGGGTGAAGATTGGTTCTTCAGGCTGAAGGCTTTGAGGGTATTTGGGACACAATCAGGATGAGTCGAGGTCTCGAGGAGCAAGGAGGCCTTGGAAGGCTAGATGAGTCCCCTTGGAAGTCGCTGCAGGAGATCACAAAAAACAAGGTCTTAGAGACAAAATGTCTAGAGACAGTTTAGTGGCTTTCCTTTACTAAGGTTATTAACCCATCTGCAGTTCACCTACAGCTCCCTCCGTCCATGAGGATTCACCCTAATTTCCACAATTCCCTCATCAAGCTTGTGATTACCAGCTCTTTAAGCCCACAGACCAACCTCCTGCACCCCCCCACCCCCCACCCCACCGCCGCCCAATTGAAAATGTACCTGCATTCACAGTCAGGCACCTACTGGACGTATGACGATGGGGTAGAGGTTCCCATTACCTGGTGGACAGGGAAGGCTATGGTCCAGAAGAGTATTCTGGATCCCTAGGTCCCAAATCTTGACCATGATTTGGAGGACTACTCTGCAGGAGTATAAAAGCCTCTGCCAAACACTCCTTCAGCGCTGGGACATTATCCTACCTATAGAGCTAGGCCAGTGATGACGTCCAGAACAAAATGGGACCATGGGCGACTGGGCGACAGCAGTGGAAGGAGGAGGCCTGCAGGAGGTTTATTATTATTTTTGTTGCTTGCAAAAGTTGGTCAGCCAGAAACAAAATCTTTCACATTGTTGGACATATTCTGGCTAACCAGAAATGTTCCTTAGTAAGGCGCAGCATGCATGTGATGCCAGAGTGACATGTAAACTTAGCTGTGGGTAACTAGTTAAGTACTTTGCTGACCACTGCGGTAGGAACAAACATCCTCCCAGGAGGACCTGTACCTAGATCTGATTTGGTCTGTTGTGCCTCCCTGATGTTTTTTTCAATGACCCAGGTCATGATTCCTGCCGTACAGGATGCAGGTAAGATGCTTACTGGGGTGTCAGGTGTCTCTGAGGATGAGAAGTGGTGGGAGAGGGCATTGGGTTTAATATTGTGTGAGCCTGGAATGTAAGTAATAGAGAAGTTAAATCTTGCAAAAATAGTGACCATCTGGCTTGTCTTGCGTTTAGTTTTTTTGTAGTCTGAATATATGCCAAGTTCTTATGGTGAGCCCAAATGATGAAAGGCAGTTCACTTCCCTCCAACCAATGTCTCCACTCCTCAAGAGCTAATTTTATGGACAACAGTTCTCTGTTGCCCATGTCATAATTTTGTTTGGCCGGAGAGATGCGTTGGGTAAAAAAGTGCAAGGGTGTAATTTCTTATTGCCCTATGTCCTTTGAGATGGCACAGCCACCACCCCTGAGTCTGAGGCATCCGCCTCCATGATGATTTGTTTGTTTGAGTCAGGGGAGATAATGGGAGCAGAGGAGAAAAGGTGCTTAAGATCTTGAAAGCCTGTTTCTGCTTCAGGGGTCCAAAATAACTTTCTCAGGGTGGATTTAAAGTTTGTAAAGTTTGCAGATGATACAGCAGTGGTTGGATGCACCACAACGATGGGTTTGGTTACAGGCAAGAGGTGGAACACATGGAGAGCTGGTGCAAGAAGAACAGTCTTCACAGCAATATGAAGAAGACAAAGGAGATGGTTGTGGATTTCAGACGGAGCAAATCCACCTACTCCCCCCTGAACATAGGAGGATCTGTGGTGGAAGTGGTCTCCAGTACAAGTACTTGGGTGTGCACCTGATGACAACCTCAGCTGGGGCAACAACACCACCAGCCTGATCAATAAAGCTCATCAGCAACTCTACTTCCTCAGGCGGCTGAGGTGGGATGAACTGGGAAGCTCAGTCCTCACCTCCTTCTACAGGTGTGCAGTGGAGAGCATCCTGTGCTCCAGCATCAATGTGTGGCATGGAGGCTGCACAGCTGCAGAAAGAAAAGCTTTGCAGAGAGTGGTGAAGGCTGCACAGAAGATGTTGGAGTCAGCCTCCTCACCATCACAGACATCTACACCTCCAGATGGAGAAAGAGGTCCACCTGTTCATGAAGGACCCCACTCACCCAGCACACACACTTTTTGCCCCACTCCCCTCCTTCTTGGGGCCTGACAAATTATACAATTTGCTTGAAGGTAATGGGGCACCTGAAAGGAGATCTATGGGGCAGTCAAAGGGTCTGTGTGGCAGTAGAGACAACACTTGTTGTTTACTAAACACCGGAGTTAAGGAATGTTGAGTGAGGGAACTTTAAAGAGGTTATTTTCTTCTTGGAGCTGTTTACCAAACGCACTGGGGGAGATGGCTCAGCATAAACAATTGTCAGAGCAGGAATCACCCCATTTAGCTAATCTATTCTCTGACCAGTTTATGAGTGGGTTATGTTTCTTTAGTTATGACTACCCAAGATCAGTTGTGGTTTAGGAGAGTGAAAGACAAAACCTCACCTTCCTCATGATGATTTCCAGAAACCACAAATTTAATCTTTATTGTCTTTTGGAAGATAGAGGAGATGGTTTATCCAGTGAAGGCAGCCACGGAAACAGCAGGGGTTAATTCAGTCGTGGGTATCTGCAACTTCACAATTAGGTTCCGGCTGATCAGGTTTAGTTCTGCCCCAGAATTGATTAAAGTCTGGATGGGAAAGATGGTGGTGTTAATACACAGGATTGAAGGTATAAAAAAATTTCCAGGAGATACAGAAGAAATATCCACCAGTATCTCCTGTTTAACTGGTGAGCTTTCCCTTTTAAATGTAGCCGACATGATGCAAGAACATGACCTCTCTTACCACAATAAAGGCACTCATTGTGGGTTATATGGCATTGACGTTCTTCAGGGGTGAGTTGGGTACTCCCTATCTGCATAGGTTCAGGATCAGACGAGCATGTTATCGATGGAGACCAGTTGCTTCTGGTGTCGGGGTAATCACGGGAAGTGCAATGAAATAATCCGTCCAGATGACCTGACTGAACAGTGGTGGATTTTATACCTGGATGATAGAGCATGAACTTTGGTGTCACGGGAAGTGTAGTTTTCTTCTATTCAATTCTAAATACTTTATTAATCCCAAAGAAAAATTAAATGTTGTAGCTCATCATCCTAGTTTCATTGAGGGTTGTTATATATGCTAACGGCTGCAGGCAGGAAGGATCTCCTGCTGCTGTCCATCCCACAGCTGTCCGTCCCACAGCAGATCTGAAGAAACTGGCTTCAGATGCCGATCTGTCCACCAGGACCCAGCGGACCTCTCAGTTCTCCTGGGCAGCAGGACCACATGAATGTTGGGCATAACTCCTCCCTGAGCAATGGTCGCTCCTCCCAGCAGCTTGTCGAGCTCCTCATCATTGCAGACAGCCAGCTGCAGCTGTCGGGGGATGATCCTGGTCTTCTTGTTGTCATGAGCCGCGTTTCCTGCCAGCTCCAGGATCTCGGCAGTCAGTCAGTTGAGCACCTCCGCCACATAGACGGAGATGCATCCACGGCGCCTCCTTTACAACTCATTTGGGATTTGGGGCTGTATTTGAGGTAATATTGAGTTTTGAGATGTTAATCAGCTGCTCCCGGTTGTGAAAACCACCTTGTTGCTATGGTGACACATAACACACATCATAACAAATGTCCAAAAGTAAAAGGTTTTCAGTAAAAATCCTTTCAGCTGCACAGCATCCGATACCAGAGAAAGTAAAAAAGCCATTTACATCCAGAAAAAAGGGAAAAGTTTTCAAAAACAATATTCCAGAATGAATGTAACAGCTACTCCAACATGCAGCCACCTTGAGTGGTGCAATTCAATTCCATGATGTGTTCACGAAAACGATTGTCAATTCTCGTGGCAAGGGTGATCAGGTGACTCATGTCTGCTGGTGCCTCTTAAGTGGCTAGTTGATCCTTTGTTTGTGTATTTAAAGTGTTGACAAATGCTCCTTTGAGAGCTTTCTCGCCTCTCCTCTGCCACAGTGCAGAACTGGATGGAAAATTTGGCAACTGACCTGTTTCCTTGCTGTAGGGAAAATATTTTATGAGCTGTTTCCTCCTGCTGAAGGGTTTGGTCAAAAACCTGCTGGAAATCCTTGAGGAAGGAAGAAAAATGATTGACTCAAGTGTGGGTCCATGGGAGTGCATCATCTTTTAGAGCACCAATTATAAAGGTAATACGGGAGGCATCTGCATCATGCTGCTGTATTCATTCATAACCATCTGCTCACCACAGACTCATGTTTGGGCTGCTGTTTGATACGCCATATTGTTTTACATTGTTAGCGTTTAGCGTATGTCTGGGATCTTTTAGCGTACCATTTGGCATTTGTTTAGCCTATATCTTAGTGTATATCTTAATTCAATGCAATTCAGATTATTTATATAGCGTCATATCACAACAAAGTTGTCTCAGGGCACTTTACAGGAACATTCACATACATAAAAAAGCCAGTTAGCCAATTAGTAAAGTTCTCTATCTAAGGAAGCCATATCTTTGATCCTTATATACTGTTTCTTTTATGCTTTATATTTTTGCGTGTAACTGGATCCCTGAGTACACAATTTCTTTCCACCTCATGTACCACATGATGCGAATGACAATAAAGAAACTTGAACTTGATCTGAGGAGTAGGTTAGCAGGGCACGATTAAAGGCAAGAGTACATTGTAACAAAAAGCTGCGGCATTTGCTAGCGTTACCTTTGAAACACTCAGAAGGTTGGACATCTGGTTCCTGAAGTGTAGTTGAGCTGGGTGAACTGATGTGGATGGTCCCTGTTGGCAAGGTATTTGCAGGGTCTTGGGTGTAGTTAGACAAGTTGACAGTTTCTGTTTGATAGAGGAGATCATGCTTCTGAGCTGCTGGAGGTTAGTTTGAGCTTTTTTGCTGTGGGATTTTTTTTTTGTTGTTGTTGCATTAGTTCACGGTGGTCAATATGCTTATTTTTATGCTTATTTGAATGGACTGCCTTCTAACATGATTTTAGTTAAATGAGGACCCCAAGTGGCAGACAGAGAGAAAGACTGAGACAGTGTTACAAAAATAACTGTCTTTATTTACAGGTGCAAGGGTTTGGGGCTTAAAAGGATGAAGGTACAAGGTGAGTTTCTGGAAATGTCTATGAATAACCCAACATTCTTCAGTCAGGTCATCTGGACAGTTTCTTTATTTGTGCTGAAACGTTTCACCTTCGGTCCAGAATGCTTCATCAGTCAAGGAAACACACAACAAAACTGATTCTTCCCCCAACAGTTTACTCCAAAGTGGAACAAACCAGTTTTGTTGGTGATAAGATGGTTTCTTTGTCACGCCCCCTCCTCCATTGCCGGCCCTCTTCCTTGTTGACAGTTGTGTCAGACTGGTTGAAAACAACAAAGTCCATGCTCAATAATCCAGGTATACAATCCAACATTTTTCAGTCAGTTGGATTGTATACCTGGATTATTGAGCATGGACTTTGTTGTCTATGAATAATCATTAATTTAGTTGTGGAGTTGGATTCACTTA
>NC_056503.1:5474428-5481619 GCF_014905685.2 Nematolebias whitei
GAGAGAACATGCAAACTCCACCCTGAAAGCCCCCGGGCCAGGATTTGAACCAGTGACCTTCTCGCTAAGAGGCAGCAGCTCTACCAACTGAGCCACCATGCCACCCTCCCAATCACATACTGAATCCAAATACAAGATCCACAGCCACCATAGCTTCAAAGAAAAATGCATAAAACTCTTTGATTTAAAAAAAAATAATAATTTTGCCATGTTGAACTGAATTTGGTATAGTGGTAGCTGAGAGCGAGCCACAACACACAGTACTGTCAAATCAACTAAATTAAAACGGCTGCCACATGGTAGTCCCCATCAGAGTTTCTCCAGGAACTTTCTAGTTCACTTTAAAATACCTTCGCACCACTTGTTCTTCTTGTGGTGGTGTTTATGGTCTTATAGAGCATTATGTCACCATCTGAAGGAGCGTAGGTTAGGACAAACAACAACAACAACAACAACAAATACCTCCGCGTGGCTCACTCATCTCCTTCTCTACCACCGACTGCCTGGAGGCGAGCGCCACACTGCCATGAAGTGCTATCACTTACGAGTACAAGTAGATGAATTCAAGTTCATTAGATGAACAAAGGTACTCCCAGTGGCCTGACGTGCTACAAGTTCACTCCCCAACAAATATGTATTTCACCCTCATCATGTTTGTGCTTCTTTTATTAAATTGCTTGATTTTTTTTCTATTTGTCTGTTGATCATGAGTGAAAGTTGCAACAAATGAATTAAAATACATTTTCGTAAAGGCTTGACTGAAGCCTCTCATCTCCCTTTTCCTGTCCCCCTGTGATCAGAGGAGCAAAGAAGAAGCAGAACTGGAATTTTTTTGGACGTTTCCACTGGAAAACAACACCAAAATGCTTCAGGAAGAACAATTCCACGACTGTCGTCGTCAGTGGGTGCGTGTTGAAAAGTGAGACAAGTAAAGTCTGCAGCTCATCTGTGTTAGATACTGACAAGAGCTAAGTGATAAGAGAAGCCTGTGCACCTCGTTGATGTCAATAACTGTGTACAGTTACTGTAGAGTACATAAACATTCACATACCTCTTCCACTGAGATAGGCAGGACGATCCGGCTGTGAAAAAAGAAAAAGAAAGTAAAGTACAGAGCTACTGATAGAAAACTACAGAACAAACAGCTACACGCCAGCATGTAAGTTAGGATGAGGATGAATCGTTGTCAGGTCAAACTGCAGCGCTCTCATTACATCCTGAACACGTCACACCAGGCTGGAAACAAAAACAAACCATCTGAATTTATTCCATATCAAAGCTCAAGGAACTCTACAACCTCTGAGGTAAAGGCTAAAAGCTAATCTGCAGTTTATCTCATGTTTACTTCATTTAACTGCAGAGCCTGAAGACTAAAGGCGACGCTCACACTTAGCTCTTAAAGTTCAAACAAACACAGCTGAAGTAAAACAGTAGCCGATAGCTTAAAACAGCAAAACTGTAGAAAAAAAAATTGTCCCTTCCTTTTTTTTTTCTCTTTTAGCTGTTACTTTTTCAGAAGTCGCCACAGCCAGTCATCTTCCTCTTCCTCACTAACTAACTGCAGCTAGACGTTAAATAGTAGCCAAAAGTTAAAATCAGCTAAATTGTTGAAAAAGTTAATGTTGGCCAAACCAGAGCTAAAAGCTAAACTTTAGGGATGCATGATGTTAGATTTTTGGTCGATATCCGATATGTTAAAACTTATTTGATCGATAACCGATACCGATATTTTCCCCATAGACCCACTTACAGAGGCTACATAACTTTCTCTGCTGTGGAGTTAAAACACCACATTATCCTGCTCGCTCTTTGTCAGTTCGGCTGCTACCAAGTGCAGATGACAAAAAGAGGCTGAAAATGATGCAACTCTTCAACTTGGATTATGTTTAATGTCAAATTAATTCATGACATTTACTCTCTAACACAATGACAACACTCAAACAGTGCACATTTGTACATTTTCACAAATCTAAACTCAACCTGTTCACAAGTGACACGTGCATAAGTAGAAGTGCATTATTAGATATACTTGAGAGTTTATTAAATTAAAATTAAAACAGAAGCCTTTAATATCGGTGAGTTATTTTGATGGAATGGCCGATGTTCAATATTTAACTTTATCACTAATATCGGCTGATACAGATACCATGCCGATAATATCGTGCATCCCTACTACATTTAGCATAAAATGAAACTCAAAGCTTAAATCAAGTAAACAGCTAAAAGCTCAAATCAGCTAAACAGTGGCTAAAAGCTAAAAATAGCCAAACGGTACCCAAAAGCTAACTGGATCATAAAAGCACAAAAACGAAGACCAGCCAGACTAGTTTTTCAAACGACAGAGTTCTCACACTCCAACACCACAGCCTTCATTTTTGTCTGAACTCCAGGAGGACGTCCCGTCAACTGGTTGGAGCTCCTCCTGTGACGCCATGACTGTCCATCATCTCCACCTAATCACACCTGAAACACAGGCGTTTCTTCAGGTGTGACCTGTGTCACACCTTTACTGCACGCGCGAGTCATCCGACTTGTACCGTCTCAGTGACGTTTAAAACATGCAGCGTGCTCGACTCGGCGCTCAGCTCCTGTAGCAAGCAGCTGGCCTGTGAAAGAGACCTTTACCATGGTGGGAGCCCATAAAGATAACGAGTCACTTCCTTGTTGGCCTTTACACGCCGCTCAGTCAACAGCATGCTGTTAATCAGAGCGCCGCTCAGATTGCTGCATTCGGGCCATATATCGTGCACACTGGAGAAGTGGACAAACGGTGTGTTCTGCTCGAGTCCCGCGATCACAGGAAGCACGGCAGCAGGAAGAGGAAATTATGAAGCAGCCATCGAGACTTCTGCTGCCACTGAGCAAACAGGCTTGGAGTGGAACCCTCGCCTGTGTGTGTTTGTGCAGCATACAACAGGAGGCTAATCTGCAGCCGCCGTCAGTTTAGCAGGGCGTAAATATTCCATGAGGACAGAACAGGACAGCCTTCAGGGCATGCCACGACTAGCTGCATGACCTGTGACAAGTGAAAGGCGTAGCTAAAGAACGCATCCATCAGCACTGCTTTCATCACGGGTGGTTTTTAACCGTTTAACCAGCTTATGTTGAAAAGTGACAAAACTGTAACTACTTTAACCAAACGTTGAAAACATGCTCGATCTCGTGCAATATGAAGATGTGCCCTGTGAATGTTTACCTTGTAAACAACATGGAATGAGATGTGTGATGGGACTTGGGAGTACGTGTTGAGGATGACTCTCAGGTACTACCACTCAAACGTTTAACTCAGCATCTCTAAACCTGACGGAGTTACAGTTGTTTCTGTGTTGGCTAACGGTGGCCAGCTGTGGCGGACCCTGTGACATGTGCATCTACTCATTACTTGGAGACTTCTGCTCAAATCTGACCAGTGCTTCTTCAGCTCTTCTGCCTACAAGCAGGGCTGGTAACAAGTTTTAATAAAAGGATTCACTGACTTTATGAAAGGAAATATGAAAGGGAATCCCAAGCAATATCAAATGGTGCCATTTGAAAGAGTTGAAATTAATACAACCAGGAATGATACAAATATGGAGCACTCGGTAGAATCAACCACTTGGAAGCTTCAGGACTTTGCATCAAGTTCCTTGAAGCAAATATACATTTGTTGGAGACGACTCTCAGCTACTACCACACCAAGTTTTAAATCTGTATCCGTCAAAGTGACGGAGTTAGTCATGATTGTGTTGGCCATCGTTGAGTAGAGGTGGTAGTTGACTCCAAAAGTTAATTAGTTGTAGATTTATGTTCAGCGAGTTTCAGTCAAATGTGTCCAAGGGTCCATGAGATCAAGGAGCACAGACACAAGCCAGAAAAATACGATGGCCCTGGACTTTTAGAGGCAGGCGATGAAACAGGCTCAGCTGACCGCCTTCACTGTTCAACAAGGCTAGGCTGCTGTGCACGGTGCTCAGGTGCACGCAGCAGTCATGTGCAGATGGCAATACTGTCATTACACTGGCAGGCGTGCACGAGCACCAACATGTGAACTTATCGTTTTAAAATGCTCTACGTGTTGTTTTACTTGTACATTCACAAACATTATTTCTGAAATGTGATTTACACAAAACAACGAAGGTGAGTACCAACATGTGGCCTCCCTGAACCATCTGCTGCTCCAGCTGCACAGCTGATGTGGACCACTGCACTCTCTCCAGTCACAGTCAGACTGATGCAGACACGCGTCTACACGGAGCCGAACTCACGCAGAGCCGTGGGACATTCCACCCGGGTCGTGTTTTACAGCCAACTCCTGCAGATACTTGTTCATCAACACTTCGAAGTAAAACTGCTCAACTTTCAAACGGAGTGAACCAAGTCAAGCTCAAACATCACGAGGAGAGATCCCACAGCACCACCAACCAAATGCAACCAGGACACAACTTTGCGCACACTTCAAACACAACTGAGCGGCTAAAAGCGCAAGAACTTTGAAGCGGAGCGACCACTTGTGGAACAGAAGGGACGAGGAAGCTGAACGGAAACTCACAACTCTTTCACCAGCATGGTGCTCTCCGTCCAAACGCCGAGCCGAGCCGTTCATTCACCGCTTTGACAGCTCGCACGGTTTTCTTCCGGCTCGATGCCGAGCCAGCGCTAAGGGGCGTGGCCTCCGAGGAGGAGGCGGGGCAACCCCACCTTGTTTCAGGTAACCCCGTGACGCGTTTACGTGCAGTCCGGAACAACCAGCTTCAAGCTGTTTTCTTGAAACCTAAAAATGACAACGTCAGCGTTTGTGCTGTTAAAAAGCAACCAGACAGGGGCAGGGTGTAGATTAATTATAATAAAATGTATGCTGCTTCTTTAACTGTTGTCTCGTGACGTGCTATCGTGTTTAAAGAGGACATTTCCTACATTTGGCCTCGTGAGCATGTACAAGCAAATACAGGTGTAGGTGTTGTCCAACCAGTACATCCAGAAAAAGTCCTCTGTGGTTTAACTAGTTCATGAGTCAACTTAAGCAATCTGTTGGTATTAAACCAACAAATCCTCCTGTGACACTCACGATCTGAAGCGACATGTGGTTCTCATATGGTCGAACATGACACCTGCTGAACTCTCAGGGCCCTGGAAACATTCCTGCCATCACATGACAAAAACAGTGTCCCAGTCTGTGATTCGTCTCATGGATGGGTTTGTCTCATTTGTCTCGGTGTTCCTGTGATGGACAGGACACCAGTGACACCAGTGACACCAGTGACCCGAAAAGGAAGAAGAGGTGAAGATGATGGATGGATGAAAGGATGGAAGGATGGAAGGATGGATGGATGTCCAACCAAAAATGGGTTGCAGACCAGTTTTTAGAGTTGTGTACCTTTACCTGTATAAAAACAAACAAACAAACAAACAAACAAAGAAAAATCAACGTCCTGATTTTTATATCAGTACATAAGTGACTGAATAAATTTATAGAGGGAACTCAGCTCCATGATTTGAGTTTTTTTAAAACCGCTTTGCAATAATTGAACTTTTTTAATTCATGTTTTTATGTTAAAACTAATAATGAGTCTGTTTAAAAAATATGTATTTAAGAGTTTTGGTTTTAATGCAGTTAACGTTTCTATGGAATATTACTTCCATACTATACGGGTTTGTGAATGTTTTGAGGCCATATTACTTCCATAATATTCCATTCTTGTGTGTGTGCGTGCGTGCGTGCGTGTGTGCGTGTGTGTGTGTGCGTGTGTGTGTGCGTGCGTGTGTGTGTGTGTGTGTGTGTGCGTGTGTGAGGATAAACAGTGATTTTTTTTCTTCTGCTATTTCAGGTTCAAACTGCACCTTTTTTTTTCATTAAATAAATTTATTACGGCGTGTGTTCTCAAAATTATGACTTTTCTTTATCATAATTATGGAATTAAAAATAATGACTAATAAAGAAAAAATGTGAGGAACTTATAAACCAGTCATTAGCTTCTGATAGATATTATAATATAATGTGGAGGTTGTAAAACAAAGGATAAACTCACAAACTTTATTGTTGTACTGAAGGGCCCCCAGAATATGATGTTATCTTACTCTATTTTCTTTAACAGTCTCTTCTGTCCTACTCTGTCACACATACGCCATCTAGTGACAAGAATATAAAACAGCAACAGATCACATGGATCACTATACAGAGTATAAACAAGAACATAATTACAAGATGCAACATTTTATTTATTGCTTCTTATTCAGTTTTTATGCTGATGTGAATCTGTTTGTGGCCCTTAACTTTTAGCATGACAAATCTGATGAATGTGTGTTTTTGTTGTGTTTCCTGTCTTAATCATAGCAATTGTCTTGGTGACAAATATTTGTTTCTCCGTTGAATGTTTGACAGTACACATACTGTGACATACTACTATTTTGTAAAGAGCAGAAGCATTTTAGATTATTCTGGCTACAAGCTCAAATTTTAAAAAGTTGAGACATTGAGTAAAATGTAAACAAAAGAAAATGCAATAATTTACAAATCTCATAACACCATATTTATACTGGTTTACAGTATATGAAACATTTCCGATGTTGAAACTAAGAAATTGTATAATTTATGGGCAAGAAATATGGAAGTTTTGAATTTGATAGCTTAAAAATTTTGGGACGGGACTGTTTTCCACAGCAAGGCATCCCCTCGTCGTTTAACAACAGTCTAAACATTTACAGAGACCAGCTGTCAGACATTTTGAAGGAGAATGTTCTCATTCTTGTCTGATAGAGGATTCTAGCTGTTCAACAGTCCTTGATCATTTTTTTCATTTCATCCATCCATCCATTATCTTTACCCGCTTATTCCACTTTGGGTCACGGGGGTCGCTGGTGCCCATGTCCAGCAATCACTGTGCGAGGTGCGGGGGTTTGAGCTGAAAATGATGAAGGGACAATTTGAGTATTTGGAAATGTCTATGAAGAATCATTAATTTAGTTGTGGAGTTGGATTCTCTTACTGAAGATATTTTTCTTGTAGTTGGAGCCAATGGGGAGATCTCTGAGGTCCTAGGTTCCAGGAGGTCTGTAAAGGAATAGAGGTGAGCACCACTGGACAGAGGAGCAGGTTGAGTAGAGGGTGAAGACTGGTTCTTCAGGCTGAAGGCTTTGAGTGGTATTTGGAACACAATCAGGATGAGTTGAGGTCTCGAGGAGCAAGGAGGCCTTGGAAGGCTAGATGAGTCCCCT
>NC_056503.1:5481629-5487822 GCF_014905685.2 Nematolebias whitei
ACAAGGTCTTAGAGACAAAATGTCTAGAGACAGTTTAGTGGCTTTCCATTACCTTTACCATGGGTGGGATAATGTCCCAGCGCTGAAGGAGTGTCTGGCAGAGGCTTTGATACTCCTGCAGAGTAGTCCTCGTGTGTGATGTTGGCTGATTGGTATCAGCTGCAGCTATGGGAGAAAATGAATGTGACTGGCAGAAACTAGAACTCCCACAGTGCAAGGTTTAACATTGTCTTGCTCAAATATCTACAAATAAAATGACTTGATGTAAGCTGATGCTGATCTTAAACGTGTAAAAACATGTCATTTCTTAAATAAAAAATGTATGTATGCATTTTTTCTGCATTTATGGTGTATGTTCAGATGTGTAAGCTGTCCATGCAAAAGGGACTAATTCATCACCAAATTATCAGAGACAAACATTTGGACTGCTGCATGTCCTCTCTGTGCACAGCTGGGATTCCTCTGGTTACTCCAGGTTCTTCCCACAGACCAAAAACCTGCATGTGAGGTTCATTATATATCAAGGTGTGAGTACCATAAGTGCTTGAACAGTTGTTTGACTCCATGTGGCCCTATGATGGACTGGAGACCTGTTCAGGCTGTCCCCACAGTGACTGCTGGAGATAAGCACTAACACCCTGACCCAGAAAGGAAAAGTGGGAAAAGAAAATAGATTGGATGGATGGATGTCCTTTGGCTGCTCTCTTCTTCAGGGATCACCACAAAGAAACAAAGTCACATGAAAGATTTGTCAATTGTTTGACACCAGATGTCCCTCTGTACACAACCTGGGCTCAAACCATCAGCCTCAGAATAAGTAGATCGTGGCACTGACCACTGAGCTACCACAGCCCCTCAGTGCATTGTTTATCATTACTGTTTGGTACAGCACTTTTGCCCCAGATGAAGGGAACATGTTGATTAGTTATAATTTATATGTTCTGCTCTGTTTATATAGTCACACAAGTCAACAGTAGCGAGGGCTAATCCGTTAAACATTAAATCTACTGGAACGTTATCTTCTGACGTTAGCCTCATCTTTAACCAGATGGCTGCTGCTTTCCTCAAAGAATATCCAGTGCCCAGTTTGAATACTGTATATTATAATGATCACATTCTGTTATATATTTTAAATGCCAAGTCATATTTTTGAAATCTTGAGAAGCTTGGTAATAATAATAATAAAAAAACTCTAAATCAGGTGCTATGTCACATTTTTGGTTGGGTTTTTTTTTGTACATATTGTGGTAAAAATAACCTTCCATAACCAAACTTTTTCCAATAAAGAGAAAAAGACATTTATACAAAAAAAATCATTTATTTCATATAATAAAATGTCTCTTTTTTTTTTTTCCTCCAAACATTGTGTTTTTAAAAGTCTTTGATAATGTAACAGTGTGTACAGACAAAATAAAATGCATAAGGTAATGTCATGGAAACATACATTCTTGTAAACATCAAAAGGAAATCAATAAACCCAACAAAACCACTGCGACAGATGATAAAAATATATAAAATGTCACATGAGAAAAACCAAGGCTGCGTTTCAAATCAACACAACAGTGACAGCAGAAATTCATTGTTAGGAAACAAATAATCCGTTGATACATCCAGCAAGAAACCAGACCAGAACCAAGAGAAGGGCTGCTGTTGGGTGGGCAGGGTGAGGACAGGGTGAGGACAGGGTGAGGACAGGGTGAGGACAAGGTGAGGACAGGGTGAGGACAGGGTGAGGACATAGTGAGGACAGGGTGAGGACAGAGTGAGGACAGGGTGAGGACAGGGTGAGGACAGGGTGAGGACAGGGTGAGGACAAGGTAAGGACAGGGTGAGGACAGAGTGAGGACAGGGTGAGGACAGGGTGAAGACAGAGTGAGGACAGGGTGAGGACAGGGTGAAGACAGAGTGAGGACAGGGTGAGGACAGAGTGAGGACAGGGTGAGGACAGGGTGAGGACAGAGTGAGGACAGGGTGAGGACAGGGTGAGGACAGTTAAGGAAGGTGTAAACAGGAGATAAAGCTGCCACTCATCCAGCCCAGGCTCAGTTCTCTCAGGAAGTGAAAACATTTTGAGACGACTGCTTTGTGAAAAAGATGCTGCTGCTGAGACGAGTCCAGACTGGTACGACCAACATCCACTCGCCCGTACTGCTGCAGCCATCAGGACCCAACAGCACCCAGAGAAATACTGCTCTGAGAACTGTGTGAACATGGAGCTATAAGTGATGATTAAAGAGCAATACATGTGAATGTTTGTCTAAAAACTGTTTTGTATTGAAATGCAAAGGTAGTGATTCTCTGCACGCTGTCTGTGAACGATCCTTATCAAAATAATGAACACTGGTCAGGACTTTGTGAGGTTTGACCAAAAACTTGTGCTTTTTATCAAACTTTTGAAGGTTCGTGAACTGGGAGACGAGACTCTGCTGCATCATCACCGTGCACATCAGGCCAGACGTGAAGAAAGGTTTATATAAAATGATATTTCTTCATTTTTAGGTTTGCAATTCTACATCTGAAACTCTGGCTCTATATTTGGTAGCAATACACAATACAGGTACATACCAGACACGTACCTGTCACATACAGTGTGAGTACCAGGTAAAAATATAGTATCACGTCTGGTAGCTCAGTGGCATACAAGTACTCAGGAAAGTACCTGGTATTTACAAGGTTTGTGCAGTTAAGTGCATACCAGGTAAGCATCAGGTATGTATTAATAAGTTCAAGGTATATAACTAGTGAGTACGTCACACTTACCAGGTACGTACCCTGGAAGCACCAGTTAAGTACTGTACGTTCTAAACTCAGTAAATACCAAAGTATGTACTAGTAAGTTCTACGCCCGTACCCATTAGGTCAGTGTTTCCCCTACCTACCATTACACAAGCAGAACGCCCTGCCTACCGAACTGCCCCCCCCATTGACAGCTGCCGGCACTAACGTAGCGCTAGGCTAACGGTGCACAATACAGGTGCACTAGCTAAAAAGCTACACGGGGAGTGCACTTTTCCCCTCACGCTGAGCCGTGCCCCCTCCCACCCCCCAGTCGACAAAACAAAAAAAGATATGAACACCCTGCCACGGCAAGTAAACTAGGAGAAACACTGTAGGTACATCGTACTTACCAGGTATACCCTGTAGGCACCAGTTCAATATGCCCAAAATACCCAGAAAGTATCCAGTAAGTACTTGGTAACTACCTGATAAGTAACAGGAAATTGACAGGTACATGTCTGTATTATACGTTGCTACCCAACATTCTTTTCTCGAACACCACGGTGTGCACATGTAAGTGTTCATGTGTGTAAAGTGCAGCGTGTGCCGGTCATTCCTCACAGAGTCATTTGGTGGCAGCAGAGGCTCACCGCTCAGCTCGACAAGCGTTCTGGGTGTGTTTGTAGACAGAAGAAAACGAGAACTGGACTGGACTCACTGCAGCCCGAGTCCAGACTCCCAACAGACGTTCCCATTGACGGAGCCGTCTCTGAAACAGCCTCCGTCTGATCCGGCCAGGCAGGAGAAACCTGGAGCGCCTCACTGTGTGTGCAGACAACTGAACCTCTCTGCCGCACCATCAGTCTGGACTTCTTACTCCAAGACAAAGACTCTTTCTTGCTCGTGTTTCGCCTCATCGTCTCGTCTTTTTCATCCTGTTACGTTCAAAAGAAATCTTCCTTTCGATACGCATGAGGCAGATTCGGGCTTCCTCTACACACATGTGGGTAGATTCACCACTAAAAGATGACACAACAACAGAATAAGAAACATAAAAGGATTCTTTGGGATTCATGGGAGGACGTTCTTGTCAGAAATTTGATTTGTTTACAGAAACACCACCTCGACTACGCCCTAAAGCAAAATGCAAAAACACTCATTTCTGCTCTGCAACTAGCACCTCGTGTATTTTTGGAATACGCCTCATTAAATGTCAACATTCCTCTGTGTGTGTGAGTGTCAGTGCCCAGCACCTCACACAAGGCATTTATTGCTAATATAAACATAAAATCTAACTTCATTGTGTAAAAACACCACTCTAGACCTTTATGACACTTACAGTATATGACACTACACCTTCATCCGGTCTACCTGCTCTAAACGTCCTTCACGTCTGATTCAACAACACAGCCGAGGCCATTTTGGAAGGGATTACACAAAACGGTTTGGGACTTCATATGGATGGACAGAAGACACCAAAGCTGTCCTCCTGCGGTTGAGACTGAGTGAAACTGAACGGAGTAGCAGTGCTGTCGCAGGGAGCACGGTGTCTGTCTGACACAGACGCTGCGGTGCGTCACAGTAATACTTGCAGTTAGCAGAGCTTTTGAATTGGCAGATGAAAACATCTGTGTTGTTGTTTTCCTTCAGCTGTTGACCTCGTATTGCAGGACTGTTCAGGGAGGACAGTGTGAAGGAAAACAGCATGAGAACAGAAAGCAAGAGATGAACACAGGAGTCCTTCCGTGAGACAGGAAACGTCCACTGGAGCTTCTCCCTCTGTTATAGTCTTCTGTCTCCTCGGGTTGGAGCTGAAGTCCGTGTGATTTGCACGTGTGTTGGATCAGTGAGGGTGAATCCAGGCGCCGCAGTGATAGTTCGATTTGGATTATCAGTTCGTTCTTTTGTTCTTTTTTGAGATTTGTCAAAATACGTGTCACACAGACTCCGTTTCTGAAGCGTCACTCTTCGTCCCGCTCTAGACGGAGGCTTCGGGCGGGGCGCCGTTGGTCATCTTCACGAAGATCTTGGGGTCATCGTCTTGCTTGTTTTTCAGGTGCTGGAGGTGGCGACTGTGGCAAAGCAGGTAGAGGGGCAGACAGAAGCCCAGCATGCTGAGCACCAGCAGGCCCACGTTCACCTAAACGTCAGGCAGACAGGCAGACAGGCAGACAGGAAGACAGGAAGACAGGCAGTGATGAACTCGAACGCTGACTCTGATCAGTCGTGCTCATGTCCAGGTGCTTGTGTCATCTTACCCATAAAGGGTCTCCCTCCAGGGGGCCCACCATGGCCAGGAAGAGGGGCTGCTGGATCAGGGCGAACAGAGCGCTGATAAGAGACTGCATGCCGGTCAGACTGCCAAACTGAGAGGACGGGTACCTGGAGGAGACAAAAAGCATGTGTCACATGCATCGTCTCTGTCTAAACACAGTTGGTTCATCCCTTGAGTTTGAGTTTTGAAGCTGATCTGACTGAAAGTTTGTGAAGAAGTTATCAAAATAAAATGGAAAAAAATGAAAGTTGGTCAAGACAACCATTTTTATTTATTTATTTTTTAAATACAAGACCTAGCATTCCTTCATGGCAGCATTTTAAATGGAATCACTAGACGCTGAGAAGAAATCAAGCTGCAGCTGTTTGGTCCAAATTTAACCTCAGGCAATATATGAGACGTGTTAGCACTCAGAGTGAATCATGGGGAAGGCTCAGCTACTACTAGGGATGGGGCCGATCTGATCCAGTATCGGTATCGGCCTCCGATACCAGCATAATTTACGTATCGGATTTTTCCGATCCACCTGCTGATATTTCCGATCCATGATGCATGTTGGCTTTAAACTATGGAATGGATTTCCTGAACGGCGGCGTGTCTCATGAACCCAGAGTAATAAGACCCGCCTCACATTCAGGAAATCCAGTCCATAGTTTGCAGCCAGCTACAACGTGAGGACTGAGTTAGCAGCACTGTGGCTAACAGCTAACTAACTTTTCATCTAAACATGTCCGCTGTGTGGAAGTATTTTACACTAAACACCACAAAACAAGACAGCAACGTGCAATGTCTGCAGAGCCATAGCGCCACATTAAACCACGTTAAAGTTAGTTTTACGATGGACATTCGAGCTCCGTGGCTTCAGCGGGGCGCTGCTCTTTGGTCAAACCGAAAGAGGTGACTCGACTCAGCCAAGATATAGTTTACCCTCCAGGAGATATTTATCAGTACAACAGTAGACAATCATAAAAAACATATGATTTGAAAATTATATTAAAAAAATAAACAGCTACATTATAAAGTGATGTTAAATACTAAAAACAGGAACATGTCTGTTGGTTTGTGCCATGAATTTAGCAGATGTTTGAAGCCATTTAACATTTTATTTAATTTAATTCATTTATTCATTCATTTAAAAGAAACTAAATTAAAAAAAAATATATCATCAAAAAGAAAATATTGAATGAAAAAAGTGCAGAA
>NC_056503.1:5487922-5499401 GCF_014905685.2 Nematolebias whitei
ATCAAAAAGAAAACATTGAATGAAAAGAGTGCAAAAAGAAGAAAAAAATGTTTATATCTGCCCCTTATTTAAAAAAATATAAAATAACTAAACAGTCACTTAAATTAATCACTTTAATATCCACTATAAAACTAGGAATAAAAAGAAACATGTTTTGTTTTAGCAGAATTTAATTCTAACTTTAAAACTTATCCAACATTAATAAAACTTACCTCAAGTTGCCTTTTTGGACATGCATGAATATATTTGTACAAATTGTACTTGAGAGGAGATTATTACAGCCTTGTATAAAATCAATGATCATGATATCGGAACTGGATCGGTATCGGACGATATTCAGATTTAGTATCTAGATCGGATCAGAATTTATAAAAGTGGATCGGTGCATCCCTAGCTACTACCACACCAAATTTTAACTTAACGTCTTTCAAATTGAACTGAGTTATAGCTGTTACTGTGTTTCCTAAGTTCAGCTGGCTGCTTGTTGTTGTCTGACTCCACCTGTGAAACCTCCAGGTGCCTGCGTACGACACAACTGCCTGCTCAGCACTTCACTCTTTTAGAGGTGGAGATTTATTTAAGGGAAGACGCGGAAATGCTTCACTTGAAGAGGCAGATCGTGGCTGTTGTGTTTAAAATGAGTGTTTATGTAATTATTTTCAGTTTACATATCCAATGCAAGTTTTATTGTTCAAGGCAGCCATATTTGTTCATAACTTTTTATTAATAAGCCTGAGAGTTATTGGATCCAAGCTGGATCCTAGCAAACAGTTACCGGAAGCACCCAGTCAAAAGAACAAGAGTTCCCAGAATTTGTTCCGGCAGGATCCAGCTCAAATTAAGCCGCAGTTTTGATGTGACATTTGTGGGGGGACACATTAAGTTTCGGGACGCATTAAAGTGGAAGGAAGAGCAAGACCCCTTTCAGGTGGATAATAACAGGGGGCTATCTTCAGGCAGTCCCCAATTATAGATATACATTCAATGACTGTTTTCAGACAGTTTCACTAAAATCTGTCCAGTGGTTCATGAAATATTTTGCTAACATACAGACAAATGAACACGGACAGTGGTATAAACTTTATCACCCTTTTGCTGATCAGTAGCGAGGAGTGACTCCTGATTCTTTGCATTGGATGTCGTTTTTAAGCTCTTGTGCTCGACTGGAATTTAGCTGAGAGTCTTCCCAAGGCAGGGAGTGCTGACGCAGCCGAACATTATCGTTTGAGTTTTGATTGAAATGGTCAACGTCCTCAAACGTCAGAGAGCTTCTCTCTGCCTGGCTGTACGTACAGTCGTTACAGCAACACTTACACTGCAGCGTACAGGCCTCCCACAGCCGAGTGGATGAAGCCTCGGACCACAGTGTGCAGGATGAAGGACAGAATCTGTGGAGACATCGGAAAAACACGTTGGTTTTCTGTCGAGAGCCACTTCAAACACAACTAGCTCGTCTTTACCGACAACTGCCTTTTACCTTTGTCGAAAGAGTTTCAGAATCAAACTAGAGAAATGTCACTTTCTGCAAAAATGCAACGTGATGATGATTACAGCTGAAACTTGTTGAATAAGCTAAACTGTGTGTTAAAGCTAAAAGAAGCAAAACACTAGCTGAAAGCTAAATGTAGCAAAATGGTCCTTAAATGTAGCAAAAGGCTAGCTAAAACTGAAAATGTAGCCAAAAGCTAGTTAAATGCTAAAACAAACAGAATTGTATCTTAAAACTAAAAGTAGCATAAAAATACAAAAACAGAGCAAATATGCTAAAGCTCATTTTAAAGAGAGGAATTTTTTAAAGGAATTGAAGCAATCTCAATGTATGCCTTTGGAAAATATATTTAAATAGTTAAATATGTTGAAAAATATAGAAGTTACAAAAGTTATGACAGCTAAAGAAGCTGAATATTTTGAACAGCTAAAACAGAACAAGGGCTGCAGAAACAGATTGCAAAGAACGTAGAAAAGTAGAAAGAGGAAAACAATGGTGTGAATGCAGAAAGTTAACAGCAGTGCTGCTTCTGTCCAGCAGGTGAGAGTATAGGACAGAGAAATGCTGCTGGAACACTGTGTGCCTCTGCAGTGGAACACGTCCCCCTCAAAACTTCACTGCAGTTTAACAGCTGCAGAAATAGTTAAAAAAAAACACAACACAGACAAATGTTTGTCTTCCTGCTCACACACCTGAAGCTGCAGGTTGGGAATGACGCTAGTGACTCCGAAGCCAACCAGGAGCAGGTTGGTGAAGATGAAGGCTCTGGTGGCGTTCACTATCTTCTGGATCTTTTTGCTGGGGCGGCGGGGCTGACCGGGCTCCCTGAAGGGAGGAGAGGAAGAAAAACTCAGCATTCCTTGGAAAGAGTGCATATCACCCACCGGCATTCATGACGGAGTTTAAATTCAAAATGGCTGCCAAGGCCATTCAAGCAAAAAAATGCTTGTTAGTTCTCAGAGGATATGTTGAGCTACGACCACATGAACTTCAGCCCGTTGTCTGTCTTTTTGAGTACGTTATAGACATTTTGTGTTGGCAAAGGTCACTGAGCTGTTGCTGCCATAGAAGTGAGTTAACAACAGTGAATCAGCTGTAATGTCCATCCAGTGACTGCAGTAGATGTCTGTCCAGTGACTACAATAGATGTTTGTCCAGTGACTACAATAGATGTCCGTCCAGTGACTACACTAGATGTCAGTCCAGTGACTACAGTAGATGTCTGTCCAGTGACTACAGTAGATGTCTGTCCAGCGACTACAGTAGATGTTTGTCCAGTGACTACAGTAGATGTCTGTCCAGTGACTACAGTAGATGTCTGTCCAGTGACTACAGTAGATGTTTGTCCAGTGACTACAGTAGATGTTTGTCCAGTGACTACAGTAGATGTCTGTCCAGTGACTACAGTAGATGTCTGTTCAGTGACTACAGTAGATGTCTGTTCAGTGACTACAGTAGATGTCTGTCCAGTGACTACAGTAGATGTCCGTCCAGTGACTACAGTAGATGTCCATCCAGTGACTACAGTAGATGTCTGTCCAGTGACTACAGTAGATGTATCTTCAGTGACTACAGTAGATGTATCTTCAGTGACTACAGTAGATGTTTGTCCAGTGACTACAGTAGATGTCTGTCCAGTGACTACAGTAGATGTCTGTTCAGTGACTACAGTAGATGTTTGTCCAGTGACTACAGTAGATGTTTGTCCAGTGACTACAGTAGATGTCTGTTCAGTGACTACAGTAGATGTCCGTCCAGTGACTACAGTAGATGTCCGTCCAGTGACTACAGTAGATGTCTGTTCAGTGACTACAGTACATCCTGAGAGTTTAATTCAGTCATAGACACACGCAGACACCCACAGACATGGCAGCACGATGGCTCAGTGGTTAGCACTGTTGCCCCACAGCAAGAAGGTCCTGGGTTCAATCCTCAGTTGGACCTGGGGTCTTTCTGTGTGGAGTTTGCATATTCTTCTCATGATAGCATGGGTTTTCTCCAGGTACTCTATTTCCTCCCACAGACCAAAAACATGCATGTTAGGCTGATTGGTAACTCTAAATTGGCCCTAGGTTTGAGTGAGAGAGTGAATGGTTGTTTGTCTCTATGTGGCCCTGTGATGGACTGGATCCATCCAGGGTGTACCCCGCCCCTCGCACAGTGATTGCTGGACATGGGCACCAGCGACCCCCGTGACCCAAAATGGAATGGTAAAGATAATGGATGGATGGATGGCCACTGGCACAAACATCAAAGCCTCCCACCTTACATTTCCCTCTTTGTGAAAAGTGAAGCTGCTCATTCTTACCTTTTGACAGACTTGTCATTATCATCCTCGCAGTCTTTGAGCTTCCAGTCCATAACGTAGCCAATCACAGGAGAGGTGACCAGACACAAGAGCTGCAACACGCCAAAGATGGAGGTGTACACACTCACTGACAGACACACACACACACACCATTTATTATTAAACTTTGATGAAAACATCATAAGTACAATATCATGATATCATGTGACCACAACTTCATGATCTAGACAAGTGGCCCCCAAAGTTGGGTTCATGACTCCCACTAGAGTTGTGAAACACCACGTGAGACAACTTGATAATCTTTTTACATGATAGACAAAAGCAAATGTACCTTAAATGTTACAGAGAGATACAAATCATAATCATAGATAAGTACATTAAAAAGCATGATATTGACAAGGCTCTTTGCTTAATGGCTTTTAGTAACATTTGTATACTTCAACCAGCAATAGCTGTGGTCATAATATCTATGACTTTTATTTTGAAAGGTTTGGGAGCCACTGATCTAGACAGGACAGCTACAGAGGACAGACGGTGGAGGAGGGGATGAATGCAGATGGGTATTTGGTCACGGGTCTCTTACCCACTTCCATCTTCTCCACTGCAACAGCAGCATGAATGCAACAGGGACGTTAAAGAGGAGTTAAAGATAAAAACCAGACACAAGAACATCTGCTTTTAGGTGTGCAAAAAAGGGATAGTCTGGTCATTTTTGAAGTGATGCTCGGCCTAATAGTTATCATTTAGAGCCTTATCAGCTGTGACATCAGCCATGGATCACAGATCAGAGACACGGGCAGACGTCTGTCCAGGCTAGGTCCAAAGCTAGCCAAACAAGGGGCTGTTTGGTTTAAATTGATTTTTAGGCACATTGTTGCCAGATACGTTTATAAAAAAAAATTTTAATATGAAAAAAGTATCGTGATTGATGATAGGTGCTTGGTCAATGACATCACTGCAACTTTCACTAAAGTCACGATCACTAGTCCTAATCGTTCACATTCCAACATTTAGATGCTCTGACAGCATCATGAAGGAAGGCTGCCTCTTCTCCTGCTCACACTTGTAACCCTCCATAGCTGAGTCAACCTTTGCAAACACGAGGTGCTGAGTGACTGCAGCTGACCGGTACATTCATCCGCCTCAGCACCATCAGCAGATAAAGGTCTCCGCTGCGTGAACAGACATGTAGCACAGACATTGTTAGAAGAGACAACAGCTCAGCCTGGCTGAAGACGTTGGACCTTTTCTTCATACTCTGCTCTGAGGTCACAGGTGTTCTGGTGCTAACTTGATGACAGTTGGCAGAACATCACTTGTAAAAATGACGGGAACATCCGATGAATGCACAGCCTGCGAGCGACCACACACACCTGTGTTCAGGTGTTGGTCTGTGAGCGACTCCAGGATGGTGTTCATGGCTCCCATGTAAAAGATGAGGCGCAGCTGCGTGACGCACATGGTGATGAGGCTGAGCAGGAAGATGGGGCTGAAAACACTCTTCATGAAGGACTGATCTGCAGAGGAAACGAGACGAGTTACACGAGCTGGGGACTGATCTAATCCCTCTGGTGATAATCCTGAAGGAGCTCACATATGAAGAAGCATGAGTTTATTCTGCTGTTCGCCACACACAAACATGAGCTTCTTCATGAAGCCTTCACTCTGCTGTGGTCCATTTTTCTTCTGTACGTTATTTGGTGCGATCCTCGTCCCACAGTTTAGAAGCTATTTCTCAAAACGTTCAGCTCTTTCAGGACAATCCAGCTGTGACTTTTGGTATTAGTGCAACTTTAGCTTTTTAAAAATATTTAGCCTTTTCTGCCATTTTTTCTCATAGAAAATGAACTGAACTCATTTTACATCCTTCAGATCTTTAGACCTGTTTTCAACATTTTACTTCTCCTTTCACATTCTGTGCTGCTTCAGCTGCTTTCAGCTTCCTTGTGTCAATTTAAACTTTTTTCAGCTATTTTCAGCTATATTGTGCTCCTTTCTAATTCTTTCTGCTAACTACAACATTTTTGTGCTTCTTCTAACTTGTTTCTGCTCCTTTCAGCTCATTTCTGCAACTTTCAGCTTTCACTTCAATTTCAGCTACTATATGGCTGTTTTATGCTAACTTAAGATTTTTCAGCTAATTCCACTTTTTTTTAAGCTCATTTCAGCTCTTTCCACTTCCTTCTGGTAGTTTAAGCTTCTTTCTACCTTTTCAGCTACTTTCAGCTGTTTTTTTTGTTGTTGCTAATTTCAGCTTTTTTTTTTCAGCTAATTTTCTAATTTTTGTGCTCATTTCTGCTTATTTAAACCTATTCAGCAAATTTGTGTTCTTTCTTCTTTCTTTTGCTAATTTAGGCTTGTTCTTCCAGTTCAGGTACATTTCAGCATGTCTTTAGCTAATTTTAGCTGTTTTTCCTGAATAAACACTCGCACTGCATTTTTGCAGGAAATGTATTTTCTCTAGTTTTCTTTGACATCTGCTTTTGTAAATTATGGCTGCAGTTATCATCCATAGCCGAAAGAAGAACATAACGTTGTTCTTGTCCCTGTCGGAGTGTGTGTGTGTTTTTTTAAGCAAAATATCTCAAACAGTTAGATAGATTTTAATAAAACTTGCAGTGAGTAATCACAGTTTGAACATTCACGACTGATTAACGTTTGGAAGCATCCCAATTCAAGATGGCCACCAGAGCTAATTTACATTAGCCAACACAAACGTGTTCATACCAGTCAGTTTCACACACGCTGAGCTACAAACTGATGTGGTAACTGGGACTTTACAACGAGGACTCTCAGCGTGACATCTCGTGACGTTCCATGAAACTGAGCGAAAACTTAATTTCAAGGTTTGACCTGAGTGTTTACAACACCATCATTTCTCTACATGAGACGCTCGTCGTAAACACTCTGGCACGAAAGACAAGGACAGGAGTACCCTTTATTTCTAACACACACACACACACACACACACACACACACACACACACACACAGTGAGTCGACAGCTCAGTTTGGAAAACATTCCCAACTCGTGTTCATCTGAGCAGCAGCAGGTTGTATCTGCTCTACTTAAGATCTACTGAGCACATCAAAACAGCAACTGGCTGAAAAATCCATGGCCTGCTACATTTTTGAAAGAGTTAATGTTGAATACATGAGGCGGCCATCTTAATCTGGGTTAACTTCAGAAGTTAAGTGTGCTGGGTGCTTTTGAACGAGGAACATCCCAGAATAAGATTTCATGCCCATCCACTAAATAATCAAACATCTGAGTGCTATGATGTTCTTTTACAGAACCAGACATCCAAAGAGCACGCCAAGGGACAAGTGCCCATGCACCCTGCACGTCAGCGCACAGACTGATGATCGTGAGGACATGAGGTTTGATATCCCAGCTGCAGAGAATCAGCACGTGTTGCTACAGATGAGCTCAAACATGCCTGTCCCCTTGTCACTACTTGCACGGTGCATTATGTAATACTGCACCAGCAGTACCAAGTACTACAGCTACTAGAGGTGGAGCGTACAGCTCTTTGAAGAGAGCTGGAGCTTTAGGATCCACTTCTTTTCAAAGAGTGGTTCCATGCAGTATGGTCAGAGTTGTACATGTTTATATCCACCTGTACTGTCAAGCGTCGTATGACTCAGCCTACAAGCCTTTACCCTCCCTTCCTGACCAGATGTTCACCGATCACAACAGCTGTTGCACCCAGACCCTCTCCCTGCTCTTCATTCATCTCAGTGGAAAAGCAAGGCAGGAGCGAGTGCATCGATATGAAGCAGGAGGAATAACAAAGCAGCTCGCTCGCGTCGCTCATTTTAAAGAGCCGTTCAAAAGGTTCAGCTTGTTCGTGAACGTCCCAACAGCTCTGCTGCAGAGCACAGATTAATATCTAAATATCTCCTGTGCCCCCGGCTGCTACGAGAACATGTCTGAACCTGGGTGAAGACAAAGCAACCAGAGGATTCAAAGAACAGCTTTGAGTAAAGTCAAGCATTCATACAAGTAACGAACATAAAGCAGCAGATATGCCCATATGGTTAGGTACTGGAGCATCCCTGTAATGAAGGCTGCACAGATGGAGGGGGGGGGGGGGTGGTGCTGCTACAAGTAGGTGTCTATGTCAGGCCTAATTGTAGGAATTGTTTGGTTGCACACAGAAAACATCTTCTAGGCTGCTTTAGACATGGAGTTTTAGAAGTTTGAGTAAACCAAGAAGCATTTGGTTTCATGCACGATCTATTCCAGTGATGTGAGGTGAAGACCTCCAACTACTGTTACCAGTTCTACCACCAAGTATAATTCATGACTGCTACAAAGACAAAACTTAACTTTAAGGAAGTCTTTAGAATCTCGTCAGATCAGAACCAAAGCCTAAAACGTTCCCAAAGTGAGAGCCGGCAGGTTTGTATAGCCGTGTGTGATCCGGGCCTCTCTGAAGCTTTTGACAGTAAGACCATATCCAGCTGTTATAACACCGACCCTGGTCCATGTTCTGCACTTCAGACCCCAACACACACAAACGAGCAGAGATCTGAACCCAGAACAATGCTTCTCTACTACCTGCTGAGAGGCTTTTCCAAGAACACGGTCCGGAAGGATTCTACGGTCCGTTTGATATCGAAAAGAATGAGAGGGGGTAACCAGCCACCTGCTGGGAGGTTCTGACCCTGACGAGAAAAGCTGCAGGGGCAGCAGAAGCCTGGAAGTGAAGGGGCTGACCTCAGCGTGGCTGTGGGACGGAGGGACAGGGTCTTTCAGGGGACAGAACCTGACGACTGAACACAGATGTAGGCCAGGCCTCAGAGTCCAGGCTTTCTGCTTTCACTAGTCCAAGTTACGAGATTCTACTGACCTGCTGACAATGAACGCTACAACGTGACTTTTTATTCCCATTATATATATTTTTAATGTCTTTTTATTTCCATTATATATACATTTATTTTTAAAATGTGTTTTTTTATTTCCATCTTATATATTTATTTTGAATATTAATAAGGAAATGATGGTTTTGGTTTCTTTAGAGTCCCATGGTTGTCCCACTGGTTGTTGGGACTCCTAACATCCACAAAATGCTACATCCAAGTTTGAGCTCAAGATTAGCATACTGGCTAGCAAACCACCAGAAAACAATGCAGGCGCCAGTTACATGTTCAACCAGAAGATCTTTTTGCTGTGTTTAATCTGCTGGTCTTGGAAAACCGAACGTTCACCATGTTGTTAGCAGCTAGCTGCTAACTCTGCAGAGGTCTGCTTTAAGGAGTTAACTTACTATAGGAAAAGTAGTTTAACACAAAGGTTAATTAAATTACAAGAACACGTCCTATGGATCTACTGAGCAAAGAGCTTAACGAGCTTCAGCGTCGTTTGTAGCTCAAGGACCAGGAGATGTTCTCCAAGTGAAACTAAAGGTGTTGTGGATGAAAGTGATTCTGTAACACACGTCCAGTCTTTAGCTGTAGGTTAAACAAATCGTTTAGCTTGTACAGTATCTGGTTTGTATTTACAGGGTTTAAAACAATTCATCAGTTTGAGATGAAGACTTTAATTTCAAGCAGGGTCTACACAGACGTGCTCATTAACTTGAAGCAGGAAACAACAAACAAACATATTAAAGTTATGTTTTATACATGACCTGTAAAACCACGGATGAACGTACTTTATAAAGCTAGTGATCTTACACAGAATATTTGACTGACACAATCTTTTTACTTTATTAGTGAGAGTTTGAGGCCAGATTGTAAATGTGGACCTGGTTCAAGATCCACCAAACATTGTACTGAACTGAAGAACTCTGTCAAGAGACTGGTGTTTCCTTCTATTTCCCAGTGAGGACAGGTTTAAATGGGCTGGACTTACTCTCCTCGCTGCCGTTGCACTTCACCTCCAGGTCGACGGTGGACAGGCACAGCTTGCTGGCGTCCTGCTCTGCCAGGTCTTTGGTGGGCTGCTGCGGCTGCTTTATGACGTTGCCCACGCTGAGACGACGGCCAACCGTGGTCACCTGATGGTAAAACTGCTTCCCGGTGATCTTGTGGTCAAACCCCAGCCAGCTGAATTTGATCTTAACCCTGAGAGAGCAACGAAGGTGGAAGATAAGGAGAGCCAGCGGAGGAGATGTAAGAAACATGTCAGCAGAGACGCAGAGGAGGAAGGAAAAGCCCAGATGATTGAGAACAAAAGCAAACCATCCTCTGGTTTCAGGGTCTTTCCTCTCTAGGGCTCAAAGGGATTTGCTGTGAGATCCACCACCTGAAGTGTGCGTGTGCATGTCTGTGTGTGTGACGCTATGACTCCTGAAGACTTAAGGCTACCTGGGTTAAGACAGACCAGGTCTCTTGGACTTACGTGAAGTCCATGTCCTCTGGGCCTGGGAACGGCTCCAAAGGCCAGTTGATGAAGCAGTTGAGGAAGACGAGGCAGGCGCAGCTGGCCCAAACCAGCAGGATGGAGATGAAGGCAGCACCCAGATCATAGATGACCTGCAGGGAGCAGACGCAACACACACAGGTCAAGAACTGATCCTCTCACTGACTCCATGCTGCCTTTCTAGAGTCTTTGTGTCGCAGCAGCGCTCTGACGACTGGACAAACTGGACTTCACTATGGGAGGCTGTGGATGAGCGGTTAGATCAGCCGCCCTCCAATGGAAGAGGTGAGGGTTCGATTCCACCAGCAGTCACATGCTGAAGTGTCTCTGGACAAGACACTGAACCCCTCGTTGTCTCCGATGTGTGTCCCATCGGAGTTTGAATGTGTGTGGAGGTAAATGAGGACACAGCTCGTGTTGAGCATCTTGATAAGACAGTGTAGAAGTACAGTCCATTTACCATTAAAGGATGTAGGCGACTGATAAGAAGTTACCTTGATGCCGGGGAAAGTGACAGCAGAGGAAGCGTAAGATCCAATCATCAGGGCGATGAAGGTCGACCGCACGTCTCCAAACATGTTGGGAAGCTACGGAGAACCCAGACACAACTGATGAGCACATTTTACCACAAACATACGGACTGCGCTGCTGCATAAGTGTCTCAGTGTTCAGCCTTTTGAATCAGAAGCAACACTCGAAGGTCTGTCAGTCCTTGAAAGAACGCACAGCACCCGCCATCTTCATCACCAGACTTTTAAACGAAGATAATCTTCAGATGACAAATGATGGAGCTGCTTCAGTCCAACATTATTAATAACATAAAGCACAACTGCATACAATAACATCACATGATGTCACACTCAGAGGGCGTGTTATGAACAACTCTGTTACCACCAAAATCAAATTTTAGGCTAAAGACAATTATGTGCATTCTAATACAGATTAGCTGTGGCCGCCATCTTGAATAGAACTGACTGCAAAAAACACTCAGCTGTAAATGTGTTGTCTAGGGACGCACAATATTAGATTTTTGGCCGATATGTTAAAACTTATTTGATCAATAACCGATACCGATATTTTCCCCATAGACCCACTTACAGAGGCTACATAACTTTCTCTGCTGTGGAGTTAAAACACCACATTATCCTGCTCGCTCTTTGTCAGTTCGGCTGCTACCAAGTGCACATGACAAAAAGAGGCTGAAAATGATGCAACTCTTCAACTTGGATTATGTTTAATGTCAAATTAATTCATGACATTTACTCTCTAACACAATGACAACACTCAAACAGTGCACATTTGTACATTTTCAC
>NC_056503.1:5499501-5506283 GCF_014905685.2 Nematolebias whitei
ACCATTCTGTGTTCATCTGTCTCTCCTTCCTGTCCTCTCAACCAGCCAGTCTAAGCAGGTGGTCTCTTGTCCTGAGCTGGTTCTGCTGGAGGTTTCTTCCTGTTAAAGGGAGTTTTTCTTTCCACTGTCGCCACTGTGCTTGCTCAGGATGAGAATGTGATGAAGTGAAGATTCAATGAGTCTGCTGCTTCTTAGATAGAGAACTTTATTAATCCTCCGTTTTTATGTATGTGAATGTTTCTGTTCAGTGCCCTGAGACGACTAGGTGCTTTATAAATAAACTGAATTTAACTGCAGTCAGTTGGCTGTGGCAGCCATCTTGAATTGGGCTAGCTAAGACAGGTAATCAGTCGTAGAGGTTTGTCCAGAGGTTATTTCCTGAAAGTTTCAATGAGATTTGTCCTGATATACAGCTGACACCAAATGATTAATAGGAACATGTTAAGCAAAGAGCTTTCACAATCTGTTGGAGCTCTGTGGAAGCTGTGGATCAGACTCGGGGACCACCACACCACGTTTTAGACAAATATCTGTCAAACTGACTGCACTATGACACACAGACCCACACCGACATGGACACGTTCACCCTTCAGGGGCGGAACATTTGAAAAACTCCTGCAGGATTTGACGTGCTCTCCTGGTACTGTAATCCGACTGGTTCATCAGGTCTCAGTCACACAAACTGTACTTCTCCTGCAGCGAGTGGAACATGTGCACCAGCAGCTTCGTTCTGCAGGTGTTAACCTAAAGCTGTCGGCTAACAATGCTTTTGTCATCCTTCTGTTCTGTGAAGGGCACATCAAGTATCGCCGCACATATTTGCTGTCATGTTTTGTCCTTGTAGAGCTGAGTAAACCTGCAGAGTCAGTCCTGCATCAAAGTGCATAATGAATCAGCGCTCCTGATTAGTGCCTTCCGATAAGGCCGTGCTGCATTCAAGGGAGAGTTTATCGCACTGGTTTCACAGTTTGCTGCAGAGTCGAGAGAATGCTGCAAGAAGAGGCGTTCAGCTCGAAAAGCCACACTTTGTTTTTAACCCAGCAACCTGCAGGAGTCCGATGAAGCTGACGAAGCAGGAGAAACACGTGGCTTACAGACATCCAAACTGCGAGTAGATAACCAACAAGAATGTGAGGAATGCTTAGATTAGACAGAAACTGGTGGCTACACGTATTATCAGCCCATAAATGGGAAAATGTCTGAAGAAATGTTTTGACAGTTTATGATGCAACTTCTGCAGAACAAAAAAATCTCATTATTACTTTATAATCTGAGGAAAAAATGTTGCATTTTGTTGAATCATCTGTGGAAGACGTGCAACAAGAACCAGACTAAAGGAAATGTTGGCCCCATTCTGTGTCTGTCTCTCCTTCCTGTCCTCTCAAAGCAGCCGGCTGAAGCAGGTGGCCTCTCGTCCTGAGCTGGTTCTGCTGGAGGTTCTTCCTGTTCAAAGGGAGTTTTTCTTCCCACTGTCTCCTTTGTGCTTGCTCAGGATGGGAGACTGTGACGAAGTGAAGATTCAACACAGAACTTTATTAATTGTCTTTTCCATGTATGTGAATGTTCCTGTTCAGTGCCCTGAGACAACTTTGCTGTGAATTGGCGCTATATGTATATATATATATTTTATTTAATCTTTTTTACCAGCCATGTTACAGGCACTGTTCAGAAAAAAAAAAACATTTACGTACATATTTGTATGTTACCAGAACGTATTTAATTAAAAGTTTTAAAAATCTTCCTGTGTAACATCTTTCTCTGTAAATAATCTCACGTTACAACGTGGACACCCACAGCTTACAGACAAGCGTGGCCTATATATGTACAATTTTTTTTATTTAGTGGGCGTGGCTAGGGCTGGGCGATATGGACCAAAATTAATATCTCAATATTTTTAAGATAAATAGTGATACACGATATATATCTCGATATTCAAACATCTGCTATGTTCATGGCACAAACCCATGCACATGTTCCTGTTTTTAGTATGTTACATTTCTTTACAATATATCTGTTTTGGTTTCATTTTAAAATAATTTTCTTCCATTTATTTTCTCAGTTTATGTGTTTTCTTTTAAGATTGTCCACTGTTGTCATCGCTCTGTTAAAAACAGGTCTCTCTTGTAAATGAGCCCTCGAGGCTCAATGACACTAACCTGTAGAAATAAACTGAATTTAAATTGCTGTTGGTGACGTTATCTGGTCGCTGTGGTAACCACATACTTGTGTCTGTCACTCCCTGACTGCCAAGTTAAAAGCGGTTTAGAGGCAGAAAAAATAATAAGAAAAGTTAAGGTTCAAACAAACAGTTATTGTGGTAAAAACTATAAGTGAGATCTTTACGACTCTTGAGCCCCGAGCAGCAGAAGACAGTAATGGCTGTGAATCTTTAAGCCTCTACAACGTTAGGACAAGACAAAAGACTTTCACTTCCAGCTCAAACCAATATTTTGAGCTACAACACAGCTGAAGTGTGTGGAAGCGTGGCTGTGGACTCTCTGTATTCTGGGGGGGATTAGAGAGAAAAATTAAAGTCCTACACAGAATCAGGTGACAGACGTACAGTCGGTGCATGTAGCAAACATACTTGTAGGCTAAAACATTTGTTTGCTAAACATGTTAAACACTTCAAAAGTCAGTGTGTGACATCATCAGCTGTCTGTTTTCTCTGGGAAACTGTGTAAAAACCATTAAAGCTGTCACATGAAGTCCAGTTGTCTGTGACCTGTCTGAGCCGTAGAGATCCAAGTAGAGCCGAGAAACGTCACGTTTCCACTAAGCCCCGTTCATCTTCATTTACTTCTTACAGTTTGTTTGCAGGACTTGGCACAAACGAAAATCATGACACATTGTTTCAATCGAGCCGGGCGTTTTGGTGCATGATCTGAGTTTTTTATTTCTAATCTGTGCAGAGACATTAAAAACAGAACAGCAGCTGAGGGGACTTGGATGATTTGGAGTTGGCCCCTTTAATAAGACTTCCTGCCATTTGTTTCTTGAACGCCATGACTTGTGTGTTCACCCATCACAGTGTTCTCTGCAGGGGTGCAGCTCCCAGCTGCTCGATCCCACTCGCCCCAGTCGGACGTCGCTCCCCTGACTGAATCAAAAGGTGAGCGTCAAACTCCTGCCGTCCCAAATGAAGCGCTCCACCCTTGAAGCTTTCCATTGCCTTGCTAGTTGCACAAAACCTTGAGTCCCGCTCTGACACGAGGTGACCTGTGAGCTGACAGGGAGGGGGTCCGACTCCTGACTCAGATGATGGGAAGGACAGGACAGAGCTGATGATGTCAGACCACGCAGGGTCAACAGACTCGTCTTTCCTCTGACATTCTGTCAGCTGTTTCTCATGCCAAGTCTTTGGCAAGAGCTCTAATGATGTTTATGCAAAAAGAACGCAAGTTTTAACGTAAGAAACCGTAAGAAACGTCTTTTCCTCTCTCCAGAAAACCTCTAATCAAACTGGGGAAACAGAAGTTTTGGCATGGAGGTCCTGGTGGTGAGTTGACACGGCACTAGGACTCTCTCGGGGTTACTACGAGTCAAAGTCGCAGTCAGCTGCTGAAACCGATGTTTCCCAAAAACAGTCTAAGCTGGTGTGCAGCTCATGCCAAGGATGGATTAATGGGGTCAGCGTTGTGAAGCCAGTGGGAGCCAGTAGGTGGGAGCAGCTGTCAGGTGTGAGGAGGTGCAGGTATATATATAAAACCTATAAACAAGGTTATCCTTCAGGCAGGCAGATCTGTGACGAGTGGTGTCTTCAGTGTGCACACCGTCAGAGCAGGATTACTGGAACTGTTCGTGTTTGAAACACAGTTCTTCCAAGTGATCCGAACATGGCTCTGGTTAAAGCTGGCTGTCACGACATCAGAATATTCATTTGTTTTGCTCTGGTGACATTTTAATTTAAACTCTTGTAACAGGGTGCTATACTGACATGAACTCTGTGACCCTAGTTTTATTAATTCATTGAAGCTTTATTTATGCAGGTAGTCTCGTTGAGTCACGAGGACTCATTTTCCAGAGAGACCTGTTTGGGAGCAGATGGTGGGGGTTGAGGGCCTTGCTCTGGGGCAAATGAGGGTGGAGGCAGGTGTGGGTGGTTCACCTTTTCCACCCTCATTTTGATGTTGTTGGTCTGGGGAGTTGAACCGGAAACCTTGGGATCTCAGGCCCGCCTTCTCGAGCCTCTGATCCACCATGCGTCACCCATCAACAGGCCCCTTCACTGTCCATTTTTAAAACCAGTCTGAAAACTCCTTCCTCCTCACTGGCCTTCAACCAACCGAGACTAGCTTTTACTCCATTTTTACTGGTATTGATTTTATCTGTTTAACTCGTTGTTTTATTGTGTTTTAAACCGAGTTTTTAATTCAGTGTGTGCTTGGCTTTGTAGCTTTATTTTTATTCTTTCTTTTATCTTATTACTGACGTTCAGCTCTTCGTGCCACTCAAGACAAATGGAAGCAACAAATGTAAAAGTTTTAAAATCTCTACATTTATCACAGTTCATCATTATCACAAAGTGTCCAAATCCTGACAGAACGTTGCAACAGTCGGTCCAGTCGATTCAGTGTGAACAAACAGCTTGCAGATAATCAAGGTGTTTTTCACTTGAAATGTTTCTCCAGAGCGCAGCCGCCTGTTCTGGTGACTCTTTTAATCATCAAAGGAATGTGTTTTCTGTGTTTCTCAGCTTTCAAAGTGTGCCATGTGATTACAGCATACCTGATCAGAGCCTTTCCAAGTGTTTACTCTGGGGATCTTGCCTGTTTGTCCTCACCTGCTCTGACCAGAGGATTTATCCAACTCTACTTCTGCTGACCTCCACCATCACAAGCACCGGGCTGTACGGTGCGTCGCCGTCGCTTCCTGGCTCTTTTGTTAACTTTGCATTTTGTCTATCAAAGGTTACGTCTTGAGCTGAGAGAAGACTTCACGTGAATTGCAATAAAAATATAAGTCGTGCTGTTGTCAGGTGTTGCTACAAGCTGCTGAGCCGGTGTCGTCTTCTGATGGTACAGCTGAACAAACAAGAATATCGTAGAAAGGTTCGATACTTCGTCACTCGTTTCAGAAAGTCAAACTCACATAGATTCATTAGATATAGAGTGAAATATTCCAAGTCTTTATTTCTTGTAGTTTTGATGGTTATGACTTACAGATAATGAAAAAATAGGGTCAGAAGATTAGAATATTATGAAGAGGATGAATCTTGTAAACTCCTGGTGTCACAGCCTGATCAGCTGATGAACTCCTTCATGAACTAAAAACGTCTCATTCTTCGAGTCCAGACACTCCTGGACCAGAGCTGACATCAGAAGCGTCTTACCTGCTGAGGAGACAAAGACCTGGACTGTCTCTCAGTGGTCCAATGTCCTCTCTTCACATTAAATGTTCATGTCATTTATAAATGAAGGTCCAGAGACTGGAGGAAGACGGAGAAGTCCAGAATCCACATTATTCAAGTCCAGAGTGATGTCTCCACAGCCAGTGATGGTTTGGGTCCTGTGCTGGTTCTGGTCCACTGGTCAGACCAGGTAAGATTCTTCTCTGGTTCAGGAGTAGCTTGACTTGCAGAATGCAACATTTGTAGCTCATAGGGGTTGTCTGTGCACAGTGTGCACGAGGTTCCAATAATTTCTGAAGTTATAGTCAAAAGTATTGAACCTTTTCATGACATTCTAATGATTTGAGGTCGTGTGACTCTTCCATCCAACCACCGGTTGATGAGCTTCAGGCCACACTGAAACTGTGCTGGAACATGAAGACGTTTGGACGCTCAGCACGTCAGAGTGTGCTGACTGGTCAGAGTGGAAGTTCAGAGGTCAGCAGGTGACCCACGGACTCAGTGCAACAGGAAAACATGACCGGCTCAAACTGGGCCGGGGCGGAAGTAAAGAGGAAACTGGACGCAGCCGCCTAACAGGAAACCGAGAAATGAAAGAAGGAAGAGGGTTTTGTTTTTCTGCTGAAGCCTTTGGAAACTTTCAGCAGGCTGCTGATGGAGGGCTCAGAACCAGCTCGGACCGGCCCGGTCCAGACACGCTGAGTAGGACTTCTTCCATGGTAAAGAGCAGCCAAGCAGAGATTAGCAAACAGCAGCTGATGAAGCCCAGACAGCATACCTCCATCGACCTGACGTCACCTCACATGTCTGCTTTATTTACTGAAGGCTGGGGGTAGATAAATATCTAATGACCCTAGGAATGTGCTTTAAAGAAACTCTCAGAAAATAACCAGTAGCTGAACGTTTATATACGGCTACCTTTCTAAAAATCTCCTGATCCATGCTCAATAATCCAGGTAGAAAAATCCAGCAAAGTTAAATCAGGTCCTCTGGACGGATTATTTTTATTGAAACGTTTCGTCTTCCATCCAAAGGACTTCATCAGTCTGAGGAGCTGCAACAAGCTCAGTCTTATAAAAAGCACCTTCACATAGTGGATCAACCAGTTTGATGCTCTCTGATGGTCTCTGATGGTTTCTGGAGTGCGCCCTCTCCCCCGCCCTGAGACTGATGACGTCTTTTGGATGAAAGACAAAACATTTCAACACGAAGAATCCGTCCAGAGGACCTGACTTCGCTGAAACACCATTAATGATGGCCGCCACCGCTAAGCAAGCTTAAATTAGCCAGTTTCACAGACGCCGAGTTAAAATCTGCTGAACATCATCCCCATCACATAAACCAGGCTCTTTGCTAAACATTTGAGCTTAAACTTTTACAATTAGCACAGTTTGTCAGTAAAATATCTTGTGACCCACTGGACTGATTTTAA
>NC_056503.1:5506383-5508171 GCF_014905685.2 Nematolebias whitei
AGGGTTAGTGGAACCAGGGTTAGTGGAACCAGTGTTAGTGGAACCAGGGTTAGTGGAACCAGGGTTAGTGGAACCAGTGTTAGTGGAACCAGTGTTACTGGAACCAGGGTTGGTGGAACCAGGGTTGGTGGAACCAGTGTTAGTGGAACCAGTGTTAGTGGAACCAGTGTTAGTGGAACCAGGGTTGGTGGAACCAGGGTTGGTGGAACCAGTGTTAGTGGAACCAGGGTTAGTGGAACCAGTGTTAGTGGAACCAGGGTTAGTGGAACCAGTGTTAGTGGAACCAGTGTTAGTGGAACCAGTGTTAGTGGAACCAGGGTTAGTGGAACCAGGGTTAGTGGAGCCAGTGTTAGTGGAACCAGTGTTAGTGGAACCAGTGCTAGTGGAACCAGTGTTAGTGGAACCAGTGTCAGTGGAACCAGTGGAGCTGGAGGTGAGCCAGCATCAGGGTGTAGTCAGCTGAAGGAGACTCCTCTGATCCAGACTGAGGGGTCTCTGTCTCTACAGGGCTGCACAGAAAAACTCTGAAAGCCAGATGTTTTGGCATTCACTCAAAAGACTCCTTCTGCTCTAAGTTCTCAGAGGTTTGGTTCAACGGAAAGTGAAAACTGTATTTCCTTCTCACTCCATGTTTATCAGAACAACAGTCCTTCTCATTTTTCAGAGCTAGAAGCTCACGATTACCTAAAACATGGAGGCTTTGGGTCTGAAAGTATTCAGGGACCAAAGAAGTGTGCGCTGTGATGTCAGACACACTGAGAGCAGCGCAGACTGGCAGAACAAACCCAATCAACAGTGGCGGCTCCAAAACGTTCCGCCGTCCAAGCAAAGAACAAGAGGAGGAGCTCCATGCTCCTGTGGGTGTGGATGAACTGTATGTACACACTGGAGGAGTAAGGACAGAGTGGGTCTGTCTGAACGGCTCCTCTGTAACGTGACGCTCTGCACACTCAGAATAAAGATTAGAAACCTTCCCTCTCCCGCTGCACGTTGTTCAGTGGGCATCCACAGGAAACAATGAGGAAGTGGGGCAAAAACTGGAGAACCTAAAGACCTGGCATTCCTCAGAGGACGGCAGATGTTACATCAACATCTGTTACATCGAAGCCAGCTTTGTGTTGAATAAAGTTGATTAGCTGTGGTGGCCATCTTGAATTGGATTGAGTCCAAACGTTTTATCAGTTGAACATTCACATCCAGTAAAGTTTAATTAAAGCTGTCCATTGGTTCCTGTGGTAACAAGCACCTGCACTTGTCCACCTTCGCCTGTTGGTGGTGGGCGATAGTGACTAATGGTGCGTTCACTGACCACAGCATGTGATAAACATCTGTCAGGTCTTGAGAAAGAAGCTGAAAAGATCAGTAAGACCTGGTGTGTTCAAATGTTACTAATGATGCCAAAGACAAATACAAGCTGCAAGCTTGAGAAGATCGTTGTCTGTCCCTGCAGTGACCTCCATCTTCACCTCCAACACGACGCTGGCAGTGTGCGGAAATGTTTATTTAAATCTTCCAACTGTTTCTGTCTGACACAAAGTGACATGCTGTACTCCTGCATGTCTGTGTTCTGACTGACGCAGGCAGGTCCCCCTTCACATGTCGGGGGGTGGGGGGGGTGTCACCCTCTGAAACCAGAGGAGGAAAATAACCATACTTAAGACTCAGAGGAGGGAGAGTTTGGGTTAGGGAGGTGTGTGTGAGTGAACAGGGGCTGAATGAGACCACCACCAACATTTATGCTTGTGTGTGTGTGTGTGTGTGTGTGTGTGTGTGTGTGTGTGTGTGTGT
>NC_056503.1:5508271-5514996 GCF_014905685.2 Nematolebias whitei
AACCTCTGCCGTCCAACACCTGGAGGAGAACCTCTGCCGTCCAACACGTGGAGGAGAACCTCTGCCGTCCAACACCTGGAGGAGAACCTCTGCCATCCAACACATGGAGGAGAACCTCTGCCATCCAACAACTGGAGGAGAACCTCTGCCGTCCAACACCTGGGGGAGACCCTCTGCCGTCCACAAAGTCCAGGCACTGAACTGATATGTTTCTGATACCCGATTACTGCCCGTCGCTGAAGACGGAGGGCATGGACGCATGTGTGTAATCAGGTCTCTCTTGTGAATGAGTCCTCGAGGCTCAATGGGATGTACCTGTCTAAATAAAGGTTGAATGAATGAAAAAGTGTGTGCATGTGTATATGTTGCTCAATATTTCATAACTACAGATTTTACTGAAACTGTCATAAAGTAGTTATTAGATGTGCGTCTACAACTGATACACTTTATGAGTTAATCCAGTTCAAGATGGCTGCCAGAGCCAACTGATCTCAGAAAACACAAAAATAGCTCTAACTCAGTCACTTTTGACTCCACCTCACTCTGTCTGCATCTGTATATCTCATCTGTCTTTTTCCTGGCAGCTGCATTTCTAACATTCTTCAACCAATATACCCACTGTCCCTCCTCTGGACATGTCCAAACCACCTCAGTCTGGCCTCTCTAACTTTATCTCCCAGTTGTTCAACCTGGGCTGAACCTCTGATGATCTCATTACTAATTTTATCCATCCTTGTCACTCCTGAGGAGAACCTCAACATCTTCATTTCTGCTACTTCCAGGTCTGCCTCCTGTCTTTCTGTCCATGTCTCTGTCTCCAGACCATACAACATAGCTGGTCTCACCACTGTCTTGTAAACTTTGACCGATCCGGTATGGTGTCACTTTGATGAACTCACCTTATTGTTTTGGCCAAAGTGTTTCACATCAGATCCTCTTCCTGACACAACCCTCACCATTTACCCGGGCTTGGGACCGGCACAAGAGATACACTGGCTTGTGTCCCCTAGTGGCTGATTTTTAGCCGTCAATCGTCCAATGTTGAGAAATGACGTGTTAGAGCTAACCTTGAAAATATCCTGGGGATCTTGTGCAGCACTGACTGACTGTCAGCTACTACCACACCAAACATTTACTGTAAAACTGCAAATCTGCACAACTGATTTTAGATATAGCCTTTATAGTGTTGTCTAAGGTCAGCAGGCTGTGGCAGCCATCTGTAATCTGACTCCAGAAGTTAGTCTGTTGGAAATGCTGACCCAGTGACGGCTTTTAGAAGAACCCACGTGGTTCGTGAGACATTTTGCCAACAGCACAGACAAACACACACAAAAGCAAAAACATCATCACTCTGCCTTTGTCTGGTGGTGCGCAATAACCATTGTTCCTTTTTCATATCAGTACTGGGCTTAGTGAACCAGAACCAAATAGGGACCAATACATCCAAACACTTCTGCCAAAATAGGAGTGAAAAACTTTTTAGAGTCCTTTGGCAGTGAGGCCAAGTCGAGTAAAGTACTGTCGACAGCTGACTGCAATTGTAAGATGAGCCCAGTGTCACCAGAAAGCACGTGTCAACTCTGCTGTGTGATAATAATTAGTTCTGCAGGTCTTTTCAACATAAATATAAGTTTTTTTTACTCATACAAGAATCCTCCCACGAGACTTAAAAAACCCTTTTTGTGCTTATAACCTGACAGCCTGCACGACAAGCTAACTGGTTGGCTACTGTTTATCTTACACACGGTTTCTCGGCTTCGACATGTTGAGCCATGTTTGAACTTCACTGCGGTTCAAACTGAGCTCAGAGGATCGACTCCTCTGTGGGATGGAGCTGGCATTTATTAACCTTTATTTATTTAACCAGGCAAACCCCACTGAGATCACAGATCTCATTTGCAAGGGAGGCCTGGGCCTGAAGGCAGACTGGTTTTTTTGTTTTTGGTCTGTGGGAGGAAACCGGAGTACCCGGAGAAAACCCACGCAAGCACGAGAAGAACATGCAAACTCCACATAGAAGAACCCCAGGTCCAACCGAGGATTGAACCCAGGACCTTCTTGCTGTGAGGCAACAGTGCTAACCACTGAGCCATCGTGCTCAGTATAATATTTAGGGAAGTTACGAGAATAGATAAAAAAACTTTAGTGGCCCAGTTTTGATTTTTGTTCGAGCTTATTAGATTAGTGAATGTTAAAATCTAAACCTATTAAGGTTAAATGCTTGCCATTAAATGTCTCAAAGAAAGATATTTTCACCTAGAAACAATCGAACGTCAGGGTTTTCAACAGATATGTGTTGGTGTAAGAGTGATGCAACATGTCTAAGAGAAAAGATGGGATCAGAAGAAGTGACAATATTTTTGGTGATGCATTATGGTTTTATTTAATATTTATGTTAAAAGTTTTAATTACCTCACTCCGTTAGAAACCAGGCAACAAATTACAAAATGGGTACATTATTCCTAATGGATTATGAAACTATGAACTCGTTTTATAGAGCAGGTATACAGAGGTGGATAATTTATTACAGCTAGTTGTTTCAGGGTTTTGCACCCTCCAGTTCTTCAATACAAACTGAGTAGTCAATATACCGGTCACCAAAACGGCCTTGTATGAAAAGCTCATTGCAGACTTATTGAATTTCCAACCATAAATTATGGAAAGGGATTAGAAAATGAATTAATTTTAAAACTGTCCTTGTGTTTCTTCATACTGTAGGTAAGGTGTTTTTGTACAACTCTTCAAACTGCCAGCTCAGAAGTAGGAACATGTAGTCAAGTGAACGGGTCAAGTAAAAACCCAGTTTATAAAAAACTGCAAGTTTGAGCAAAGCTTCCTTACCGTCAAAGATGTGAAGGTCATGCACATGCCTCCAAACCCGTTCAGCGCCAGTGCAACGAAGATTAGGACGGACAGATCTGCAGAACGTGAGGAGAGAGTGCAAATGAGTCAAAACCGGACGACTGACTGAGGAGTCACCGCTACATCACAAATATTCTTGATTACTTTGGTCATGTAGAACATCAGGCTGACAAAGGACAGATTGTAAGGGACACGTCTTATGACTGAACCTAAAGTAATGATAAAGCGATGTGTTTAATGACACGAGCAAAGATACGTACTGTTAGGATCTCTGGCACCGTAGGCGATGAGGAGACAGGAGAAGGCGAAGCAGGCACTGCAACAGATTTAATAAATGCTATGAAGTCACGTTTTCATGACCTTAAAGGGATAGCCTGGTGAATTTCTGTCTAATAGTTATCAGTAAATAATATATCTTATCCAACGTGACATCAGTCATAGAGCACGGAGGATGGAGAAAGAGGCAAACCTCTTTGTCCAGGCTAAGCTAACAGCTAGCCAAATTGTTGTTTGTCAAGTTTTCAGCTCATGAAATGACTCTTTCTCAAAAGCAATACACCACTGTATCAAAGCCCCACATTAACAAACTTTAATCAGCATTTTTGAATATCTGAATCAGTCGGGACATCCAGACAGTCCAAACGTTTACCCAACTCCTGGAAGACTGATTGTCCTCAGCGCCATCGGTTTACAGCGGTCTACGCCTCATTTGTGTAACACAAACGTTGTTGGGTTGAAAAAACAGCATAACACTGAATAAATTGAAGAGGTGCAATATTAGGTCATTCTTTTACACTAGTTTATTGTTTTTGAGAGAGTTGTTTCATAAGCCCGGGAAATTGATTTTAAAACAGCGCCCACGTTTGGAGAGCCATTAGCCTCACCTGGATTAAGACCTCTGCCCTTTTCTCCATCCCCTATGACTGATGTCACAGCTCATAAGAAGCCAACTGTTTAGAAATCACTTACAAAAAAATCACTTCAAAATGTATTGGAATTTTCAGAGGTTCCCAACCCTGGTCCCTGAGGAACACCATCCTGCATGTTTTCGTCGGCCCTCTGCTCCCACACACCTGATTCAGTGCTTTAATTACTTCCTTAAATTCAGCAGAAGCTGTTAATCTCCCTTTCATTCAAATCAGGTGCGTTGGAGCACAGGAAAAACTAAAAGATGCAGGATGGTGTTCCTCAGGGACCAGGGTTGGGAACCACTGCTTTATCAAATAATCTCAGGTTACTTTTCTTTCTCCGACCTCACCTTCCTAAAAGGCGTAGCTTTCGTGGGCCATACTTGTCCATAACGATGCCCAGGGGCAGGGTTATGGCTGACAGCAGGAAGGAGCCCACAGTGAAGGCCAGGTTCAGCATCTCGTCCTGGTCCTTGCAGATGGGCCAGTCCTTCATCAGCTGGAACTCCTCTGCTGCGTCATCAGGCTCCAAGCTGGACGAGTTGGTGACGTTAAGACCGGAGCTGTTATCTAGATGGATGAAAACAGAGCAGAGAAAAGGCAAACGCATGAAAGCTGCTTTTATATTTTATTAATGAAGGTCTAACGCTCCTTGAAGGAGTGCACATCGCTCACAATCATTCAGATCAGAGTTTAAGACTAAGACCATCTCATGCTGAGAAATAATGGAGTTGTAGCCGTTGTGGTTGAACCTTAAAAATAGCGTTATGTGCAGTCTCATGCAACATTGTGAGCTCAGAGTATGGGTTGTGAATGACTCTCAGCTACTCATAAAATCATATCTTCATCTGGATCATATTATAGAGAAATCAATGTGTGGGATGTTTTCTGACCATCCAGCAAGAACCTGAAGGTGTGTTCTGTAGACATCTGGGTGTCCTTTAAAATGATGACCGGTAGTTTTCAGGTATTTGACCAGGACGTATTGCTGATGTTGCTCACTGGAGCCTGAACCTCTCACCTCCCACCCCCTGCCTCTGTCTTGGAGGAGCCGGCCAGCTGATTGAAAAGTCGTTGTATTAAAAGTCAAGTAAACAAACAAGATAGCTCAGGGTAAACAGGAACCAGGAATAGTCCGAGCTGAATCTTGGCACAGTGGACGGGGACTCTGTGACGGCCTCGCTCCCTCTGCTGAATCACTGGTAAACACAGTCCAGTGAGTTCACTGGGAGTCTATTTTAGACTCTGTGCTCTGTTGCTCTGTCAGACTGTTGACACGAACAGAGAGACAACAAAAGAGCTGCGATAAGAAACCAGCTCATCGTTCACAGTGTTTACTGTCAAAATGTCCGACGGACGCAACAGAGAGGCAGCAGTTTCACATCAGGAGGGAACAAGAAGAAAACAGTTGGTTTAGAAGTGGAAGTGTGTGTGTGTGTGTGTGTGTGTGTGTGTGCATGTGCGTGTGTGTGCGTGTGTGCATGTGCATGTGTGTGTGGACAGCAGCAGCTAAAGTCTCTGCAGTAACTAATAAGCAGCACGACTCAGAGTTGGTGTCCCCCTGCACTCGTTTGGGGAGTTCATCTTAGCCTTTTGCTGGTTCAGCTCACAGAAACACGACACAAAGGAGGTGCTGAGGCCGGTTCTCTGGACGAGGGCTCGAGGGTGGAGTGAACAGGAAGCCACCATGTCGTATGAAAGCCACTCTGGTGTGGAGAGCTACATGGACACAAAGCAGCAGGAACATCTGCTGACTGCAGTGCTGCTCAGACGTCAACTCGTAGAGGGGTGTGAGGACACGGGACTTAATGAGACGGAGCTAAACGTGCAAGATCACACATCAGGACTCAGCAAAGACCGGAACAATAATAATATCTTCCCTGGCAAACAAAGTCACCCAGTCCTAATGAAAGTCACTGATAACAGCTGGAACTTCATCAACTGAGAAAAGGTCAGGAGGTTCAGAACATCAACAATGGTGCTCACGAGGACACAGCTCAAGTCTCCCAACAACTCTACAGTCATGCTCAGTTTTCATTTTGGAGCACGAACTCCTCAAAAGTAGAACGAGATGAGCTCATTTACATACGAGTACATTTCACATTACATATATGATCAGTTGTGTTACTGGTACATCAGGAAGAACCAGATGATTACTTCAACTGGTGGGACTCATCCTCTGGAGAGGACTGAGGTTTGGGCAAAAGTCTCATGCAGACCAGGTAACAAGTGTTTCAGTTAAACCAGGTGAGGCTTTGGAACAATAAGAAGTTTTCTTCCTGCTTGGATTGGAGGTGTTCTGTGAACGTTACGTGGACGGCCAAGCAGCATCTGCCCCTCACAGGCCAAGTGCTGACTAACCAGATGTCTGCAGCAAACCTGAGTCAGCAAGGCAAGAACTTTACACACACACACACACACACACACACGTATACCACCTTCTTTGAAAAGTTTCCTTTATGTCTGTTTCTCAACATATCCTTCTCTCGTATACAAACGGCTCAGATTGGTCTCAAACGAGCCGTCGAGTGATCTACGTTATTTTGGATCAAGCAGCAGTTTTCATTAAAGAGCTGTCGTGTTCAGAGTGTGTGTTGTGAAGGATCCTCAGCTACTTCCCTGCCTAATTTAAGCTCAGTGTTTGTTTAACTGACTGGGTTACAGACATCGTTGTGTTTTCAGAGGTCAGTTGACTGTGACAGCCATCTTGAATTGAGCTGGCTGTAGAAGTTAATGAGATGAACACTCAGTGACGACTTTCTGTGAGTTTTATAGAAAGAATCATCCTGAGGTTCACTTTGGTAACAAACACACACACTCACAAGAACACGGATAAAAATATTATCATCCACCTTTATCCTTTGATGGTGCGCAATAATTTATAGAAGTCTCAGCACTTGTGAAGGGATTATATAATCCCTACGGCCTGAGAACATTTTGCAATCACTAGGAGGA
>NC_056503.1:5515096-5518238 GCF_014905685.2 Nematolebias whitei
GAGACTGAAGCAGCTTGTTGTTACTGACCTGTAGATCATGTCTTCAGAGCTCCACCAAGAGAAATGTTCTGCTGTTTCACTGTTGGGTTTATCTACAACCAGTGTTTGTGGCGTGCTGCACAGAACCGGGTCGTGTGGCTTCATGTCTGCAGCCAAGGCCTGCTCCTCCGAGTGCAGCAGCTCTCCACATCCTCTTTGATCAGAGAGCAGGACAGAAGGACATGATTCTGCTTTGTCCTCCTGCTGTTGTTTTGTTGTGCTGGAGCCTTTCATAGCGGATTACCAAACCTGTTCATGTGATAAGATGTTTTCTGTAAAGAACCCCAAATACGACATCAGCAACGATCCTCCATGTTTGTCACGGTCCCTAAGAGGGGAGGCTGAGGAGTGAACGTTTGGCAAAAACACTTGTCTGTTCATGGTTTGTGCCCCTCACCCTCCTGCCCGTGCGTCACAATGACCCACAAATCTTCAGTTTGAAGAGTGAGGCCTCGTGGGTCGTGCTGACCCAAAGGTAGCAGGAGGGCTACATGTCCATAAATGTCACACGTGCACAGCAGAAGCTGCACTGCTGCAATCATCTTGTTGAACACTCCTGTTCTCAGTTTCCCAGATGTAGCAAACACGTCCCACAGGAACAAGTGAGTAGACCCAGACGATCCAAGCAGCTCAAGATGAATCAGAACCGTCAAGAAAGGGTTCTTCTCACTAAGGATCCAGAGCAAACATCTGTCTAGAGGTGACGAACAGCTGCAAGGGGATTAGCAGTCGTACTGTCGTTAAAGACGAGCCGTGTTCAAATTAAACACGCGTGTCACTGAGGAGGACTCACTGTGCCAACCCCTGAAAAAGCTGATGTGTGTGTGCGTGTGTGTGCGTGTGTGTGTGTGTGTGATATTGCACATGAAGGCATGAGCCTAGATTATGATCCTGCCAGTGTAACAACCTTCAGCAAAAGTAGCAGATCCTGGTGTTAAAGTTGAAAATGATTTATTTGCTTTTATTTTAAAACAAAAATGAATTTATTATGACTTTTACTGCCCAAATGATGTAGTTTTTACTTATGATCATTTTATAGATGTAATACTTGTCGCATGTTGCTCTGCAGAGCGAGCACATGAAACACGGCTCGCTGCTCCATGTGACCGAACAGAGACGAACAACGGTTTAATGGGAACGAATGGTTTGATGGAAGTCTTTACTTATGTTGACACTGGTGTACCCTGAAACCAGTAATCAGCTCAAGCACATGTGAAATATCCGAGCTGAGTCGCTGGCAGCTTAGAAAGCTACAGGGTTGAGAACAAGAGTCAGGACTTGAGTGCATTGTGATAAAAAGTGACAAACATCAAACCTGGCCTTGTGCACAGGTAGGAGTAGAAGCCCTCAGACTTGAGCATGATGAGCAGGGACGACCAGCCGAGCAGCACCGCAGAGAAAAACAGATTCTCAACCACTGCTGTGACAGCCATCCACCAGCGACGGGAAAAGGCCGTGGCCAGGGTGGGAGCCATCTCTGCTGGGGTGGGTGTACTGGTGTACTGGTCCAAACGGATGTGAGGGAGGCTGCTGGCACCTTGAACACAAGAAGGGAGAAGAAATAAAACCAGCCGTAAGGTCCTGGTGTTCCCTGCATATGATGACATCAGAGTTAAGGCTGTTCACTCACCGTCATTAAACTACTTTACATCTTTTAACTTAACACATACTGACATGTGCTGCAATAATAATAATAAAATTAATTTCACCTTCCAACAACGCCTTGTATTGGCCATGGGGCTTTACAAGATAAAACAAATAAAAACAGGGCACAATGTGACAACTGACAGAACAGATAGCATTTGGTTCATTTTGTATTAAAGTCGCTTTAAGTATGTGAAGACTGTATACCTATGATAGTCATTTAAATAATAAACCTCAAGCTGCTTGACTTTTCAATAAAGAGTTCTGGGTGACTTTGAGGAAGAACCACATCCAGCTCTTTGTTCTGGGCCTGAAGATGAACAGGAGACAAGCGAAACAAACAACTAAACCACGCCTCCAAGCTGCCATAAGCCCGCCTACTCAAACATGATTGGCTGGGAGGTTCAGAACTCTTTTCTTATTGGCTACTGGTGACGTCGCTTGAAGCTGCTACACGTGAGGATGTTGATGCATTTCAGAGCTGTGGGGAAAGACTGCAGACAAATGACTTTACCGGAAGTACATGTCGACATGAGTACATTTAGCGGGAAAACAAGTTCTTTTTGTTGTTTGTTTTTGAACAACACACATTCTCAAATTAGTTTAGCAATACCTTTTAAATTTTCTTTCTTAAAGCTTCAAAAGCGTGACCTCAGTTTAATATATTAAAACATATCCCACCGCAGCTGTTATTTAGAGTGAAATAAAAAAATTAATGTGCGCGAATAAAACGAGCACATTGACCTTTTACTAAAAATAAAACAAAGTGTAAAACAAGTCCAAATAAATGTGCTTAAACAACAGAACAAGCCTTGTTTACTGAAAACAGTGCTGCACGTGAATGCAGCACAAACTCAATCCAGTTTGAACCAGTGCGGCGCGAGAGCAGCGCGAGCGGCGGCGGCTCTCAGAAGATGCTGCGAGCTCCTCTGGACCGGAAATGTATTTGCACATAATTAAGGTTTACAAGTTGTACAGGTAAATCTGGCAGCTCGTTCCTCATACAAACAGGATGAGTGACAAGTTTAACCTGTGCATTACTTCAAGGAATGCATGTCGCCCGCCGCACTTGATGGCAGAGATCACCCTCAGAGTGAGTGTTGAGGAGGACCCTCAGCTACCACATTAAATTACACTCACTATCCGGCAAACTGATTTAAGGCTGAGCTGCTGTCATCTTCCATCTGTTTGACTCTAAAGATAGATCCAGCTTTTATTTACACGAAGTTTTATTCAAATTTATTCCTGAGATATTTTGCTAACAGACGCAGAGACGATTGTTCAAAACGTTTAATTCTGTTTTGTTGAGGCTCTGAGAGCAGCTGCAACTGGTCTGAACTGGACTAAAAGCATCTGCACACAACACCCCCACCCCTCCTCCACCCTCCTCCAGAACTGCGCATCAAAAAAACAAAAAAAAAAACCACCGGCAAGGTGGATCGTTTCAAAATAAAAGACC
>NC_056503.1:5518338-5527869 GCF_014905685.2 Nematolebias whitei
AATTGAAAATGTACCTGCATTCACAGTCAGGCACCTACTGGACGTATGACGATGGGGTAGAGGTTCCCATTACCTGGTGGACAGGGAAGGCTATGGTCCAGAAGAGTATTCTGGATCCCTAGGTCCCAAATCTTGACCATGATTTGGAGGACTACTCTGCAGGAGTATAAAAGCCTCTGCCAAACACTCCTTCAGCGCTGGGACATTATCCTACCTATAGAGCTAGGCCAGTGATGACGTCCAGAACAATATGGGACCATGGGCGACTGGGCGACAGCAGTGGAAGGAGGAGGCCTTCAGGAGGTTTATTATTATTTTTGTTGCTTGCAAAAGTTGGTCAGCCAGAAACAAAATCTTTCACATTGTTGGACATATTTGGCCACCAGAAATGTTCCTTAGTAAGGCGCAGCATGCATGTGATGCCAGAGTGACATGTAAACTTAGCTGTGGGTAACTAGTTAAGTACTTTGCTGACCACTGCGGTAGGAACAAACATCCTCCCAGGAGGACCTGTACCTAGATCTGATTTGATCTGTTGTGCCTCCCTGATGTTTTTTTCAATGACCCAGGTCATGATTCCTGCCGTACAGGATGCAGGTAAGATGCTTACTGGGGTGTCAGGTGTCTCTGAGGATGAGAAGTGGTGGGAGAGGGCATTGGGTTTAATATTGTGTGAGCCTGGAATGTAAGTAATAGAGAAGTTAAATCTTGCAAAAATAGTGACCATCTGGCTTGTCTTGCGTTTAGTCTTTTTGTAGTCTGAATATATGCCAAGTTCTTATGGTGAGCCCAAATGATGAAAGGCAGTTCACTTCCCTCCAACCAATGTCTCCACTCCTCAAGAGCTAATTTTATGGACAACAGTTCTCTGTTGCCCATGTCATAATTTTGTTTGGCCGGAGAGATGCGTTGGGTAAAAAAGTGCAAGGGTGTAATTTCCCATTGCCCTATGTCCTTTGAGATGGCACAGCCACCACCCCTGAGTCTGAGGCATCCGCCTCCATGATGATTTGTTTGTTTGAGTCAGGGGAGATAATGGGAGCAGAGGAGAAAAGGTGCTTAAGATCTTGAAAGCCTGTTTCTGCTTCAGGGGTCCAAAATAACTTTCTCAGGGTGGATTTAAAGTTTGTAAAGTTTGCAGATGATACAGCAGTGGTTGGATGCACCACAATGATGGGTTTGGCTACAGGCAAGAGGTGGAACACATGGAGAGCTGGTGCAAGAAGAACAGTCTTCACAGCAATATGAAGAAGACAAAGGAGATAGTTGTGGATTTCAGACAGAGCAAATACACCTACTCCCCCCTGAACATAGGAGGATCTGTGGTGGAAGTGGTCTCCAGTACAAGTACTTGGATGTGCACCTGATGACAACCTCAGCTGGGGCAACAACACCACCAGCCTGATCAATAAAGCTCATCAGCAACTCTACTTCCTCAGGTGGCTGAGGTGGGATGAACTGGGAAGCTCAGTCCTCACCTCCTTCTACAGGTGTGCAGTGGAGAGCATCCTGTGCTCCAGCATCAACGTGTGGCATGGAGGCTGCACAGCTGCAGAAAGAAAAGCTCTGCAGAGAGTGGTGAAGGCTGCACAGAAGATGTTGGAGTCAGCCTCCTCACCATCACAGACATCTACACCTCCAGATGGAGAAAGAGGTCCACCTGTTCATGAAGGACCCCACTCACCCAGCACACACACTTTTTGCCCCACTCCCCTCCTTCTTGGGGCCTGACAAATTATACAATTTGCTTGAAGGTAATGGGGCACCTGAAAGGAGATCTATGGGGCAGTCAAAGGGTCTGTGTGGCGGTAGAGACAATACTTGTTGTTTACTAAACACCGGAGTTAAGGAATGTAGAGTGAGGGAACTTTAAAAAGGTTATTTTCTTCTTGGAGCTGTTTACCAAACACACTGGGGGAGATGGCTCTGCATAAACAATTCTCAGAACAGGAATCACCCCATTTAGCTAATCTATTCTCTGACCAGTTTATGAGTGGGTTATGTTTCTTTAGTTATGACTACCCAAGATCAGTTGTGGTTTAGGAGAGTGAAAGACAAAACCTCACCTTCCTCATGATGATTTCCAGAAACCACAAATTTAATCTTTATTGTCTTTTGGAAGATAGAGGAGATGGTTTATCCAGTGAAGGCAGCCACGGAAACAGCAGGGGTTAATTCAGTCGTGGGTATCTGCAACTTCACAATTAGGTTCCGGCTGATCAGGTTTAGTTCTGCCCCAGAAATGATTAAAGTCTGGATGGGAAAGATGGTGGTGTTAATACACAGGATTGAAGGTATAAAAAAATTTCCAGGAGATACAGAAGAAATATCCACCAGTATCTCCTGTTTAACTGGTGAGCTTTCCCTTTTAAATGTAGCCGACATGATGCAAGAACATGACCTCTCTTACCACAATAAAGGCACTCATTGTGGGTTATATGGCATTGACGTTCTTCAGGGGTGAGTTGGGTACTCCCTATCTGCATAGGTTCAGGATCAGACGAGCATGTTATCGATGGAGACCAGTTGCTTCTGGTGTCGGGGTAATCACAGGAAGTGCAATGAAATAATCCGTCCAGATGACCTGACTGAACAGTGTTGGATTTTATACCTGGATGATAGAGCATGAACTTTGGTGTCACGGGAAGTGTAGTTTTCTTCTATTCAATTCTAAATACTTTATTAATCCCAAAGAAAAATTAAATGTTGTAGCTCATCATCCTAGTTTCATTGAGGGTTGTTATATATGCTAACGGCTGCGGGCAGGAAGGATCTCCTGCTGCTGTCCATCCCACAGCTGTCCGTCCCACAGCAGATCTGAAGAAACTGGCTTCAGATGCCGATCTGTCCACCAGGACCCAGCGGACCTCTCAGTTCTCCTGGGCAGCAGGACCACATGAATGTTGGGCATAACTCCTCCCTGAGCAATGGTCGCTCCTCCCAGCAGCTTGTCGAGCTCCTCATCATTGCAGACAGCCAGCTGCAGCTGTCGGGGGATGATCCTGATCTTCTTGTTGTCATGAGCCACGTTTCCTGCCAGCTCCAGGATCTCGGCAGTCAGTCAGTCGAGCACCTCCGCCACATAGACGGAGATGCATCCACGGCGCCTCCTTTACAACTCATTTGGGATTTGGGGCTGTATTTGAGGTAATATTGAGTTTTGAGATGTTAATCAGCTGCTCCCGGTTGTGAAAACCACCTTGTTGCTATGGTGACACATAACACACATCATAACAAATGTCCAAAAGTAAAAGGTTTTCAGTAAAAATCCTTTCAGCTGCACAGCATCCGATACCAGAGAAAGTAAAAAAGCCATTTACATCCAGAAAAAGAGGGAAAAGTTTTCAAAAACAATATTCCAGAATGAATGTAACAGCTACTCCAACATGCAGCCACCTTGAGTGGTGCAATTCAATTCCATGATGTGTTCACGAAAACGATTGTCAATTCTCGTGGCAAGGGTGATCAGGTGACTCATGTCTGCTGGTGCCTCTTAAGTGGCTAGTTGATCCTTTGTTTGTGTATTTAAAGTGTTGACAAATGCTTTGAGAGCTTTCTCGCCTCTCCTCTGCCACAGTGCAGAACTGGATGGAAAATTTGGCAACTGACCTGTTTCCTTGCTGTAGGGAAAATATTTTATGAGCTGTTTCCTCCTGCTGAAGGGTTTGGTCAAAAACCTCCTGGAAATCCTTGAGGAAGGAAGAAAAATGATTGACTCAAGTGTGGGTCCATGGGAGTGCATCATCTTTTAGAGCACAAATTATAAAGGTAATACGGGAGGCATCTGCATCATGCTGCTGTATTCATTCATAACCATCTGCTCACCACAGACTCATGTTTGGGCTGCTGTTTGATACGCCATATTGTTTTACATTGTTAGCATTTAGTGTATGTCAGGATCTTTTAGCGTACCATTTGGCATTTGTTTAGCCTATATCTTAGTGTATATCTTAATTCAATGCAATTCAGATTATTTATATAGCGTCATATCACAACAAAGTTGTCTCAGGGCACTTTACAGGAACATTCACATACATAAAAAAGCCAGTTAGCCAATTAGTAAAGTTCTCTATCTAAGGAAGCCATATCTTTGATCCTTATATACTGTTTCTTTTATGCTTTATATTTTTGCGTGTAACTGGATCCCTGAGTACACAATTTCTTTCCACCTCATGTACCACATGATGCGAATGACAATAAAGAAACTTGAACTTGATCTGAGGAGTAGGTTAGCAGGGCACGATTAAAGGCAAGAGTACATTGTAACAAAAAGCTGCGGCATTTGCTAGCGTTATCTTTGAAACACTCAGAAGGTTTGACATCTGGTTCCTGAAGTGTAGTTGAGCTGGGTGAACTGATGTGGATGGTCCCTGTTGGCAAGGCATTTGCAGGGTCTTGGGTGTAGTTAGACAAGTTGACAGTTTCTGTTTGATAGAGAAGATCATGCTTCTGAGCTGCTGGAGGTTAGTTTGAGCTTTTTTGCTGTGCGATTTTTTTTGTTGTTGTTGCATTAGTTCACGGTGGTCAATATGCTTATTTTTATGCTTATTTGAATGGACTGCCTTCTAACATGATTTTAGTTAAATGATGACCCCAAGTGGCAGACAGAGAGAAAGACTGAGACAGTGTTACAAAAATAACTGTCTTTATTTACAGGTGCAAGGGTTTGGGGCTTAAAAGGATGAAGGTACAAGGTGAGTTTCTGGAAATGTCTATGAATAACCCAACATTTTTCAGTCAGGTCATCTGGACAGTTTCTTTATTTGTGCTGAAACGTTTCACCTTCCATCCAGAAGGCTTCATCAGTCAAGGAAACACACAACAAAACTGATTCTTCCCCCAACAGCTTACTCCAAAGTGGAACAAACCAGTTTTGTTGGTGATAAGATGGTTTCTTTGTCACGCCCCCTCCTCCATTGCCGGCCCTCTTCCTTGTTGACAGTTGTGTCAGACTGGTTGAAAACAACAAAGTCCATGCTCAATAATCCAGGTATACAATCCAACATTTTTCAGTCAGTTGGATTGTATACCTGGATTATTGAGCATGGACTTTGTTGTCTATGAATAATCATTAATTTAGTTGTGGAGTTGGATTCACTTACTGAAGATGATTTTCTTGGAGCCAATGGGGAGATCTCTGAGGTCCTAGGTTCCAGGAGGTCTGTAATGGAATAGAGGTGAGCACCAGTGGACAGAGGAGCAGGTTGAGTAGAGGGTGAAGATTGGTTCTTCAGGCTGAAGGCTTTGAGGGTATTTGGGACACAATCAGGATGAGTCGAGGTCTCGAGGAGCAAGGAGGCCTTGGAAGGCTAGATGAGTCCCCTTGGAAGTCGCTGCAGGAGATCACAAAAAACAAGGTCTTAGAGACAAAATGTCTAGAGACAGTTTAGTGGCTTTCCTTTACTAAGGTTATTAACCCATCTGCAGTTCACCTACAGCTCCCTCCGTCCATGAGGATTCACCCTAATTTCCACAATTCCCTCATCAAGCTTGTGATTACCAGCTCTTTAAGCCCACAGACCAACCTCCTGCACCCCCCCACCCCCCACCCCACCGCCGCCCAATTGAAAATGTACCTGCATTCACAGTCAGGCACCTACTGGACGTATGACGATGGGGTAGAGGTTCCCATTACCTGGTGGACAGGGAAGGCTATGGTCCAGAAGAGTATTCTGGATCCCTAGGTCCCAAATCTTGACCATGATTTGGAGGACTACTCTGCAGGAGTATAAAAGCCTCTGCCAAACACTCCTTCAGCGCTGGGACATTATCCTACCTATAGAGCTAGGCCAGTGATGACGTCCAGAACAATATGGGACCATGGGCGACTGGGCGACAGCAGTGGAAGGAGGAGGCCTTCAGGAGGTTTATTATTATTTTTGTTGCTTGCAAAAGTTGGTCAGCCAGAAACAAAATCTTTCACATTGTTGGACATATTTGGCCACCAGAAATGTTCCTTAGTAAGGCGCAGCATGCATGTGATGCCAGAGTGACATGTAAACTTAGCTGTGGGTAACTAGTTAAGTACTTTGCTGACCACTGCGGTAGGAACAAACATCCTCCCAGGAGGACCTGTACCTAGATCTGATTTGATCTGTTGTGCCTCCCTGATGTTTTTTTCAATGACCCAGGTCATGATTCCTGCCGTACAGGATGCAGGTAAGATGCTTACTGGGGTGTCAGGTGTCTCTGAGGATGAGAAGTGGTGGGAGAGGGCATTGGGTTTAATATTGTGTGAGCCTGGAATGTAAGTAATAGAGAAGTTAAATCTTGCAAAAATAGTGACCATCTGGCTTGTCTTGCGTTTAGTCTTTTTGTAGTCTGAATATATGCCAAGTTCTTATGGTGAGCCCAAATGATGAAAGGCAGTTCACTTCCCTCCAACCAATGTCTCCACTCCTCAAGAGCTAATTTTATGGACAACAGTTCTCTGTTGCCCATGTCATAATTTTGTTTGGCCGGAGAGATGCGTTGGGTAAAAAAGTGCAAGGGTGTAATTTCCCATTGCCCTATGTCCTTTGAGATGGCACAGCCACCACCCCTGAGTCTGAGGCATCCGCCTCCATGATGATTTGTTTGTTTGAGTCAGGGGAGATAATGGGAGCAGAGGAGAAAAGGTGCTTAAGATCTTGAAAGCCTGTTTCTGCTTCAGGGGTCCAAAATAACTTTCTCAGGGTGGATTTAAAGTTTGTAAAGTTTGCAGATGATACAGCAGTGGTTGGATGCACCACAATGATGGGTTTGGCTACAGGCAAGAGGTGGAACACATGGAGAGCTGGTGCAAGAAGAACAGTCTTCACAGCAATATGAAGAAGACAAAGGAGATAGTTGTGGATTTCAGACAGAGCAAATACACCTACTCCCCCCTGAACATAGGAGGATCTGTGGTGGAAGTGGTCTCCAGTACAAGTACTTGGATGTGCACCTGATGACAACCTCAGCTGGGGCAACAACACCACCAGCCTGATCAATAAAGCTCATCAGCAACTCTACTTCCTCAGGTGGCTGAGGTGGGATGAACTGGGAAGCTCAGTCCTCACCTCCTTCTACAGGTGTGCAGTGGAGAGCATCCTGTGCTCCAGCATCAACGTGTGGCATGGAGGCTGCACAGCTGCAGAAAGAAAAGCTCTGCAGAGAGTGGTGAAGGCTGCACAGAAGATGTTGGAGTCAGCCTCCTCACCATCACAGACATCTACACCTCCAGATGGAGAAAGAGGTCCACCTGTTCATGAAGGACCCCACTCACCCAGCACACACACTTTTTGCCCCACTCCCCTCCTTCTTGGGGCCTGACAAATTATACAATTTGCTTGAAGGTAATGGGGCACCTGAAAGGAGATCTATGGGGCAGTCAAAGGGTCTGTGTGGCGGTAGAGACAATACTTGTTGTTTACTAAACACCGGAGTTAAGGAATGTAGAGTGAGGGAACTTTAAAAAGGTTATTTTCTTCTTGGAGCTGTTTACCAAACACACTGGGGGAGATGGCTCTGCATAAACAATTCTCAGAACAGGAATCACCCCATTTAGCTAATCTATTCTCTGACCAGTTTATGAGTGGGTTATGTTTCTTTAGTTATGACTACCCAAGATCAGTTGTGGTTTAGGAGAGTGAAAGACAAAACCTCACCTTCCTCATGATGATTTCCAGAAACCACAAATTTAATCTTTATTGTCTTTTGGAAGATAGAGGAGATGGTTTATCCAGTGAAGGCAGCCACGGAAACAGCAGGGGTTAATTCAGTCGTGGGTATCTGCAACTTCACAATTAGGTTCCGGCTGATCAGGTTTAGTTCTGCCCCAGAAATGATTAAAGTCTGGATGGGAAAGATGGTGGTGTTAATACACAGGATTGAAGGTATAAAAAAATTTCCAGGAGATACAGAAGAAATATCCACCAGTATCTCCTGTTTAACTGGTGAGCTTTCCCTTTTAAATGTAGCCGACATGATGCAAGAACATGACCTCTCTTACCACAATAAAGGCACTCATTGTGGGTTATATGGCATTGACGTTCTTCAGGGGTGAGTTGGGTACTCCCTATCTGCATAGGTTCAGGATCAGACGAGCATGTTATCGATGGAGACCAGTTGCTTCTGGTGTCGGGGTAATCACAGGAAGTGCAATGAAATAATCCGTCCAGATGACCTGACTGAACAGTGTTGGATTTTATACCTGGATGATAGAGCATGAACTTTGGTGTCACGGGAAGTGTAGTTTTCTTCTATTCAATTCTAAATACTTTATTAATCCCAAAGAAAAATTAAATGTTGTAGCTCATCATCCTAGTTTCATTGAGGGTTGTTATATATGCTAACGGCTGCGGGCAGGAAGGATCTCCTGCTGCTGTCCATCCCACAGCTGTCCGTCCCACAGCAGATCTGAAGAAACTGGCTTCAGATGCCGATCTGTCCACCAGGACCCAGCGGACCTCTCAGTTCTCCTGGGCAGCAGGACCACATGAATGTTGGGCATAACTCCTCCCTGAGCAATGGTCGCTCCTCCCAGCAGCTTGTCGAGCTCCTCATCATTGCAGACAGCCAGCTGCAGCTGTCGGGGGATGATCCTGATCTTCTTGTTGTCATGAGCCACGTTTCCTGCCAGCTCCAGGATCTCGGCAGTCAGTCAGTCGAGCACCTCCGCCACATAGACGGAGATGCATCCACGGCGCCTCCTTTACAACTCATTTGGGATTTGGGGCTGTATTTGAGGTAATATTGAGTTTTGAGATGTTAATCAGCTGCTCCCGGTTGTGAAAACCACCTTGTTGCTATGGTGACACATAACACACATCATAACAAATGTCCAAAAGTAAAAGGTTTTCAGTAAAAATCCTTTCAGCTGCACAGCATCCGATACCAGAGAAAGTAAAAAAGCCATTTACATCCAGAAAAAGAGGGAAAAGTTTTCAAAAACAATATTCCAGAATGAATGTAACAGCTACTCCAACATGCAGCCACCTTGAGTGGTGCAATTCAATTCCATGATGTGTTCACGAAAACGATTGTCAATTCTCGTGGCAAGGGTGATCAGGTGACTCATGTCTGCTGGTGCCTCTTAAGTGGCTAGTTGATCCTTTGTTTGTGTATTTAAAGTGTTGACAAATGCTTTGAGAGCTTTCTCGCCTCTCCTCTGCCACAGTGCAGAACTGGATGGAAAATTTGGCAACTGACCTGTTTCCTTGCTGTAGGGAAAATATTTTATGAGCTGTTTCCTCCTGCTGAAGGGTTTGGTCAAAAACCTCCTGGAAATCCTTGAGGAAGGAAGAAAAATGATTGACTCAAGTGTGGGTCCATGGGAGTGCATCATCTTTTAGAGCACAAATTATAAAGGTAATACGGGAGGCATCTGCATCATGCTGCTGTATTCATTCATAACCATCTGCTCACCACAGACTCATGTTTGGGCTGCTGTTTGATACGCCATATTGTTTTACATTGTTAGCATTTAGTGTATGTCAGGATCTTTTAGCGTACCATTTGGCATTTGTTTAGCCTATATCTTAGTGTATATCTTAATTCAATGCAATTCAG
>NC_056503.1:5527969-5529349 GCF_014905685.2 Nematolebias whitei
AGCCTGTTGTTTCCTGTTTACAGTCTGTTTGCAATCAAGCTAGGTCTGCAAACTTTATGCTATTTTTATTGTTCATATATTAAAATGTTCGGCTCCAGTTGAAAAAGTATGGCATGCCTGTATGCATGTATTGGTAGCTTTTATACTTTTTGAATTATTTAACTTTATTCACCAAAATATTCCATAGCTGTACATTAAAATCTCTTCATTTTCCTAAAATATATTGTTTATTCCTTTTGTGTTTATCATTTATTGTTTTTTTCATATGTGCTCCAATTATAAATTCGCAGGGCAGCACGGTGGCGCAACTGGTAGAGCTGCTGCCTCTCAGCGAGCAGGTCCTTGGTTCAAACCCCGGTCCAGGGGCCTTTCTGGGTGGAGTTTGCATGTTCTCTCCGTGCATGCGTGGGTTTTCTCCGGGTACTCCGGTTTCCTCCCACAGACCAAAAACATGCATGTTAGGCTGATTGGTGGCTCTAGATTGTCTCTAGGTGTGAGTGAGAGAGTGAATGGTTGTTTGTCTCGTTTGTCTCTATGTGTCCCTGTGATGGACTTGCGACCCGTCCAGGGTGTACCCCGCCCCTCGCACAGTGATTGCTGGACATGGGCACCAGCGACCCCCGTGACCCAAAAAGGAATAAGCGGGTAAAGATAATGGATGGATGGATGGATATATGTATAAATAATAAATATATATAAAGGTGTTTTAAACCCTTCCCACACTCTTGCAATATTCTAAACAATGTTTCTAAACTCTAAACGCTCTAAAAGAGACAGAATGTCATGATTTCAGCTCCCTGCCTCCTGCCGGTCTCTGTAAAAGTATTAATATAAAACATCTTAAAATATTACAGTATTTAAATTGATAACACAGAAGGAGGGGGATTGGGAGCAGGTGATGACTGCAGTGAACAAGTGGGCGTGGCAGAGAGCAGCGATCGTGGCATGCTGCAGGAGGAGCTTCTCTCTGCACCTGTGGGCTGCACACAGGTGCAGGAGGTGCTAAATCATGAAAAATATATATGTTAAATAAACTATCCATGCAGCACATCCATCAATCAGCCAATTGTGTGTCATGTCCAATCTTACTTTGAAAAGCTGTGAAGTAGTGAGGGACTACTGTATTTTGCTACTTTAGCCAATTTTAGCTTTCAACTACAGATTTGCTTTAGCTTATATTCTGCTAGCTTGAACTTTAAACAGATTCTAAGAAAATCTTTCAGCGCCAGCTTTCATGCTGCATTTTCACTTAAAACCCCCTTTTTTTTCTAGTTTGAGCTTTTTTTTAAACTACAAGTTAAAACAAGAACATTAAAATAGTAAAATGTCACAGTAATGTGTGTAGAGCGCTGTCCACTCACCACAGACAGGTGTCCATTC
>NC_056503.1:5529449-5531730 GCF_014905685.2 Nematolebias whitei
TGTGACCTGCAACAGTGCAACACCGCCCCTACGGTCATACGGTGGTCACATAATATGACGTCACTACGGATACTCGACTTTACATTTTTAACCTCGATAGATGTCCTAGCAATCGATGTGTAGATTACTCGAGTACTCTGTTAATGCCCTAATCAGTACTTCATCTGTCGTTGCATGAGTCATGGAGCAGGTAGAGACGAGCAGAAGTCTTTGTGCAGGCTAGGCTCATGGCTAGCCAAACGAGGCTCCTCGTTAAGTGTTTCTCACAAATGGTGCATCCATGTGAGCCAACGCTACATTTTCTAATAACAAACTTCTCTGTTTTTTTTTTGCTGGACAGTGTTTTAGTTTGTTGCTGATTGCTCAGCTAAAAGTCTGAGTTACACCTGAATGTATGAGCGCTGACCACAGTCTGTCAGTTGATGTTCAAGTCTCATACAAATATAGTTTTTGAGAAAAGTTTGTTTTAAAATCCTGAAAAACAGCATTTTTTAAATTTACTTATTTAATCTTTATATTATTATTATTTATACAGGTAGTCTCGTTGAGTCACGAGGACTCATTTTCAAGAGACCTGATTGGGAGCAGATGGTGGTGGTTGAGGGCCTTGCTCAAGGGCCCAGAGTGGGGCAAGTGAGGGTGGAGGCAGGTGTGGGTGCTTCACCTTTTCCACTCACAGTTTGATTTTTTTGGTCCGTGAAGTCAAACCGGCGACCGTCCGAGCACAGGCCCACCTTCTCTAACCGCTGCTCCACCACTCTCCTTAGTAAATAAAAACAGGTTTGGCTAGCCTTTAGCTTAGCCTGGACAACAACTTCTGTCCTTTTCATCAAACTGTGCTTCATGACTGATGTCACAGACACTAACTGTTTTTATGTTTTTGACAGAACATCATTTCCAAAATGACCAGACTGTCCCTTTAATGTGACTCCCTTGACAGAAGGTCCTTCCCGTTATGTTTCAGGCCTCTAGTGAGACCAGTTCCAAACGCCGCCGTAAACTCCACGCGTGACCTCGTTAGCACCAAAGACTGTTGAACAAACAGCACTGTGCTCCGTCACAGGAACTGTTGAAATGTTTTTATGATCTACATTTTATTTGCTCTCTGATTTTGCTCAATAACAGAACTTTTGCTCTGAATGGTTCTGGTTCTGGGTGGTGGGGCGACATGCCGAGGCAGGACTGTGCGGCTGCACCTACTAGCCAAAGACCTTGTTGATTTCGTATGATTGGGTTTTGTATGATTATTCTAACTGTCAGTGCTGAGTGTTTTATTTTGGCGGGGGGAGATAAATGTGTATAGTTATTTCATGTTATAACTGAGCTATTCAAGTAAAAAAAACGTCACGGGGACAAATGTTTTAACGTTTAATGAAACAAAAATCACATTTATGTGTCTTTTTAAGAGCGACACAATAAGTGTGTGCTGAGATCTTTGTGTACAAGCCAAGTCTACTGTTGGTTTATTTACAGATACACTCCTGTCCTGACTTACTCCATGTGCAGAACCAATGTATAACTATGCCAACACACTAAAAAGATACTTATAATTAGAAAAAATAAAAAGTTAATAAAATATGAGATGTTGCTGAGTGACTTCCTTCATGTTCCTGATCTGACAAACTTTGATGAAGAATTTTCCTAAACAGGTGAAAAAAGCACGCATCAGCAAAGTCTGCTGGAATGGGTGCTGCATCTAAAAGTAGTAAAATGAAGAACATTGAGGGGGTCCGCTAACCAAACACAGATCCCGTTGATTAGTTTTATTGGTGAGTGAGGGGGTCACCACCATTGTGCAAACCAGATGACTTCTGGAACTTTGGACAAACTGAACCAATAAGGGGAAACCTTGCATAGCAGCAAGTTTAGCAAAAATCTAAAACACATCCACATCCATAAAAACATGATGGTTTGGGCGACATGACCATGCATTCCAAACTGGGTCATATGAGAAGACAGAGGTGTCAGCAGAATAAATATCCTGATGCATGCTCAATAATCCAGGCAGATTAATCTAACAAGGTAATGTCAAGTCCTCTGGATGGATTCTTCTTGTTGAAATTCTACTCTAGACTCAAATAAATCTGAAGGCCAGATGAACTTCCACCTTATTTCTTAAGGCTGGCTGCTCATATCATCACAGTCCCTGTGACCCACATCTTCAATCTCTCCATAAGACAAAACTCCATCCCAGACACTTGAAAAACAGCCTTTGTTCTTCCTTCGCTGAAGGCAGGTGACCCCACCTCACTGAACAACTATGGACCAATCTCTAAACTCT
>NC_056503.1:5531830-5535196 GCF_014905685.2 Nematolebias whitei
TGCTGCTGATCTGTTTCATGTTGCTGCTGATCTGTTTCATGTTGCTGCTGATCTGTTTTATGTTGTTGTGTTCATTCGTGCTCATCTGTTCACACAGACTCATGTTTGTGCTGATGTTCGGTGTATTGTTTTGTACTACTAGTGCTTAGCGTATTTTTAGTTAATGTTTTTGTTAGATCATATCTTAGTTCTTGGGTGTACAGGTTTGGGTGTACTTAGTATGTACAGGTTTTATCATCATTGCTATAGTAATATAAGTTCATAATATAAATAGAATTAAGCTCATTATTTGAATAGTCTTAAATATTCCTATTATTAAAGGTCCTAATATTGCACCTTAACACATACTGTATAGCATTTCACCATCTCAATGTACCTTAAATGCTTCATTGTTAACAGGTGCAAGAGGCTTATTTTCATTCTCCAGATCAATACAAATGCAGGTGTTCAGAAATAGTGCAACACCATCAGTGACATTTAGTATATAAAAATATTAATGTTTGATAATTATTTTTTCTATAAGCATATTCAAATAAATGTCGCAATCACAGAGTCCAGTACAGTAACCTGGAGGCTAGCACTAGCATGCTAACTCCACAAACAAACACAGAAACAAACTCACCAGTTCCCACTTTGAGAATACACAGTCAGCTGAAGGTTTTTTCACAAACAGAGACATCTTAAAGTTGAGAGGCGTATAATAATAATAATAATAATGTCATCACAATGTCAGCACTGTATGTTGCCATGGTATCAGTCAGAAATGGCAACTGTGCATTAGATAAAGAGCTTTCAATGGCTTAAAGCATACCTGCAGCCAGCCTGGTTGTGAGTGTCACAGCACGGATCTGTTCCCGGACAAAAAAAACAAAACTGTTCCAAACTGGAAGCACGATCGGTATCGAGTGGTACCGATCGCGCTCGACTGTGAGCTCAGGCACATTTGTCTGTGCCCAGAATCTTCATATCTCTTGTATTGAAGAGGAGCTAGTACGCATGTCCAATTTTTAACAATAGTCTATGGGCAAAGATTCTTGTGACCCCAGGGGACGGAAATACGTCACCAAACTGACGTTTTTGAAAGAAACAACTTAACTCATCATTAACTATAAAATATTTATCTTACACGACAAAAATATATATACATATATTTAGAAATATTTTTGTTTTATTATTTTTTATTTTTTTATTTTTTTTGAGTCTTCAATGTAATATGGTGAGGTTTGAGTGTTGGGGCAGCACCCTAGCACCCTCTATTGATGAGCCGCCACTGGCCAATACTGATGTTGGGAAGGGAAGGCGATGCCGATAACCAGTATAATGACTGAAAATCTTTGAGCTTTGTCCACGCCCAAGAATCTACAAAAACAGCGAATGGAGTGGGGCTTGTTTATTTAGCGCAGCTGTTAGCAACCATGAAGCTAAACTAATGAGATCCAGGTTATACTTAGACCCACAGAAGGTTTACAAGTGGTGCACTGTTCATAAAAACAGTTGTTCATATTTTCTATCCTCCACTATTCACCATAAAGTTAACAAGTGTGTTACATAAATATAAATTAAACAAAGAAACGTCCTTCCCTGTTCATTATTTTATTTATTTATTAACCTTTATTTAACAAGGCAAATCCCACAGAGATCACAGATCTCTTTTGCAAGGGAGGCCTGGACCTAAGGCAGTCTAACATGCATGTTTTTGGTCTGTGGGAGGAAACCGGAGTACCTGGAGAAAACCCACGCAAGCACGAACATGCAAACTCCACACAGAAAGACCCCAGGTCCAAGTGGGGATTGAACACAGGACCTTTTTGCTGTGAGTCAACAGTGCTAACCACTGAGTCACTGTTTAAACAGTCAGTCATGTATGGTGAAAGTCTAATTAGTATTGACCACAGTAGAGTTTTATTTTCTTAGCAGAGAAGTAAAGATTTCAGACAAACAATGCATTTCATTGAGGACAGCAAAGAAAACGTTACGAACACTGATATATATTTAGTGCTATATTAGATTTATTGTTCTGGATAAAGTTTTACAAGGCATTAGCCTATGCTAGGATATCTAAACGTTAGCTTACTAACTTGAGAGGCACGTAGTTAATGACAAGTGGGTTGGAGAATTGAAGGGAATTTATTATTGTTGATTTGTTTTACAGATCAGTTCAAATAAACTTACCATACACTACACAGTATCGCTCGCTGCTTCGGCTGTGCTGAAAGTGAAACTTAAGTAAACGGCAATGACTTGAAAGTAGTCTTCATGCGCACTCTGTAGGATAAATTGTACAATTACCAATTACGTCTGATTCCAGCGTTTTAGGGGTGAACATTAGAAGTGCATAATGGGACAATTATCACTGATACCGATAGGTCCCCAACCATTTATATCAACTTAAAATACCAGCCCTATTGATAGATCAGTCGGGCTCTAGGTAAGATTACACATAAAGCTGTGTGGGAACGAGACACATCTAGTTTGCATACACCTCTCATTTAACCCCTTCAAGAATTGTTTTTAAAGGATCATTTTTCTTTAAGGAGCTGTAACCTCCGTGTGCTTTGTAAAGTGTGTGATGCTTTTACAATAATTTGGTTTTTCTTCTTGACTTTCCTCAGGTTTATCAAAGGCTTCATGTATCGCCACAAAGATCGCTGTCCAGAGAACGAATATTTCCTGGATTATGTGCGCTACTCCTTCCTGATGAATCTGCACCGGAACCTGCCCAAGAACGTCCTGGACAAGAGCTGGCCAACACCTCCAGCTGCTCTAACTGAGGTGGGAATCTGAAATAATCTGAGTTTAGACTGAATGAAAAAGCTAACATTGATTCTTGTATTGATTGTTCTTTATTACAAATAGCATGAACCCAAGAAATGTCACGTTTGTTGCAATATGTCGTTTCCAGTTGGGGCAGTAAACAATTTACCGTAGTACAGTTCTTCTCAATTATTTTCTGTTACGCCCCCCTAGGGAGAAGTAAACATTTCACGCCACCCTCTAACTCTCCACCGCAACTGTAAATAGTATCATTTGTCTATAAAATTGTTATACATGCACTTCTGCATAACATTGTGTCCTTATTAACATTAAATTTAAAAAAAAGAAATATAGATCAACTTACAATGAAGAATAACTGTATTAACATTATTTTATAGTCTGTAACAGAAACAACTTAAAGTGCATCAATTTGCCTGAAAAAACAAATCCTTTTTTAAACTGTAAACATTTTTGACCATTTGATACTGAAAAATCAAATTAAATATAATCAATAAATAATAATAAATTCAAATTGATCAGCAACATTTTAATTCAGGAGTGTTGAATAAAACACTTTGATCTACAAAAAACAATAATGAATAAAACAATTTG
>NC_056503.1:5535296-5537089 GCF_014905685.2 Nematolebias whitei
TGGATGGATGCATGGATGGATGGATGGATGGATGGGTGGATGGTTGGATAGATGGATGGATGGATGCATGGATGGTTGGATAGATGGATGGATGGATGGATGGATGGATGGATGGGTGGATGGATGCATGGATGGATGGATATTCCCTATCCCATGACAGCACCATGTTGATGTTTTGCCCTCCAGGTGTTGTGTCTGCAGCTCCCTCTTCTTCCTCAGCCAGGCCTGTGTAGTTTGTGCAGATGTTGTTAAACTGTCTTTAATCAAACACCGACACACACATCTGGTCAGGACCACCTGCAGTAATGTCTTCTAACAACATGGGGTCGTTCAGCCATTAGCAGCACAGTGAACGTGCTGTCTGTGTCTTCAGGCATCAGAACATCTGCGGAAGATGTGCATGCAGAACATGGTGTGGAGCTACTGCAAGAACATAAATCCTGAGTGGAAACACCAGGTGAGAAATGTCCCGCCGCTGCTCCAGATGTGCACTTTCAATTCAGAGGTTTCTTCATTCACATCAGTCTTCTTTCTGCTTTGAATAGTTGGAGCAGAAAATGATTGCCAGTGAGATTTTCAAGGACAAGAAGGACAACTACCCACAGAGCGTGCCCAAGCTGTTCGTCAACACCAGGCTCAGTAAGACATCTTTTCCATCACAGCTGTTCTTGTTGCGTGCTTTCATATCATTTGGTATATTTGCTCCTGATCAGATGGAGAGGACCTCAACCCAAAGGTGATGCAGGCTCTGGGGAGTGACAAAATGAAGGTCAGTGAAGCTTTGATGGTTGTACGTGGGTCAGCCCGAGCACTGTGCTCATACGTATCATTTCTACTCGCAGTACGCAGTGCCGGTCGTCAAGTATGACAGGAAGGGCTACAAGCCTCGGCCCCGCCAGCTGCTGCTCACCGCCAACAGTGCTGTCATCATCGAGGAGGGCAAACTCAAGCAGCGCATTGACTACGGAGCCCTGAACGGTCCGAGGTTAACACAAGAGAAGTGTTTTGGCTCGAGTCTCTTGTAGCTGATCTGCTCACTCGTCCACTTTTCCTCTTCAGGCGTCTCCGTGAGCTCCCTCAGCGATGGCTTGTTTGTTCTGCACGTGCCCAGTGACGACAACAAACAAAAGGTGGAGCTCAAGACAACACACTAACGGTTTTCATGCAGCCTTGTGTTCACCGTGTCTGTCCGGCTGTCTCCCAGGGCGACGTCATTCTGCAGAGTGACCACGTGATTGAAACTTTGACCAAGATCGCCATCTGTGCTGACAAAGTTAACAGCATCAACATCAACCAGGGCAGGTGAGCAGACACCAGTACACCCGGTATGGATGTGTGTTCACACCACGGACTGTTTAAAAAAGACCAGTGTCCTTGTCAGGGGCGGTCCTAGACTGTTTGGTGCCCTGAGCAAACAACCCCTCCGGTGCCCCTCCCTCCCCCGAGTCCGCATCTCCACCCTCTGGGATGCGGACTCGCGCCACCGTGACATATTTATATTACCTTGTACCATAATAGACACACTCAAAATGTCTGAATATTTTATTTGAAAAACTTGAAATGGAAGAATCTAGAATACTGTAAACAGAGTAAGACACATAAATACTGTACACCATGAATTTATACAGTACAAAAACCTCGTCTGTCCCTGCTTTGTCTCTCCAGTATAAAGTTTATGGTGGCTCAAGGGAAGGAAGGGATCATAGACTTCACGGCCGGATCACAGCTGCTCGTGGCCAAGGCTAAGAATGGACACCTGTCTGTGGTGAGTGGACAGCGCTCTACACACATTA
>NC_056503.1:5537189-5537734 GCF_014905685.2 Nematolebias whitei
TACAGAACCTCACTGACCTACAGAACCTCACTGATGTACATACCCTCACTGACCTACAGAACCTCAATGACATTCAGAACCTCACTGACCTTCAGAACCTAACTGACCTACAGAACCTCACTGATATACAGACTCTCACTGACCTACAGAACCTCACTGACCTTCAGAAACTCACTGACCTTCAGAACCTCACTGACCTACAGAACCTCACTGACATACAGAAACTAACTGACCTACAGAACGTCACTGATGAAAAAGACCCTCACCGACCTATAGAACCTCACTGACCTTCAGCACCTCACTGACATACAGAACCTCACTGATATACAGACTCTCACTGACCTACAGAACCTAACTGACCTACAGAACCTCACAGATGTACAGACCCTCACTGACCTACAGAATCTCACTGACCTACAGAACCTCACTGACTTACAGATTCTCACTGACCTACAGAACCTCACTGACGTACAGAACCTCATTGACATACAGAACCTCACTGACCTAGAGAACCTCACTGATCTACAGAACCTCACTGACCTACA
>NC_056503.1:5537834-5538392 GCF_014905685.2 Nematolebias whitei
TCACTGACCTACAGAACCTCACTGATCTACAGAACCTCACTGACCTTGAGAACCTCCCTGACCTACAGAACCTCACTGATATACAGAACCTCACTGACCAACAGAACCTCAGTGACCTACAGAACCTCACTGACATACAGAACCTCACTGACCTACAGAACCTCACTGATCTACAGGACCTCACTGACCTTCAGAACTACAGTGACCTACAGAACCTCACTGACATACAGAACCTCACTGACCTAAAGAACCTCACTGACCTACGGAATCTCACTGACATACAGAACCTCACTAATCTACAGAACCTCACTGACATAAAGAATCTCATTGACGTACAGAACCTCACTGACCTACAGAATCTCTTTGACGTACAGAACCTCACTGACCTACAGAACCTCACTGAGATACAGAACCTGACTGACCTTGAGAACCTCACTGATCTAAAGAATCTCATTGACGTACAGAATCTCATTGACGTACAGAACCTCACTGACCTTGAGAACCTCACTGATCTACAGAACCTCACTGATCTACAGAACCTCACTGACCTCCAGAACC
>NC_056503.1:5538492-5540078 GCF_014905685.2 Nematolebias whitei
CGTTTCCACATCACCCGGACTCTATTCTTGCCACACACTTGTGGTCTGAAGCGGTGTACAGCTCCACCTGCTGGTCGGGCTCAGATACGAGTCGTACCTGCGTATTGTGTTGGCAGCCTGCCGCCTGCGCTGGGCTCTCCTCCGGGCCAGGATGCCCCTCCACCATGCCTGGACTGCAATGGCTGCACGCAGCAGACAAATACACCAAACCAAAACGTTTAAACTGTTGCAGTTTGCTGGATATGCTCGCTGTGTTAGGTGGAGGGAAGCAGTAGCTCCTCACCTGAAGTTCTGAGTTTTTGGTACTTGGTTTTCTGGCTGTAGCCTCTCCATCCTGCCTGTAGCTTGGTGGCTGTGAGGAAGCAGCGATAAATAAAACAAGCAAAATAAATAAATCAAACCTGCAGCACAGCAGGTGTTGAATAAAATATTCAAACAATTCTTTCTGACATGACTGACTCTTACCAAGACTATGTTTTCTGGTCTCCAGTGCCTCCTCTGTGGCAAACAGCGTCTTTGGGAACCGGATGAAGATTTTGCTTCTATATGAAAAAGAAGTAAAACATCTAACATGTTCAAGCTGGCATGTGAAGACCGAGTGCTCGTCTCTTCAGTCAGTTTTCTACGTGCACAGACTGATCTGAGACCTGCGGGTCCTTTATGTGTGTGCTGCTGACCTGCCCAGTTTGTACTCCTCTGGTTTGTACCCCAAATGTTTGACCAGTGTGGACACTCCATCAGCCAGCTTCCCCTGCCAGTTAGGCCACGTGTCCGGACACAGAGACTTGTACCTAAACACGTGCAACAAACACAAATAAACACAACGGTGGTTGAAAGAAAAAGCATTTGAGTGGAAAAAACTGGCTTGACTGATGATAAATGTCTATTACTTAAAAACTTGTAGAAAATAAACTATTATATATAATACAAAAAAGGTTAAATCATGACATCAGAGGGAAAAAAAACATCCAGATGATATGATTGAACCTTTTTTGTATTTATCTACCTGGATGACTGAGCTTACAAACTGATTGTTTATCATCTTAACAATCTTACATAATGATTTAGAAACGTGCTCCTCGCTTCAGGCTCCAGGTTTCATTTCTTCAAGTGTGTAGGGAGCAAGAAATGTGAATAGATGTGAGCGAACTGAGTTCATCATCACCGACAGAACGACCTTGAACACCTTTAATTTGCAGGAGACGTTTTGTAAACGTTGCACAACATGACAGCGGTAGGGCAAAAACCACTGACCACTTCACTGACCTTCAGAACCTCACTGACCTTCAGAACCTCACTGACCTTCAGAACCTCACTGACCTTCAGAACCTCACTGACCTACAGAACCTCACTGACCTTCAGAACCTCACTGACCTACAGAACCTCACTGACCTTCAGCACCTCACTGACCTACAGAACCTCACTGACCCACAGAACCTCACTGACCTTCAGAACCTCACTGACCTTCAGAACCTCACTGACCTACAGAACGTCACTGACCTTCAGTACCTCACTGACCTTCAGAACCTCACTGACCTACAGAACCTCACTGACCTTCAGCACCTCACTGACCTACAGAACCTCAC
>NC_056503.1:5540178-5547969 GCF_014905685.2 Nematolebias whitei
GCAAAGCCGGCTCTCCTCACTCTCAGGTTCTCCATCAGACCCAGGTACTTGACCTGGTGACGGATCAACACCTCGTCAAACCGAGCTGCAACAGAGGGGGACATGTCAGGACTAAATGCTAAACAGCAGCAGTAGGAGGAACGGAGGACAGAGGAACAGTGAGAAGCCAACAAAAGGCCGAGTGTGGAGCAGACAAAGGCCGACGAGCTCACTGAACGTCACGCTGTGACGCCGGATGCAGCAGAAAACTCACCGAGTGCTGACTGGTGACACCGGCTTTAACATGTTTGAGACATGAAGCTCTTACTGTCATGTTTACATGAGCAGAAAAGTGAAATAAATCTCTTTAAAGCTATGAAAGTACAGAGGCAAATGATTCAAATATTCAACCTAAAGTAAAGGCCTAGATTTCCTTGAAGTAATGCACATCACAGCCTTTGATGCCAGTTAAACTAAAATTAATATGTGGTGGAGTTACAACTGTTAATGTGGTTAAATCTTGACAATACCATCATGCATCCAACTACAGTTTGGTCTATGTTGGACTGTGCAAAGCAGACACAATGCTTTATCTTTATAAGAAATAAAACAGTTCTCTCTGCTTACACAAATAAACCCGATACTGAGCATCAGTGTTTTCCTAAATCTTTCAGGGAGTGCAGGAATGGATGCTTAATTACCTAGAGTCTGACAATGACTTGAACTTATTCAACTCATTTGACACAAGTTTCCAGGTATAAAAATCTGGAGACATTTGTTCTGGTTGATAACAACATATTTTTCTGGCAGAATGCCTACTTTTCAAATACTCTCAAGCTCGACTGTACGTCCGTAGCTCATCCCAGACATTTTCAACTCCTCTGATTCTGAAGCGTTTCTTCAGCCTCTTCTGACTGATAGGGTCGTTTTTTTATAATAAAGTAAATCATTTTTAACTTCTCACATTTCGGGACGGACAAACACAGACAGAAACAGAAGAAAAACATTAACACTTGGCCTCAGGCAGGTGAAAACAATCCTTTGAAACTTAAACATTATCCTAAGAAGCAGGACCTATGTAATATAATCTAATTTAACGTGTTAAGTAAAATCAAGCTCAATATGAAGTTTGTTGTAAAGAGACAAAAAGACAATTGAGTTGCTGATTCAACATTTCTAAACTTTTTAATACCGTTACGTGTTTAAAATACAGACAATAACTTCTCAGTTATGAATACAATTTCAAATAAGATGTCCCAGCTGCTCTGCAGACAGAGAAGCAGGACCTACCTGCTTGTTTGGAGTCATTGGGTTTGATGCAGCGCACGTACGAAGGCTCCTTGGACATCAGGATCTCCATGAGTTTCGCCAGGCTGACTTTGAACTGTGTGGCTGCCTGCAGGGGCCGACACCAGCAACAAAACGTTACTACACACTGGCCTGGTCGGACTGGTGATGAGGAGCAGGTCCCAGTCAGTGAGTGGAAGAGAGGACAACAATGTGAAGAGGAGGAGGAGGAGGAGGAAGGCTGCAGACAGCCTGAAAAGAGCTGTGTCAGCAAAGAGCTGCTTCATCTGAACACTGGGCTCAGTGTGAAGGAGGGGGGCGTCACCAGCCTGGGACAGCATCTGTGTGTGTGTGGGTGGGGGGCATTTCTCAGAGAGTGGGCAGTCACAGAGGATCCCCATCAAAACACAGAACAAACTTCTGTTTGTTGTGCTGTGGGAAAGTGTGCTGGGACGGTTGGAGCGATTTGTAAGTGCAAGAAAGAGCCAAAATAAATAAGTGACACTTGTTACATCAACTCTTGGGGTGTTGAACTCAGTTACCACAAGGAGCCAACATTTAAAAACTTTGACCGAGCCACTTTCAGCTGATACATCAACTGGAGTCAGATAGCTGAGGTCTTGCTGCAGGTTCATGAACAAGAGTTTGATCTCTCACTCGACGTCCAGAGTCAGTGATGACAGAACCATCCAGCCGACTGTCAGGCTTCAGAGTTGCCAGCTGGCAACAGAAGCCTGCACTGAATGGTGTACTGACCAGTTTTTTAAAGAAAAAATGAGAAGAGATACTATATTTTATATTTAAACGATGGGGGAGCAGATGTGGGCCGCAGCTCTTGAGTTGGACACATGTGAAGGGTTCTCACCGTGTCAGGCCGTTTCTTGTCACTCAGCTCCTCCCGGTCGAAGCACTGCCTCAGGATCTTGTTCTCCGACATACACATGACCTGCAGATCCAAACGTCTGAGCTCAGAATCACCCAGACAGCTCAGTGACATGTAGTTTTATAACATGCTGTCCAGTCTGACCTCTTTTAGGTTCCTGAAGAGAAGATCATTGTTCTTGTCCAAAAATCCTGAGTGAGAAAAAGTGTAAAGCTCAAAAATACACAGCAACTCTTACGAACGTCTTGAAAAAGTATCCACATGTGAACTATTGTCATGGTACAAATACAAACTACATGAGTAAAATATTTATTTTACTGGGATTTAAGTGACAGATGTAGTGTCTGATTGTGCTGTGTACAGCATTTATCAAACAGCATCATGAAGACCAAGAAACACATCACATAGCCAAGAAGAAAGAGTTTGATATGAATTTTTTTTGCCTCCAATGTGTCCAGTTTCACTACTTTTTGTTTGTCTAAACAGGTCTCACTTGTAAATGAGTCTTCGAGGCTCAGTGTGAGCTATCTGTCTAAATAAAGGTTGAATGAACAAAGGTTATGGATGCAGGTGCTGTGAAGTTTAAAGCAGTTAGGTTATAAAACCAATCTCCTAAACTTTGAACGTCTCACAGAGCTCTGATCGATCTGAGAATGAAACAACTGCAGACTCTCTCCAACATGGCCGCCCACCTAAACTGACAGGCTGGGCAAACAGAGCTTTCATTTGAGAAGCAGCTAAGAAGCTCCATGATGAGTCTGGAGGAGCTGCAGAGATCCACAGCTCAGGTGGGACAGTCTGTCCACAGGACAACTGTTAGTTGTGGACTCCACAAATCTGTCCTTTATGGAGGAGGGACAAGAAGAAAACCATAAATGTCCCATTTATAGTCTGACACAAACCACGCAGGGACTCGGATCAGAACAAATCCAAACGTTTTAACCCTAAAACAAACTGTCCCCACTGTGAAGCATGGTGGTGGCAGCATCATGCTGTGGGGATGCTTTTCTTCATCATGGACAGGGAAGCTGGTGAGAAACTATGAGAAGATCAGTAGAGTTGATTACAGGACAGTCCTGGAAGAAAACCTGTTGGAGGCTGCAGAAGACTTGAGACTGGGTCAGAGGTTCACCATCCAGCAGAACTACACCGGAGCGGTTCAGATCAAAGCAGATTGTGTTGGAATGGACCAGTGAAAGTTCAGACGTAAGTCCAGCTGAGAAGCTGTGGCAGGACTTGAAAACTGCTGTTTACAGACACTCTCCATCCAATCTGCAGTGCAGCTCTGACAACTTAACGTTAAACAACGTAATGTTTCACCAATAAAGACCGGACTACCGTTTCTGTCTCTACATGCTCAAAGCTGGAAGAGACAAATCGTAGAAGACGTGCAGCTGGAAATGAAGTGGAAGGCACAACGTTTGACATGGACGGATGAAGAAGAGGCAGGAATACGTTTTCATGGGCTGTCAGCCCCTCATTCAGCCACAAAGCAACACATCACATGGTACAACGCACCGGTGACATTGTAGTTGACCTCTCCAGCGTAGTGCAGCAGTCGGAACTCCTCTCGACCCATTACCTTCCGGGTCTTTCCATCAGCCAGCTTGTGACTGCAGGGACACACGCAGAGTGGGAACTTAAACATTCAACTATTATTTAGCAGGATAGATTCTCACAAAGTGTTTAAGTTTAACGCTCTGTGAGACCAAACTGGGAATGTCTGATCCGTGAAAATGAGCATCAAACTAACGTGACGAAGTGAGCGTGTCCTCCCACGGTGTCCTCCAGCTTCTCCAGGAAGGTGAAGTCACTGGCATCACCAGGCCTCAGACACTCTTCATCCTGTGAAGGGACAACGGTGAACAAAGGTCTCACAGGAGGACAAACAGTGGGTTTTTCTGCCGGGATCACATTCACATGTGTTCAAGTCTCTATGAGTGGATCATTCTGATCTACTTTATTAAAGTCTTCTGATATTAAAGAGCTACGTGAACACTTTGAGGAACACATTTTATTTATAAAGGCCAAGTGTGACCTGAACAACAGTAACTTTCTCTGTCCTCATTATTGCCCCCGTTGCAGAGTGAAGAGGGGGCTTGGAGATGCCTTCTGTCTGTTAAAGATGTGAGCTGGATACAAGACAAGTCATGTATCATATTCTTCTGGAGAAAATCTGACATACCCTGAAAGGTTCTGCAAAAAGACTCTGGGACACCGGGCAGCCTTTTGTGTCCTATGTTGGAAACCTGTATAAAGACATGTATGTGTGTGGCTGATCCAGTGTGGGTGGGAGCGTTCTGTTATTTGTGTTGAAAAACAAATGGACTAATTAAAAGACTCGGATTTAAAAAAAGATGTGAGCTGGATAACTGAGGTACTGAGGTACTGAGGTACTGAGGTACTGAGGTACTGGACTCTTTTTCAACTCTTTACCACATTTTCCTGGACAGTGCACCCCAAGTACTTGAAGTCCTACACTTTTGTGACCTCTGCTCCTTGTATGTATATAAATATATGTATGTATGTATGTATGTATATATATATATAAATATATATATACTTTGTATATATATATATATACACATAGATGAATATATACATTTACTATATACAATATATATGCATATATACATATAACTATGATTTCTAGTTCTAATACTGCCTCAAAGTGTAGTTTCCACAAATGATTGGGGGGGGGGGGGGGGGGGGGGGGGGGGGGGCATGGACGTCAGATTTAAGAACATGTTGATTATGGTCAGTAATTGTACTTTCATTATAAAGACACAAAACAACGACAACAGAAGGCAAGTCGTCTCTTTTCTGGTCTGAGATGAAACTTGGTTTGACCTTTGCTGTTGACATTTAGATGAGAAGGATCTGAGGGAGTGTTCTTTTAGATGCAACAGTGTGTCTCCTCACCAGGATGGAGATGATGCCTTTAAACTTCTCCTCCACCAGGTCACAGATGATCTTGTTGTTGAAGTACTGGACCGGTTCCCACTGCAAACACACAAACACTCCTGGGGTCAGGGAGTGTGTGGAAGTAGCTGCCACACTGAGCAGAAAATTACTGATGGGTAGAGGTGAAACAAGAAATAAAAAGGTTTGTAAACTCAGTCATGCAGGCCAATGAATCACAAAAAAGGGTAAATCAGGTCATCTGGACAGATTCTTTCTGGGAGAAACGTTTCATCTTTCATCAGAAAGACTTCTTCAGTCTGAGGCCTGCCACCAAGATCTGTCTTATAAATAGCACCTCGTTGACGGGTTTCAAGCCAGCCTGCTGTGGAGTTATTTATTTTATTTTTATTTTTCTGCTTGCTCTCGGTGAAGGCAGACGCTTCCTCCTCCGCTCCGTCCCTGCTTTGCTCTTGTGAACCTTTTTCAGAAACCCTTTCTGCATACCTTCTGAACTGTAAACTATGTGTTTGTTCAGCTGGTCTGTCTCTCAACACAAGTGATCACATTTTCTCAACAAGAAGACGGGGTGAAGGAGAGCCCTCTTACCCCGGAAACATCATTGGATTTATGATAACTGGATTCTGCTGTTTGGAGTCGGTGGAAATCTGGATTATCGACAAATCTGGAAACGTCAGCAGCTGTTTAAGCTGTCTGGAATGTGTGTGCCGGACTTGGACACAATCAGACGCTGCGTGAACTATCTGTGGACCTGTATCAGAGCTGAGCAGGCAGGACTGTGGAACTTTCTGGTAGTGTTCATGGACGGTTGGAAGGAATAGATCTTGGAGAAGCTGTAAGCCCAATGTCGATGTCAGTAACCACAGTTCGGCTGTTTGGAGTCACCATGAGATGCACTAGCAAGACTGTAAAGGCAGACGCGGAAAGTAAAGAGCTCGGCCTGACCCAAAACAATCTGATTCTGGCTCTGGCCTTGGAAGGCTGACTATCTCTATTTCTCCTTGGATGCTATGGAAACGAGACGCTCCCCTCCCCTCCCCAAGGAAGTGGACCTGTGTCAGAGCTCAACCGAGCTGGCTGATAAACGAACACCTCTTATCAGGACTATGGCTGGGGGGCACTCTGGACTGCGTTGTGCTACGACTTCCCCTCAAACTCACGCCTTTGCCAGCCTCCCTCATTGCCTCCCCTGGTGCAGCAACCTAGGAGATGTGAAGGCGCCAAAGGGCTGTGTCGCTCACCTGGCAGCCATGCAGGGACCCCCTCCCCCTACCCACTCCACACACATATGTATTATGTCTATTTATGTTGCGTTTCTGTGCTGAGGCAGTTTTTTGCTTTCTCACACTGTCAAAGTCACAGTGAGAGACTTTTTAATACCTCCTTCCTTTCCTCATGCTTTTCACTTTCCTTATCTAATCTGTCTCCCCCATGGCTGTTGTTTTCTTTTCTTGACAAGTGTACTGAAATGAAATTTCCCTTTGGGATCAATAAAGTACATTGATTGATTGATTGATTGAATTTTCAGAAACTGGCCTTTTTTCTGAACCATTTTGTCCAGGTGTCCTCAGGCTGTTTCTGTGACTGGCCTTCAGGTCTAAACCATTTGACTGGTATGCATGATGACTGATTGTTTAGACTGATGGGCCCTTCTTGCATGTGTAAAGTCAGTTTCTGGGAACTCCACAGCAGACTGGTTTGAAACCCATCAAGGGGGTGCTGGCAGTCCTCAGACTGATGAAGTCTGAAGGATGAAAGATGAAACATTTCTCCCAGAAAGAAACTGTCCACATGACCTGATTTAACCTTTTGTGTAACAATAAATGTGCTGAGAAATGAAGTGCTGTTCAATCCTCCTGCATTAACCGTAATATTCTGTAATAACCAAATGCTTTTAGGGCAGAGACCCAGCGTTTACTCTCAGTGCTAAAAAGAGTCGTTCCTATTTTAGGTGAGATCTACGGTGATATTTCTATATTTACATCCAGTCCAACAATCCAGCCTCCGTTTGTTGTCTTTACAACTCCAGGCTGCTCTTAAAGTCTACACAACCATTTTACAAACTTTTAGTCAACAAAGAACAGAAATTCAACAAATTAATGTGAATTATACACATTAAACTTATTTGATGAAGTGGGAACTCCAGCCCCCGAGTGGACATTTAGCTCTCTCTTCATCCTGCCTCCATGTCAGCCCAGTTATGTAACCGTCCCTACTTTGTCCAATAATGACTTCTCACACACCTGTCTGTCCCAGTTTAACAAGATTCATCCCCCCCCCACGCTGGCCTCACTGCCGCCAAGGAGTTAGATGCAATAAGTTGAAAACCAGCAAACCAACATACAGTTTTAGTATTATAGATCTTGAGTCATCAGAAAAAATGGACAAGGGTCCAACATTTGTACACACACACACACACACACACACACACACACACACACACACACACACACACACACACACACACACACACACACACACATATGCAGTACTAAGACTGAGTGCATGTATTTGTATGTTTATAACAGTATATTTACTGTAGATATGTAGTTGTATATGGAGATATTTATATATATTTATATAGAATCATTTTTAGACACATTAACTGATCCTGATCCTGATCCTGATTCTGATCCTGATTCTGATTCTGATCCTGATTCTGATCAGGGGATGAAGTAAAACAAACAAAATCAAAAACTGAGGATTAAAGTGAACAATGA
>NC_056503.1:5548069-5553099 GCF_014905685.2 Nematolebias whitei
CATCAACTGTACATCCATCAACTCTACATTCATCCATCAACTCTCCAATCATCCATCAACTGCCCATCTATCTATTAACTGCACATCTATCCATTCATCATCCATCAACTGTACATCCATCCATTCATCCATTCATAAACTGTACATCCATCCATCCATCCATCCATTCATCAACTGTACATCCATCAACTCTACATCCATCCATCCATGAACAGTACATCCATCAACTGTACATCCATCCATCAACTGTACATCCATCCATCCATCAACTGTACATCTATCCATCCATCAACTGTACATCCATCCATCAACTATACATCCATCCATCAACTGTACATCCATCCATCAACTGTACATCCATCCATCAACTGCCCATCTATCAATCAACTGCACATCCACCCATCCATCCATTCATCAACTGTACATCCATAATCTGTACATCCATCCATCCATGAACTATACCTCCTCTGTGATTTCTTTTAAAAGTCAGCTAAAAACGTATCTTTTTAAATCTGCTTTTGCCTGAATTTGTTTTTTGCTTTTGTTTATCTGATTTGTTGAAGCATTTTGTGATTTTTATCTTGAGAAGCGCTATATAAATAAAGTTTTACTTACTTACTTTCTCCATCAACTGTACATCTATCCATCAACTGTACATCCATCCATCAACTGTACATCCATCCACACAGAGACAAACAACCATTCACTCTCTCTCTCACCTAGGGACAATTTAGATTTACCAGTCAGTCTAACATGCATGTTTTTTGTCTGTGAGAGAAAACCAGAGTACATGGAGAAAACCCACGCAGCACGGACAGAACATGCAAACTCCACCCAAAAAGGCCCCCTGTTGGGATTTCAACCGGCGACCTTCATGCTGAGAGGCAACAGCTCTATCAACTGAGCCACCCTGCCGCCTAGCGTGTAACTACGGTTGTGTTAATGTAAGCTTTTAGTTCCTTATTTTAGCTTTTAGCAACAGTTTTGCTAAGTGCAGCTTTAGCTACAATTGAGTAAAACTAAGTTTTTATACTGGCAGCACGGTGGCGCAACTGGTAGAGCTGCTGCCTCTCAGCGAGCAGGTCCTTGGTTCAAACCCCGGTCCAGGGGCCTTTCTGGGTGGAGTTTGCATGTTCTCTCCGTGCATGCGTGGGTTTTCTCCGGGTGCTCCGGTTTCCTCCCACACACCAAAAAAACATGCATGTTAGGCTGATTGGTAACTCTAAATTGTCCCTAGGTGTGAGTGAGAGAGTGAATGGTTGTTTGTCTCGTTTCTCTCTATGTGTCCCTGTGATGGACTGGAGACCCATCCAGGGTGTACCCCGCCCCTCTCACAGTGATTGCTGGACATGGGCACCGGCGACCCCCGTGACCCAAAATGGAATAAGCGGGTAAAGATAATGGATGGATGGATGGTAAAGATAATGGATGGATGGATGAAGTTTTTATACTGATTTGCTCTTTTTAGTTTTTAGATACAGTTGTGCTGATTTCAGCCTCTGTTTTTTTCCATTTACTAATCCAAATATTTCTGTTTTGATCAAGATGAAGAAGCATTCAGCGCTCAGCATTTAGCAGCATTACCCCCCCCCCCCCCCGGAAAGTCATGTTTCTTGTTTTTACTGATGTCCTCTGCAGTGCCATGAAAATAAACAAAGATTTAGCGGCTGGATGTTGAACTCGTTAGGAGTCAGCAGGAGATAAAGGGAGATGTTGTGGCAACACTTGGTGGCAAGAGAAAAATACACAAACACTTGAAATTAAAGTGAAAACATCTTTTCAGTACTAAATCTACTGAAACTAAAATATCCTCATTTAAACTCTATTATCAGATCAGAATGATGCATCCTCTCCAAGTCAGAATGAAGTTATGAATCAGCCTTACCCTGGCCAGGTACTTGATCTGTGTATCTGAGGTGATGCAGGCGTTGCCCTCTTCCTCACCATACTGCACATTGCCAAGGTGAAGCACGCTGGCGATGATGTTCAACAACTCCTGCACAGACGAAACACACGGGAGGAGGCAGTGAAACTCAGCCCAGCAGGAGGGTGTGGAGGGACACATGAAAACAATCAGAGAACAAAGGTTAGGGGATAAAAGCAGGCTGGCAGTAAAACTGAGGCTGTCTTCATGAGCCGCTTGCCTTTGATTCAGATTAGAGCAGAAGAACGTAGCAACCTGCACACACTCACACCTGTTGGCCCCTTTCTGAGCAGTGTGAGCTCTGGTTTGGAACCAAGCCCAGAACCCTGATGATGCAGGAAGACTCCCACGCTGAGCAGAAGTGAGTTTTAACTATATAATAACAGCTTCATGCACAGTTCTGTCTAACAAACATCCGCAGTCAGACAGAACCAGCCTGAGGCCCACAGAGAACTCCAGCGCTGCTGCAGCAACATTTACTCCTGTTTATCTGTGCTTACATTTCTTGACTTGTTTTAACAAATTATTAATGATTAAAGTTCAACAGATTCTGTCTATTCATGGAAACATCCAGCTGGTAATATTCCCACATCACATAAAGTCACAAACGTGCAAGGTAACGCCATGGGAAGAAGTGACCTTGTTTCACTTCTATTGTTTTATATACAGCGGTGCAACAGAAACCCTGTCTTTACCAAGATTCACATTGTACCCTCAGAAAAACAACATGTCATATTACATTCATACATAGCGTCACCCTTTGGCCCAGATTCACTAAGAACACTCAGTGCATGTTTTTGCACACCATTTGCACCCGCAATTTGTTCCTTCTGTAGTGACACGTACCCACGTGACTCACTACACTTCTCAGAGTAGTCTTCATGAAGCAAGCAGCACTAATTACATGCTGGTGCAAACACACCCATCAGGGTCAGCAGACGTTAGCCAATTTCATTCTTTTTGCGTCAGATTGTCCTTGCCGCACAATTCAAACTCAGTACTTCACTGGCTGTGGCTGTTGGGGATTAGTTGGAAAATGGCACCTCCAAAATGTCTCAAAACCCCTGCAGGGGCATTTCCAAAACAATCTTTTTGTTTGTTGTTTCTGAAGGCTGTCTTCATCCACAAGGAAACACCCAAAACACCTAAAAACGTTTTTAGTACCATATTTTTTTGTCCTATAAGTCATGTTTTGTTTTGTTTTTTTGCATAATTTGCATGCCCTGTGACTTATACGCCAAAGTGACATATTCAAATTTTTGGCTGAGATATGACCGTTTTCATTCATTCTGACTGAAAATATTGAACACTACCATTTTCAGCCGCTAGATGGCACTCGAGAAGTATGGCATGCCATTGTATCATGTAATAGGTAAACGTGGCTATAATGACAAGTTTTAAAAAGTTCAAGACAAAAACAACTGGACTTTTTTTATTATACTTTACTGTATACTTTATTATTTTTGTCTTGAACTTTTTTTAATTTACCAGGTCCTAGATGACTGACAATCATCTCCAAGCAACCGCAGGTGGGGCTATGACATCATTATTTTTAAAAGGCTGGCCTTTGGCTGTCCGTATGAAAATACAGGGGTAACATTTCAAGAGTTTGTTCTTACTCTGGAACAAGTTTTCCAAAGAATGACTGTTTCAGGGCTGTTAAAACACTGTTTTCATGTGAATGCATGACTGAAACGACAAACCTGAGTATTTACTAAATCCATCCCCATATGACCTGCCTCTCAGAAAACAGTAAGTACTTTGTAGTTCATACAAACTGTGTTGAGCTTTGACAATAATTCCCTGTTGTCCTGGACATTATTTACATAAACATGAACATGTTTTCCTCTAAACGCTGCATAATACCACATTTAAATGTGAGAAACTGAACACTGTTCAACGGGCAGCACAGTTTGAAGTGCAAATCTTCCTTTGTGAAGGTTTTGTGAGTTAGACAAATGCTAATTTCTTATGTGTACCAATAAAAATGTGCAATCTGTTGATAAATCCAGGCCTTAGTGTAATATGTTAATGTTTGAGGATGGATTTGCCTAATTTTAGATCTGATAAAGACCAAATAATTTTCATGATGTCCTGAGTTGTTAAACTTTAGAACCTAAAGAGGCTCTGTCACTGTCTGCCACGCCTGTACGGCCTGGTCCTCACCTCCACCTCATTGTCACTGAAGCCAATCACAGTCAGGGCTTTTCTCACCACCTTCCAGTCGCTGCGGTCATTGATGGAGCTCACTTTGGGACAGTTACCCTGCAAAACACCGAACAAGACAATAAATAAACAAACAAACAAGCTGAAACACTTTGTACACGTTCATCATGTGAATCTAACAGAACATTTAGGGTCGGTGTAATTACCATGTTCAACCCACAAAGTAGGTGATGTGTAAATGACTTATAAACACCTACTTATGTGTGACATAAACACTTATTAAGACAAACTCGTGTGTATGAAGTTGTTTGGAGGTTGTTGGGAGGTGTGTGTGTTAGTCCCATGAGTCAGTCCTCTAAGGAAAGCCCCTCTCGCTGCACTGAGAGCCAAAGAACATGAACTCCCGTTGGGACACAGACACACACCGATGGCTTCAGGCAGGTTAGGATGACGCTCTCTAGTGAACACATGAGCTAAGGCTGCTGACTGTATGAGCACATGAGTGTGTTGAGCAGGAGCAGAAACATTAGTTATCACCTGCAGCCGAAAGGCGAAGGTATATGATGATACTTTTACCCACGTCCCTGTCTGTGTTTGTACATCTGTCAGTTAGCAAAATATCTCGTAAATCACTGAACAAATGTTAAATGAAACATTAAAGGAATGAATCATTGCTTTTACGTCTACGACTGAGTAACTTCAGGGGAAATCCAGTTCAAAGCAGCTGCTACACTCTCATGACATTTGAAAACAAAAAACATGGCTCCATTAAATTTCTAATCTGTGAAATATAATCAATTTTCACAGATATGGAGCTAAAATTTGGTGTGGTAGTAGCTAAAAGTCATTCCCAATATGGTAGTCCCTCATTTATCACAGGGGAGCCGTACCCTGAAGACCCGCAATAAGTGAAAAACCACGAAATAGGAAGAGCAGTACA
>NC_056503.1:5553199-5554889 GCF_014905685.2 Nematolebias whitei
GTAACTTTTGCTTCTCAACCAAGGATGGGACACTATTTTCTCCAAAAGGCCACATCCAGAACTAGGACTGGGCTGAACAAACGGGTTGAACTCAGATCTACCAAATGTGTATTTTACAAGTTTCTAATGTAAGGCTTTGTAGTCATTTTAACATCTGGATTTGCTGCCCCTCATATGTGAGGTATCACAAAAGCAGTCTGGACTGCTCCATCCCTGAATGTTCCAGTCTTGGTAAAAAAAAAAAGAAGAAGAAGCCTCGTTTACAGTTTGGGCAGTGAATCTTCCAATGTGTATTTTCTGTGTTTAGTCTGTTGTTAAGGATCACGACAGATCAGCAGCATCAGAGTTCTGTTTTTCACAAACTAATCTCATTGCTTTTCCACTCATTTTAGTAAATAAACACCTTAAAGTCCATGTTTTGTTACAAACTACATTCTCCAGCACATTTTTTTTTTTACTGTGATAGGAACTCAAATCTGTCACATGCTCCACTACCTGTGGAGAGACTCTGCTGCAGTGCGCACACAAGAGGCTGCGGACATAAACACCCACTTGCCTTCAAAATAAAAGCTAGTTTAAAAATACTGAGATTTGGGGATTTTGTGCAGAATGATTTGTATCTGATATAAGGCTGGGCAATATGAGGAAAATCTAATAATCCAATATTATTTTGATATATCACAATACATGATATATGTATCACAATATTTCTAAATAACCTCTAGTGTCATTTTAAACTATGTAGTATGTAAAATGGTGCTGGTGTACTTTATTCTAACAGACCATTCATGTTTTTTTGAATTTTAATACAAAATCAGAATCAATTTACTTAGTGTCATCTGCTCCACAGCTAGTTTATTAGACGTTTTCTTTGGTGTGTGGGGAGACACTGACATACAGAGTTTACAACATTTTTCATTCTGCAGTGGATGACTTCTTAGGTGGTGAAATACATTTGTGGTACTGCTACCTTTTGTGACAGTGGTTTTACGACACGTTTTGCAAATTACCACATTTTGTTCAATTCTCCTCATAAAATCCAAACCACTGCCAGATTATTGACCCAGTTCTGTTTCTCTTCAGAACGAGTTTGTCTGGCTCCTCTTCAGTTACCATCTCATTCACCCTCTGCCAGATTATTGACCCAGTTCTGTTTCTCTTCAGAACTAGTTCGTCTGACTCCTCATCAGTTACCATCTCATTCACCCGCTCACCTGAAACTCCTGCTGTCGCCATATTTTTTTCCTATCTTGAAGTCTATGTGCACATGTTCCGTGCAGCATGAAAGTTACAGGTTGGGGAGGGGGCAGGGATTAGTGATGCATTCATAGCGTGTCGGATAAACAACACTCACAGTGAATTAAATGCAGAAAACGTATTATTAGAATGGCAGTTTGTACGCGATGGTTATGATGGAGCCATTTTAATCATCGTAAACTGAAAAACTTGTGATACATTAAGTACAGTAGTTCCTCACTTCGTTTTTCATGGATTCGCTATATTGCGGTTTTTCAAAGTAAGATTGGACATGACACAATTGGCTGATTGATGGATGAGCCATGGACTGTTTACATAAAATAAATTATTTTACATGATTTTGCACCAACTCTGGTTTCCTCCCACACACCAAAAAAACATGCACATTAGACTGATTGGTGACTCTAAATTGTCCCTAGGTGAGAGTGAGAGA
>NC_056503.1:5554989-5556336 GCF_014905685.2 Nematolebias whitei
CCCGTGGCAGATTCTCGTGACTCCATGCGTGTAACTTCTGTACATCTCATGTTGAGAAAGAACAGAGTATAGATGTTTCAGATTAGAATAATCTTATGTTGAGAAAGGTCAGAGTATAGATGTTTCAGATTAGAATAATCTCATGTTGAGAAAGAACAGAGTAAAGATGTTTCAGATTAGAATAATCTCATGTTGAGAAAGAACAGAGTATAGATGTTTCAGATTAGAATAATCTCATGTTGAGAAAGAACAGAGTATAAATGTTTCAGATTAGAATAATCTCATGTTGAGAAAGGACAGAGTTATAGATGTTTTAGTCAAGTCTTGACAAACATGTTTGTCAGGTGATTTTTGTTCACGGATGTTTTTAACTACTGTGGATGAGATTAACTGCCCATGAACCGTGTGTTGGAGTTATCAGAGGGTTCTTTTGTCTCTCGGAGAGAGCTGAATGAGGAGCTGATTTGATCCTGCATGTGCAGCTGGGTGGTTGAGGTCATCAGTGTCTGCATGTGAGCTGAGAGCTGATAAGTTGATAAAAACAAGCCTCACACGCTGCCCGTGGCAGATTCTCGTGACTCCATGCGTGTAACTTCTGTACATCTATGTAACCTGTGGTGAAAGTCTGCCCTTGCAAGTAAAACTGGTTAAAAATCTTGTTGTGGCCTCGAGTGTGGCTTCTTTGAGTCAGTAAGATGAATAGAGGATATTTTTATCCAAAATTTTGGTCCTTCGAGTCTGGCCCCGACATCTAACCACGAACCTCCAGGTTTGGATCTGGACCGTGCACAGGGGAGACTGAAAGTCCTCAGGCTGGAATTGTCTAGTTTTAGTGAGGCTGCTGGTTCGAGGGGTGACGGGTGTCTGACCAGAGTGGAGATGTGGAGGTGAGAAGATCTATCATTGTGGAGGGATCTGGGATCCTATCGTTATTTGAGTCAACATGTTGTTTTTTTATTTTTGGGAGATCGAGGATCTCAAATGGGAAAGTAACAAAAAGACTTTCAAGTGTGCCACGAAGGGGTGCAGGGAGACGTTATGAACAGTTCCATGTCATGAGATGTGCTCAGTGTATGTGTCGGGAATGACTCTCACCTACTACCACACTCACTGAACTAGATGTCTCCAAAAGTCAGTGAACTGTAGAAAAACATCCATTTATTATTTCTAGAAAGTGTCTTCAAAATCCATCCAGTGGTTTATGAGATATTTTGCTAACAGGTAAACAAAGATTGATTTCAGTTCGTTCATGCTGTTTTTAATCAAAGACCTTGTGGAATCTGTGAGATCAGAATCTGTCAGGGATCAGAATCTGTGAGATCAGAATCTGTGAGATCAGAATCTGTC
>NC_056503.1:5556436-5563276 GCF_014905685.2 Nematolebias whitei
GGCTGTTTGTGTGTGATGGGGAGGGAGGGGGTCAGGTTCAGGTTAGAGGAATCCCCTCTCGTGGGAGGAATCTTCTCGCCTGGTACCATCTTTGCTTACTTTTCCTCTCGTCTTCTCTGCTCGGCCTCACTCTTGTGTTTGCTCGGGCCCGTCCCTCCTTCCTCTCAGCGAAGGAAAACATGTGGCCACAGCTCAAGTGCAGCGCGAGTGTGAGGTGAATTAAGCCTCCAGTGGTTGGAGCAGAGGAAGAAGTAAAAGATTATGAAACATTTAAGTGAGGCCTCTGACTCCTCACAATGTGTCGGATTGTTCCAGCCTGAGAGGATTTACCAGGGAATTCCCTGACCACTCCTGTGGCAACCGTTCAAACAAACACTCGGCCTGCGGCCATAACCTCTTCCTCACAGACGGCTTGACTCGTGAAGAGAACGCAGACCTTATGAGCATTATGTCATTGGCCGACTCTGTTAGGTTGACGGGGAGAGCAAATATTCCCATGCGAGCATTGTGGGAGGAGGTGGGACACTTATCTATCTTATTTGAGCTGTCTCCATCAGGCCTGCAGGAGGTCACGAACATCAGATATCAGATTAAGACCGGACGATGTATCGAATATACGGCAGTCCCTCGTTTATCACGGTTGTTTGGGACCACGCCCACCCATGATAAGTGAAAACCACAAAGTAGAGATACAGTAGTCCAAGTTCAAGTTCAGTAAACGTTGTCATGACATGTGCCAGGCTGTGATCACACTCATCTCCTGTTACTCCCAGTCTCCCTCCTTAAATAAACAATTTAAATTTAAATACTGTAACACTTTAAATAAACAATCCATGGATTATTTATTTAAAGTGTTACAGTATTTAAATTGTAAATTGCAGAGAAGAGAAGTGCAGCAGGACACCAAAGGGATGTCACACAGCTTCAGCTCTGCAGCACGGAGCAGACATGTTCTTCTTGATCAATTACACTGGAACAACTGAACATAGAAGTTTTAAAATAATTAAAAATAATTTTTAACACTTTCATATTTTGTGATGATGACGATTTTACAATGTGACATACTTTGAATTTTACGCTGGAAGACAAAAATCAATCGGTGCATCTGGACAGCAAAGGGTTAACCCTTCACAAAGCTGCTGCAGGAGAAATGTGCATGGCAGAGAAGGAGATCAGCTGATCAGCTGCAGGAGGGAGCTTTCCCCTTAACTTGTGAGCTGCACATATGGTGCCAAATCCATCCATCCATCCATCCATCCATCCATCCATTATCTTTACCCGCTTGTTCCATTTTGGGTCACGGGGGTCGCCGATGTCCATGTCCAGCAATCACTGTGCGAGGGGTTGGGGACACCCTGGACGGGTCGCAAGTCCATCACAGGGACACATAGAGACAAACGAGACAAACAACCATTGACTCTCTCACTCTCACCTAGGGACAATTTAGAGTTACCAATCAGTCTAATGTGCATGTTTTTTTGGTGTGTGGGAGGAAACCAGAGTTGGTGCAAAATCATGTAAAATAATTAATTTTATGTAAACAGTCCATGGCTCATCCATCAATCAGCCAATTGTGTCATGTCCAATCTTACTTTGAAAAACCGCAATATAGCGAATCCATGAAAAACGAAGTGAGGAACTACTGTACTCAATGCATCACGAGTTTTTCAGTTTACGATGGTTAAAATGGCTCCATCATAACCATCGCGTACAAACTGCCATTCTAATAATAAGTTTTCTGCATTTAATTCACTGTGAGTGTTGTTTATCCGACACGCTATGAATGCATCACTAATCCCTGCCCCCTCCCCAACCTGTAACTTTCATGCTGCACGGAACATGTGCACATAGACTTCAAGATAGGAAAAAAATATGGCGACAGCAGGAGTTTCAGGTGAGCGGGTGAATGAGATGGTAACTGATGAGGAGTCAGACGAACTAGTTCTGAAGAGAAACAGAACTGGGTCAATAATCTGGCAGAGGGTGAATGAGATGGTAACTGAAGAGGAGCCAGACAAACTCGTTCTGAAGAGAAACAGAACTGGGTCAATAATCTGGCAGTGGTTTGGATTTTATGAGGAGAATTGAACAAAATGTGGTAATTTGCAAAACGTGTCGTAAAACCACTGTCACAAAAGGTAGCAGTACCACAAATGTATTTCACCACCTAAGAAGTCATCCACTGCAGAATGAAAAATGTTGTAAACTCTGTATGTCAGTGTCTCCCCACACACCAAAGAAAACGTCTAATAAACTAGCTGTGGAGCAGATGACACTAAGTAAATTGATTCTGATTTTGTATTAAAATTCAAAAAAACATGAATGGTCTGTTAGAATAAAGTACACCAGCACCATTTTACATACTACATAGTTTAAAATGACACTAGAGGTTATTTAGAAATATTGTGATACATATATCATGTATTGTGATATATCAAAATAATATTGGATTATTAGATTTTCCTCATATTGCCCAGCCTTATATCAGATACAAATCATTCTGCACAAAATCCCCAAATCTCAGTATTTTTAAACTAGCTTTTATTTTGAAGGCAAGTGGGTGTTTATGTCCGCAGCCTCTTGTGTGCGCACTGCAGCAGAGTCTCTCCACAGGTAGTGGAGCATGTGACAGATTTGAGTTCCTATCACAGTAAAAAAAAAAATGTGCTGGAGAATGTAGTTTGTAACAAAACATGGACTTTAAGGTGTTTATTTACTAAAATGAGTGGAAAAGCAATGAGATTAGTTTGTGAAAAACAGAACTCTGATGCTGCTGATCTGTCGTGATCCTTAACAACAGACTAAACACAGAAAATACACATTGGAAGATTCACTGCCCAAACTGTAAACGAGGCTTCTTCTTCTTTTTTTTTTTACCAAGACTGGAACATTCAGGGATGGAGCAGTCCAGACTGCTTTTGTGATACCTCACATATGAGGGGCAGCAAATCCAGATGTTAAAATGACTACAAAGCCTTACATTAGAAACTTGTAAAATACACATTTGGTAGATCTGAGTTCAACCCGTTTGTTCAGCCCAGTCCTAGTTCTGGATGTGGCCTTTTGGAGAAAATAGTGTCCCATCCTTGGTTGAGAAGCAAAAGTTACCTGAAACTAAACTGTCCACCACAGCTGGTGCAGTCTAGGGCTGAACTATTAATTGCATTTGCAATAATTCTGCAATATGATAAAACAAGATTTTCTAATCGCAAACGCTGTGATTTGATTGGTCACGTGAGCTGGTTGCATGACTTGTGAGTGAGCGGATCAGAGTAAAGCAGATCAGAGAGCAGGAGAAGTCAACTCTGCACTTTAACCAGTTGCACAGTGACGTCAGACTCAACAGAAGCTGATGCATCTGAAAGTTTGGTTCCAAAGAGGAACAGCACGTCCGTTGTTTGGAATTATTTTGGCTATAAATAAGAAGAAGACGCTGAGCAACATGTATTGTGCAGAACCTGCCTTGCTGCTGCTGCTACCCCTTGAGGTAACTCCACAAATCTTTGTCAACACTTAAAAAACACCACAAAGCCATTTACAATAGTTGCTTGACTAGAATGTCAACAACCAGTGCTTGAACTTCAAGTAAGCAAAGTAGCAGTCGACAGGATCACTGACCGAACTGTTCAAAGGTTTTACTCCGTGTGAACATAATTCAAAACGACACGTGGAAATAACTCGAGCAATAACAGAGTTCATAGCGAAAGACAAGCCTGGGTTTATGTCTTTGGTAAACACAATGGATAATCGGTACAGAACGCCCTCGTGCACACATGTTAGACAAGTTGCTATTCCGGAGCTATTAAAAAAATAATAAAATGCAGAAACAGAGTTGCAGCTGAGCTGAAAACAGTGGAGTTTCTTGCAACTGAAACAGATTTATTGATTGTGTTGGATGAAAAATACACAAGAAGAAGACATTGAAAAATAATCACAGATTAAATCACAATATTGAGGAAAAAAATCACAATTAGAATATTTTCCAAAATCATTCAGCCCTAGTGCAGTCAGTGTTGGCTCAATATGAAACTACCACATGGCTGAAATGTCATGAATCTGTTGCTTTGATCAAATGTAATACCCAACAGAATCGTTCATGTCATGCTGTACAGACACAACCAAAGTGTGGAGATATATAACACCAGTTTATAAACTGGACAAACATTAGGGTCTTTTGGTGGTCCTATGGTTACGGTCTGCCTTTCAGTGGGAATGAAACAAACTATTTAACAAACAAGAAATGTAAGGTGCATCTGTGAGGTGAGCGCAGGCTGAGCACTTACATGTGTGGAGAGACCTCGTAGAAGTTGACCCCACGGTAGCGCTCCATGTGGTTTTTGGTGTAGATCTCCAGGTCTTTGTATGGGTTAGCTGACACCAGCACCGATCCAATGTAAGTCTGACAAAAAGTAACATAACTGTCAGATTAGATGAAAATTATACATCACATTTCTACAATAACCACATTTACAGAAACCTTCACATGTTCAGAGGATAAAAATGTAAACTTGTTATAAATGTGATCAGAGAAACTCACATAGATCAGATTCTCCTTGAAGCGTTTGCGCAGGTTCTCTATGAAGGCAGCTTCACTGGTGAAGTTCTCCAGCAGGACAAAATCCTGCACACCCACCCGGTCTCTGGCTGTCAGGGCCGACTCCATCATAGCCCGCACCCCGTCACTGGCTACCACCTGGAGGGAGAGGAGTGTTGGCACGGCCATAAATACAAACACGAGCATGACAGAAATAAAACGTTAAAAACAGCGACTACAACAACGTGAACATTTAGGACAGGTGGTTTTTCTTTTTGTCTTTCATGTAACACAAAAACTTATGTTGTGGATGAGTCCAACTGGATTTAGAGTCCAACTGGATTTAGAATGAGTAAACCGAAGGAAAGAAAAGTGACTGAAACTGCAGCCTTCCATCAGATGGCACCTGACCCAGTCCACATGAGCCATCTTTACTGAGAATGACAAGCCAAACATGCAGATGATGAAACCACAGCTGTAGCAATCAACAGTATTATCGGTAATTTAAGATCAAACCTTCCTTGAAATAATGCATAACTCCCGCTGCCACAGTTTTACACACCACGATCATCTTATCATGAGAAGGGACAGAGTTACAGCTGTTTTGGTGAAACCTTTGAAACTGACCAGTCTCACCATACGTACTGGCTGTCAGACTCTGTGTTGTGACTGATGTCAGCTACTACCACTCTGCGTTGAGTAGTTCAGCTAAACATATTTTTAACTGACTGAGTAAAAGCCATTTATGTGTTTGCTGATTTATATTGGCTGTGGCGGCCATCTTAAACTGAATTATGTCCAAAAGTTTAACAGTTGTAGTCGTACATCTATTGATTACTTCCTGAAAGTTGTATTCATTTCCAGCCAGTGGTTCATGAAATATTTTGCTAACAGACAAACAAGGTTGATGCCAAAAGTTAAAGTCAAAATTTAAAGTAAAGATGTTGCGTCAATACGTGGCACCTACAGTATATATTGAGGATAGTGTTCAGCTACTAACACACAAAAAATGCCTTTGATAACTTGAAAACTGACTGAGTTAAACTCAATTTTTCACATAAGAAATATCGAATAGCTGTGGTAGGGCAGTAGCGCAGTTGGTACAGCTGTTTTGTTTGACTCTATGTGTCCCTGTGATGGATTGGAGACCTGTTCAGGTGTCCCTGTGATGGACTGAAGACCTGTCAAGGGTGTCCCCCGCTTCTCACACAATGATGGCTGGATATGAGCACCAATGCCTGTTGAGGCGGCAACCCTTGAACCAGGTGGTGGACACCGGCGGTGAGGGATGTTGTACATCACCAACACTGTTTATAGTGGAGGTGGTGTGCTGCTGACCTTAACTCAGGATGTCGTGGATCGGTGAACAGAGTACTTCAAAGACCACTTCAGTCCCATCGGCACATCTTCCACTGAGGAAGCGGAGCCTGGGGACTTTGGGTTGGGCTCTCCAATCTCTGGTGCTGAGGTCACCGAGGTGGTTAAAAAGTTTCTTGGTGGCAGGGCCCCAGGAGTGGATGAGATTTGCCCGGAGTTCCTTAAGGTTCTGGATGTTGTGGGGTTGTGTTGGCTTACGTGACTCTGCAATATTGCACAGACATCGGGAACAGTTCCCCTGGAGTGGCAGACTGGGGTGGTGGTCCCCCTATTCAAAAAGAGGGACTGCAGAGTGTGTTCCAACTACAGGAGGATTACGCTCTTAAGCCTCCCTGGTAAGGTCTGTTCAGGGGTTCTGGAGAGGAGGGTCCATCGGATAGTCGAAATTCAGATTAAGAAGGAGCAGTGCGGTTTTCGTCCTGGTCCTGGAACACTGGACCAGCTGTACACCCTCAGCAGGGTCCTGGAGGGTGCATGGGAGTTTGCCCAACCAGTCTATATGTGTTTTGTAGACTTGGAGAAGGCGTTCGACCGTGTCCCTCGGGGAACCCTGTGGGGGGTACTTTGGGAGTAAATGGCACCAGGCCCTTTGATACAGGCTGTTAGGTCCCTGTATGACCGGTGTCAGAGCATGGTCCGCATTCCCGGTAGTAAGTTGGGCTCGTTCCCAATGAGAGTTGGACTCCACCAAGGTTGCCCTTTGTCACTGATTCTGTTCACAACTTTTATGGACAGAATTTCTAGGCGCAGCCAAGGTGTTGAGGGGATCCGTTTTGGTGGCCTTAGGATCACGTCTCTGCTTTTTGCAGATGATGTGGTCCTATTGGCTTCATCAGGTCGTGATCTACAGCTTTTGCTGGAGCGGTTCGGAGCTGAGTGTGACGCAGCCGGGATGAGAATCAGTTCCTCCAAATCCGAGGCCATGGTCT
>NC_056503.1:5563376-5576400 GCF_014905685.2 Nematolebias whitei
AAAAAATGGAGTGAGAGATCGATAGGCGAATAGGTGTGGCATTTGCATTGACATGGGCGATGTACCGGTCTGTCGTGGTGAAGAGAGAGCTGAGTCAAAAGGCGAAGCTCTCAATTTACTGGTCGATCTACGTTCCTACCCTCATCTATGGTCATGAGCTTTGGGTTGTGACCGAAAGAACGAGATCACGGATACAAGCAGCCAAAATGAGTTTTCTCTGCAGGATGTCTGGGCTCTCCCTTAGAGATAGGGTGAGAAGCTTGGTCATCCAGGAGGGACTCAGAGTAGAGCTGCTGCTTCTCCACGTCGAGAGGAGCCAGTTGAGGTGGCTCGAGCATCTGGTTAGGATGCCTCCTGGACGCCTCCCTGGTGAGGTGTTCCGGACACGTCCCACCTGGAGGAGGCCCAGAGGGAGACCCAGGACACGCTGGAGGGACTATGTTTCTCTGCTGGCCTGGGAACGCCTCGGGATTCCCCTGGAGGAGCTGGCCCATGTGGCTGGGGAGAGGGAAGTCTGGGCCTCCCTACTTAAGCTGCTACCCCCGCGACCCGACACCGAATAAGCAGAAGAATTTTTTTTTAATTTCAGGAAAATAACACAAAGCAAAGCACAAATATGGAAACAATGCCTGAACTCTAATTGTTTTCATGTTTTTGTGTCCTCTTCACTGCTTTGAAGCTGTAAGAGAAAAAGTGAAGTGCTAAAGTCAGCGCAGACACCACTTTCACTTAAACAGCAAAACGTCTGTAGTTTTACTTTCTCTTTTTAAAAGCACCCTCTCAGCGCTCTTGTCACCTCTAAAAGCTGAGATCAAGTCAAGTCCAGATGTTGTGGGGAAGTAACTGCCTCAACCCAGGTCCTAAAAAAGACCTGCCCGATTTCACATGTGCAGAAATACACAAGACAAATTTAGCAACAAGCCAAAGGACAACACTTACATGTCTGAGCTCTTCAAGGCGTTTCACCAGGAAGCCACGCTCTAAAACAGAAGACTGAGTTTTTTGCATAAGATTGCAAAGATTACCGACATCCATGCTGAAGATGGACCAGGCAGCACAAAGCTAAAACTAGTATACCTTCGGCTGTGGGGTGGTGGAAGTGGAAGACAGGATGGGGACAGAGCAGAGACAGAAAGGACCCGAGCGCAGCAGGTGTTGTTGTGTTAGAGCAGCAGATTTGTCCCTCAGGACACCACAAGGAGACGGATTAATAAGGACATAAGGACACTTGAGGGAGGAGAGAACAGATTAATTAGGGCCAAGTGAGACAGAAGAGAAAAATAAAGGAGAAGAATAAAAATAAAAAGATGCTGGGTTATGACTCCAGTACAGATGAATGTTTGAACTCCACCGGAAAGTTGACGATACTCCCTGAAATTCCACACAGAAGCCCCGTCAGATACACCCGGCCCATTAATTCACTGCATCTACAGTGCAGACCAGATACACACGCACACACACGCACAGGGCATCTTGTTTAAATTTGAACTAAATCTGCGTGAACATGTTTGATCCCTGCTTTTAAAGGCCCCATCCACACAAAAATGGGTTTTATGAAAAAGTCAGTGTTTTAATGTTTCAGCCTTGTGTCCACACAGAAACTTTGCTTCAGGAACTCCTAAACAGGTTTTTTTTCTAAACTGGACGTCAGAATGAGAAAAGCTTGAAACCCATCCGTTGCTGTTTTAGTCTCACCTCTTGACTAACATATTCTGACAGATGTAACGACGACGAATGACATGCTTGGATTTGTGCTGCAAACACTAAATTCTCAGCTAATAAAATCTTAATTTACTGTGTCACCGCAATGAACAGAAATGGTAGAAAAAAATTTAAAACGATCTTTACTAGAGCAGTGCAGAAACTCCACCAAATATTTCTATATCAAACAGTCTACGGTCAAAGAGCTTCACACATCGCCTATAAAAAGTATTCATCCCTGCTCCCTTGCTGTCATAAATCAATCATGGTCTATACAAATTGGCATTTTTGACAAAAAAACTAAACTTCAATGTCAAAGTTAGATCAAACTTCTACAGAGGAGTTACTCCCTTCTGTAGGGGTCGCTACACCAAGCAAACATGCATAAAAACTCTGGGTGATTGTTTTACATGGATGCCCTTCATGACACAACCTGGACTCAAACCTGCAACCTTAACATTACAAGACCAAGCTACCGCAACCACCAAATCAAATATCTACTGAGTAATACCAATCAGAAAAAGAAATGTGTAAAATAGGTCACATCATAAATATTCACTTTTAAATTGACTGTCCTAAATTAGAGAAGAAGTTGAACATGAATTTGCTTTGAAAATGGTAAGCAAACCTTCTCTCTATGTCTAACAAGGTTAAGTCACTCTCAGGACATTATTACCTGCAGTGTACCTTCAGTGCAGACTGAACTAGGCAAAGGGACCTTCTCCTACTCCCCTCCTGTTTCCTGGAATATCTTGCAAACAGATCTGAAGCTCTCAGCCTTGACCTCTCTAAGGGATTTTAAACAACTGCTAAGTTCAAGGCAAACGCCAACGCAGACATGTCCCTGTTTTTAGTTTTTTATTTCGCTTTATATTGTAGATGTTTTTGTTTCGTTTTTTATATAATTTTCTTCCATTTATTTTTTTCAATTTATATGCTTTCTTTTATGATTGTCTACTGTTGTCATCACTCTTTGTTAAAAACAGGTCTCTCTTGTAAATGAGCCCTCGAGGCTCAATGGGACTAACCTGTATAAATAAAGGTTGAATGAATGAATGGATTGTTGGTACCCCGATGGCCGCTTGCTATTCTCAGAGGTCTGAGTAATACTAGCAATAACAGCATTGTAAGAAGAAGACAGTTAGACACGGATGTTTAACGACATCTTTGCAGCTCCTCAGACTGAAAAAGTCTTTTAGATAAAAGACGAAACATTTCAACAAGAAGAAACTGTCCTGAGGACCTGCCATAACTTTATGTTAAGTTCTTCTACCTGGATTAATGAGCATGCATTAGGATATTTTGAACCACTTTGGCCATAACAGCCTCAAACTAGTTTGAGAGTTTGAGCAAACAGCAAGGTAGAGGGTGGACTACAGGAACCACCTGAGATTGTGGAGGCCTTCGTGTTCAACTGTCCCCCTCTTACAATGCTGTTATTGTTAATATTACTCAGCCCCCTGTGAATGGCAAGCAGCCATCAGGGCACTAACGATCAGTTGTTAGGCTGATGGTCTTCCTTGATCATGTGGATGAAAACATGTCTAGAAATGGTGCTGTTGTTGCAAGAATATTTTTAGAAAAAAACAAAGATTATTCTTTGACTTATTTCATTTTATTTTTAAGAAAAAGCATTTCCATGGGGACGAGGCTGAATCCAGAGCTGCAGTGACACCATTGAGCTTCACGTGTGTCCATGTGGGACACTGTCTCTGAGAAGACAGCTTGACTTCATGAAAACAGAAGAAAGACAACAGCAGCTTAATAACATTAGCCAGCTCCATTTCTTCTCTTTAATTAACAAAACCAGTAAGGAGTACGCAGGTCGACTACATTCTGTGTAGAAGAGGAAACCTGAGGGAGATTGGAGACTGTAAGGTTGTGGCAGGGGAGAGTGTGGCCAGACAGCATCGGATGGTTGTGTGTAGAATGACTGTTGTTGTGAAAGAGAAAGAGAAAGAGAAAAAGACCAAATGGTGGAAGCTGAAGAAGGAAGTATGTTGTGAGAAATGGTGGAATAGTGAAGTGCAGGACGCCGTTCAAAGAAAGAGGTTAGCTAAGAAGAAATATGACAGTGAGAGGACTGAAGAGAGGAGACAGGAATATAAGGAGATGGGACGTAGAGCAAAGAGGGAGATGGCAAAGGCAAAGCAGAAGATGCATGATGAGTTGTATGGGAGGTTGGACACTAAAGAGGGTGAGAAGGACTTGTACTGATTGGCAAGATAGAGGGATCAGGTTGGAAAGGATGTGCAGCAGGTTAGGTTTATTAAAGATAGGAATGGTAATGTTCTAAAAAAGTGAGGAGAGTGTGACGGGAAGATGGAAGAATAACTTTGAAGAGCTAACGAATGAGGAGAATGAAAGAGAAAGAAGAGTAGAGGTCATAGAAACTGTGGACCAGGAAGTGGGAAATATTAACAAGGGTGAAGTCCAGAAAGCTCTGAAAAAAATGAATATGGGGAAGGCAGTAGGACCTGGTGACATACCAGTGGCAGTTTGGAAATGTCTTGGAGAGATGGCAGTGAGGTTTTTGACTCAAATATTCAATGGCATATATGAGGGTGAGAAAATGTCTGAACAATGGAGAAGAAGTGTGCTGGTGCCCAGTCTTAAGAACAAGAGTGATGTACAGAGTTGTAGCAACTACAGGGGAATTAAGTTGATGAGTCACACAATGAAGATCTGGGAGAGAGTTGTGGAAGCAAGACTTAGACGAGAGGTGACTATCTGTGAGCAGCAGTTTGGTTTCACGCCAAGAAAGAGCACCACAGATGCCATCTTTGCTTTGAGGATGATGATAGAGAAATACAGAGAGGGTCAGAAAGAACTCCATTGTGTCTTTGTGGATTTAGCAAAAGCATCTGACAGAGTGCTGAGAGAGGAGGTGTGGTATTGCATGAGGAAATCTGGAGTGGCAGAAAAGTATGTTAGACTGGTAGAGGACATGTATGAGGACAGCAGGACAGTGGTGAAATGTGCTGCTGGAGTGACAGATAGTTTCAAGGTGGAGGTGGGAGTGCATCAAGGATCTGCTCTGAGCCCCCTCTTGTTTGCTCTGGTGATGGACCGACTAACAGATGAGGTCAGGCAGGAATCCCCATGGACTATGATGTTTGCAGATGACATTGTGATCTGTGGTGAGAACAGGGAACAGGTGAAAGAGAACTTGGAGAGGTGGAAGTATGAACTTGAAAGTAGGGGAATGAAAGTCAGTCGTAGTAAGACAGAGTACATGTGTGTGAATGAGAGGGAGGCTGGTGGAACAGTGAGGCTACAAGGAGCAGAGGTCACAAAGGTGCAGGACTTCGAGTACTTGGGGTCCACTGTCCAGGGAAATGGGGAGTGTAGTAAAGAGATGAAAAAGAGTCCATACAGGATGGAGTGGATGAAGAAAAGTTTCAGGAGTGATTTGCGACAAAAGGGTGTCAGCAAATGTCAAAGGAAAAGTTTACAAGACAGTGATGAGACCAGCTATATTGTATGGTCTGGAGACAGAGACATGGACAAAAAACTGGAAGTGGCAGAAATGAAGATGTTGAGGTTCTCCTTAGGAGTGATAAGGCTAGATAAGATTAGGAATGAGATCATCAGAGGTACAGCACAGGTTGAACAACTGGGAGATAAAGTTAGGGAGGCCAGACTGAGATGGTTTGGACATGTCCACAGGAGGGACAGTGAATATATTGGTAGAAGGATGTTAGAGATGCAGCTGCCAGGAAAAAGACAAAGAGGAGATATCTGGATGCAGTTAGAGGGGACATTGAGGTAGATGGAGTGAGGACAGAAGACGCAGAGGACAGAGTGAGACGGAGGAGGATGACTCGCTGTGGTGACTCTTGAAGAGGGAAAAGCCAAAAGAAGAAGAAGAAGGCGGCAAAGAAGAAGAAAGAAAATGATGATGTGTCATTGGACCTCTTTGATTTTGACTTTAAACTGAACAGTTCAACTGGAACATTCACACAGACCAGAAGAACAAAAAGTGAGGCAGACCGATCCATTCACAGCCTCAGCACTGAGAATAAACGGCTCCTGCTCAGCACACGTGCACTAGTGTAGCAACATGCACGTTCAGTTGAGAAAACAGAAACAAACTTTTAAACAGTATCATCCAAAAGCGTAGCTTTAATGTTGTCTGTCCTAGAGTTCTTTTACACCGGTATGCTATTTCTGAAAGAGATGTTTTAGAAGACAGAAAATAAGTTTAAAACAAGAGGTCCGCCAACATCCCGTCACTGAGGGGTTTGAATAGTAAATGTTTCTGGACTGGAATGGTTGGTAGAGCTGTCGCTTCTCAGTGAAAAGGTCGCAAGTTCAAATCCCGGCCCAGGACCTTTCTAGGTAGAGTTTGCATGTTCTCTCCGTGCTTACGTGGGCTTTTTCCGGTTTCCTCCCACAGATCAAAAACATGCATGTTAGACTGATTGGTAACTCTGAATTGTTCCTAGGTGTGAATGAGAAAGTGAATGGTTGTTTGTCTCGTGTGATGGACTGGAGACCTGTCCAGGGTGTCCCCCGCCTCTCACACAGTGACTGCTGGACATGGGCACAAGTGACTCCCGTGACCCAAAAAGGAAGAAGCGGGTAAAGATAAAGGATGGATGGATTCATTCAAATGAACAGAGCATGAGAGGAAACCGTAATGTTTTTGGTGCAAGATATTCAAGTGGGTAGGAGTTACACTAGGTTTTAATTGTTTAATTAATTTGTTTGTTTTATTTTTTACTTGTTCAAGTCCATGCAGAGTGAAGGATTCTGGCGAGTGGAGGGAACAATTTTATCCATGACCAGGAGCAATGGTTGTTAGATTAATCTTCAGCCAACCCAACCATTTGAGGACAATGTATGTGTCACGGTCAGCGGCCCCCGCTGCCCCCCCATCTGCCTAAGCCTCTGCTCTTCATATCACAGCCCCTGCTTTAAGATCATTCACGTTTTTTCCTGCCTCAGTTTTCTGTTTATTTCATCCTGTTTGGTCCTGCACTGCCTATCACCCATTTTCTGCTCCTGTCACTCTCTCTCAGCAATCTGCACTCATCTGCTGCACCCTGTCTCTGCAATCACCACTCACCTGCCACACCTGTTCAGCTCACTACTTAAGCTCCACTCTCACTCTCCTCAGTGCCAGATTATTGAAAGCCTCACAGCCAGTAAAGTATCCAGCATTCGTTCGTTCTAGTCTCTTTGTTTTTGACCACAGCTTCCCTCTTTACTCCTCGCTTTGACTTTGCCCCTGTCTGGATACCACGCTCTCGGCCTACATGGTACAACCTCGCTCTCCTCTTCGACCACGACTACGGATCATCCTTTTGCCTGTTCACACAGCTCCTGGCTCTCGACCCCTGCTACGTCCCTGGATTCTGTTTCCTGCCCAGCCCTCCAACGTTCTCTGTCTCAGCCCTGCTCCTGCCACAGAAGGTTAGTGACGTGCACACCACCTCTCAGCTCCCAGAACCTTTTTGCAGTCACTAACCTGTCTGTCTTCATAGATTGGACCAGAACTGAGGCTCAGATCCTTCAGACGAACGCCTATAATAAAAATAAAACATTTTATTTTAATATTGTCCTGAGTCAAGTGTTGTGCCGATCCATACAGACTCGTTACATGTATGTATAAAAACACGTAGTTCCCTCAGATGTCTGGGGCGACCCTGTGAGAATCTGTGTCTGTCTTGTGTTCTTTCTTTAGAACCTTGTGTTTATGGTCTCGTGGTTCCTGCCCTCCCCGGTGTTTTTCCTTCACGTTGCCAGCTCTTTGCTTCACCTGCTTCCAATCCCAGTCACCCCAGGAGTTCGTCATTATGTCTCGATAGTGTCCCTTTATGTTCAGCTTCTTTGTGTTTGCTGGTTGTCCGTGTATTGTGATCTCCACGGCCGTCATGCTCTGTTCCTGCGTGTCTCCCTGATCCATTGTTATTTGTAAGTTTTTGCTGCCACGTCAGCCTTTTGATTTAAGTTGTGGTTTAATAAACAGATATGCTTCATTTTATCTTTGAGTTCCCCACGTCTGTCTGCACCCTGGGCTCAAAATGCTTCAGATCATATGTATGTTCACACATACATATGGCAGTGGCAGCCATCTTGAATTTTGACTTAGCAACCAAATTATTGATAGCGACCTTTCTTACACCTAAAAGCAGCCACACATCAAAATGAACGTCGGTACCTCAGTTACTTTTCAAATGATCCAATTCACAAGACAGATGAGTGGATGGATGGAGGGTATTTTTAGTTCCCATCTTCGCACCTTTGCTCTTACCAACATGCTCCATGATTGATGCACGGCTGGTAAAGTACTAACTGATAACTATTTGACTGAACCCGTGCTCGAAGTGAGAGGAAAAAAGCTGCCAGTACTCTACACACATCATCCCACACAGTGTCATTTGTGAGAATTACATTAAAAATATCAGAGCACTTTGAAATATCAATAACGATCTTTGGTGTCTAAAACAGATGAGTCTAATAAAACCACTGTGCCTAAAGCACTATGCTGCATTTTGCTGGACAGAAACAAAAAAAGGAGCAGTTTGTGTCTTTAAATAAGGAGGGGCAATACAATGAGATTTGGGGATTCACTTAGCTGCAGGAGGTTCATTGGTAAACAGGGCATCTGCTTTATTCCTCTTATGATCATGTATATACATTTATACACAATATATTCAGTATACAATTATATGATATTTAATTAACGTCCATCCATCATCTTTATACACTTCTTCCTTTTCGTGTTACAGGGGTTACTGGTGCTCATATCCAGAAGTTGCTGTGCACGAGGAGGGGGACACCCTGGACAGGTCTCCAGTCCACCACAGGGACACATGGAGACAAATGAGACAAACAACCATTCACTCTCTCACCTAGAGACAATTGAGTCACCAGTCAGCCTAACATGCATGTTTTTGGTCTGTGGGAGGAAAATGGAGTACCTGGAGAAAACCCACGCATGCACGGAGAGAACATGCAAACTACACCCAGAAAGGCCCCCAGCCGGGATTTGAACCAGCGACCTGCTCTCTGAGAGACGGCAGCTCTACCAACTGCACCACTGTGCCGCCCCTATAATGAACATATAATGAAATAATCTCCATACCTCCCAACAGTCAGCTCTCCCATGATAATAAGACCAACCGTTTCACACATCTCACCAGAAAGCAGCAGCTCTGTGTGTGTGTGTGCGTGTGTGTGTGTGTGTGCGTGCGTGTGTGTGTTTTCAGTTGTCACCATGACATTTTTCCTCTGCTCTTCTCACCTGCAGTACATGAATGTGTGGTATTTAGATATTTTTCCTTTAAATTCCAGTGTAGAATATGTGTCGAGTTATTTACCCAGTCAGGTTGGACCACTTTACAAAAAGGCTCCCCTTATGGATGGCTAATAAATAGTTTATAGATATGTTATTGTAGCACATACATTACATATATGGATATTTATTTGAGTTGGTTAATGAGCTAGTTAAATCAGAAGAGTCTGGGTTTGACTGCTAGAGGGAAGTGGTACCTTGTAAAAACACACAGACAACCATATAGTGCAAAAAATAGTGAATTATATTATATAATATTTACAAAAATCTATATAATCAGACAAGTACTTGAAAGATTCCAAAACATGAAATCTCCACAATTGTTTTTGCTTATCCAAGGAATAAAAAAGAGTTCACAGTTCAACTCCTTGATGGGAGTAAGATGGATGGTTGGAAAGGATCCAGTTCAGTCCAGTCCAGGAAGAGAATGTGGATGTGGCTGTAGGCTTAAGCACCTCCTGCCAGACTGGAAGGAGTCGAGGTGATTCAACAGTTCTCCTGGTTCATTGTAGGGTAGCTCGCCAGTCTGGTCAGCTCGACAACAGACATGATCCAGAATCAGGATCAACATCAGGATCAGGAACCTGGCCTGTATAAAACAGACCTCTTAATAAATAACCCTGGGTTTTTATCAACATCAAAATCACCTCAAACATAATCAATACATGTACATGCTTTTCCATCTTTACTATAGTAAATAAGTTTAGATTATAAAAAGAATTAAACTCATTTGAGTACTCTTCAATAATCATTAACTTAGATTTCTCAATATTTCACATTAGCACACAATAGCATTTCATTTAATGTACCTTCCAGTTAATTGCTTCAAGATGACGTCAAAAGAATATTCAAATAAAGTTTGTTAGCATTAGCACTGAACTAACACAGAGCCCAAACAATTACCTGGAGACCAGCACCAGCTCTGCCAGGAAACAAACAGAGCACTCACCAGTTCCCACGGTTCAAACATCAGCAGAAGGTTTCTGTCCCACAAATACACTTCTAAGAGTTGAGAGGCATATCAGTCAGATGTGGCAAACAGCATTAGATAGAGGCTTACAGACAGCTTGAAGCCTACCTGCAGCAGCAGCTGTAAAGCCTCTCCCACCTTGTCTGATGAGCACCAGCTGACTTAATGGGACACTGATGGTTGCAAACTGGTACCAGTCAGGTGATCATGAAACCATGCGAGAACAAACACATTGAATGGTGTTTGTTCTTGCTTGTTTTCTTTTTACTCAAGAAAATCAAGGAAAGGACTTTTTCCAAATAATTTTTTTGAAATTAATGAAACAATTAACAATAAATAATTCTTTAAGAAATTACTTCTTGGGAAACTAATTTCAACCACAAAAAAATAAAATGTAAGGGAAAACATACTATTGTAATAAATAACGAAATTATTCTAATAGTAATGGAGAAAATTACTCTGGTTACATTATTAATTCCTCTATAAACACTTTATAAATTATTAATAACAGTTTATTACGCATTACTTAAGGGTGACAGAGACAAAACTGACCAGTTTGTTGCCAAATAATGAGCCAGATCTGTTACTACCTTGTAAGAACAATAAGTATTTTTAAACCTAATGTTTTTAAGATATAATATTAGTTGTAGATACTTATAATGCAGTGATAAAGTACAATATTATATGCTAAAGAAATAGGTTTACAAATGCTTATTGTGTTTATAAGGCAGTAACTTAGTCTGAAATGTTTATTATGAAAACTCCAGATGAAATATATAGGTGAACAGATCTGGCTCACTATTAGACAAGAAACTGGTCAGTTTTGTCTTTGTCACCCTTAATTAATGCATAATTCAATTATTAATGATTTATAGAGGAATTAATGACGATAAACTATTTATTAGCATCTATAGGGGGAGTCTTGCTGTGGTACCGTCAGGATTTTTCACCCAAACACTCTGCTGATGTAGCAGATGGAACCTGAAGACTTCTTTACAAAAAGACCAGACCCGCTGCACCTCCTAACATGGAGGAAGTCATCATGTGGGAGGCTGTGTTAGTACAGAGGGCAGATTATTCACATTTATTTCCATACAGTGCCAAGATTTAGGACCAAAGCCTCAAAGCATAATGGTGCTGGAAGGAAAGAAAGCAGAGCCACATTTCCAGCCTCTCCCTCCTTTTCCTCTTCAACACATCCTCTTCTCTCACTAGCGTTTACTCTGGTTTCAGACTCTCACCCTCTCTGCCCATTACTTCATTGTTTCTCTGTTCTTCTTTCACCGTTTAGCTTTTCCGAGTGCAGCGCCACAATATGGACGTCCCTCGACCCGGTTCCCCCATGTCATCATGTTTTCCAACCCCTGCACAGTAAAACAGGGCAGCTGGGAGCCAGGTGAGCAGTGGAGGTACGACTCCATGCACTTGTGATTTTCAGGTGGCTCTGTTCAGCTTATGCAGATCAAAGTTTTTCCATATTTATTAGTTCATCAGTTTATATGATATATATTTTAAGATATGTACAGTACTACAATTATAACACCTAACTTTCATCCAATCTTACTAGGATTCTAAGTTAAAGCCACATCTACACAACTACTTCTTCTTTTTTAACTAATTTTAAATGCATGTGGGGTTTATTTGTCTTTCAGGTACATCTGGATCTATACCTGGACCTACCATTCTGTGTTCGTCTGTCTCTCCTTCCTGTCCTCTCAACCAGCCGGTCAAAGCAGATGGTCTCTTGTCCTGAGCTGGTTCTGCTGGAGGCTTCTTCCTGGTAAAAGGGAGTTTTTCCTTTCCACTGTTGCCACTGTGCTTGCTCAGGATGAGAGACTGTGATGAAGTGAAGATTCAACTTGTCTGCTGCTTCTTAGACAGAGAGCTTTACTAATTGTCTTTTCCATGTGAATGTTCCTGTAAAATGCCCTGAGACAACTTGCTGTGAATTGGTGCTATATAAATAACCTGAACCGAATGTTAGGACGGCAGACTGCTTGCTTTGTTCTCTTAATAAAATTAATGTTTCTTAAGTTATTGTGTAATGTTTAAGTACAACTCATTCACTGCACCGTACCGGCAACAACCCAAACTGAAGGACTTGCACTTGGCTGACAAAAAAATGAAAACAATACAGTGTAATAGGACACCCCTTACAAAAGCCCCACAACTGCACAGAAAGGCCAGAGTCGGGATTCAGACGGGATTCGAGCCCTTCCTGCTGTGAGGCAGCACTGCACACTGCACGAGCCCAATTCATCTTGATAACTTTTATCATCAAAAGACTCAAGTTTTACACGTATGCAAACAAACAGGAGGGTGACTGATGCTGACAGAAACAAGAACTTCTCCTGCTTTCTGCCATCAGTGAAAACCAAAGCCAAAACAGCCAAAAAATTAAGCATTGCTTTTTGATAAACTAGTAAAAGTGTTTGCTTCTTTTCATTCAATTTTCCACTATGACTCAGATTTCTGGCACTGGTTTCCCTCATCTGCACTGGCTGGTAGAAACAAAGAGCAGGTGAAGAAGCACAAAGATGTCACTCCTGTGAAAACACAGTAAAGCCATAATAAAGTGCACCACCGGAAGATGCCCCTGAGTGGTCAGCGCCCTCTTGGTTTTGTTGTGATCGTAAAGAATAAGACTTATTAACAAGAACGTGGTCAAAACACAGAAAACACCAAACCAGCCCGTTTACACCAGCTTGTGTTACCATGGAGTGAAGCAGAGTGCACGTTCAAGTCCGTACAGGATTACATGGAAAAAAACAAATGCTAGAAGCGTTCTCCCATTGCTCATCTGAACAGGATCCAAATTACTGACATTTTGATGATTAAAACCATAACAACCTGCCGTAACCAGGACTTAGTTTTCTGTTCTGTAGAGCAGTCCAACAGGTGGGACGAGCTGCGTCTCCTGCCTGCTGCAGAAATAAACTGCCTCCCTGAGGCCACGGGGGCCACAATCAGCCGTCATGAAGCATGTCTCTCTGTGGAGCAGCAGCTCTACAGGTGCATTCAAACTGCAGCAGCTGCTCTACAGGTGCATT
>NC_056503.1:5576410-5576782 GCF_014905685.2 Nematolebias whitei
TTCAAACTGCAGCAGCTGCTCTACAGGTGCATTCCAACTGCAGCAGCAGCTCTACAGGTGCATTCAAACTGCAACAGCAGCTCTACAGGTGCATTCCAACTGCAGCAGCAGCTCTACAGGTGCATTCAAACTGCAGCAGCAGCTCTACAGGTGCATTCAAACTGCAGCAGCTGCTCTATAGGTGCATTCAAACTGCAACATCTGCTCTACAGGTGCATTCAAACTGCAACATCTGCTCTATAGGTGCATTCAAACTGCAACAGCTGCTCTATAGGTGCATTCAAACTGCAACATCTGCTCTACAGGTGCATTCAAACTGCAACATCTGCTCTACAGGTGCATTCAAACTGCAGCAGCTGCTCTACAGGTGCA
>NC_056503.1:5576882-5581551 GCF_014905685.2 Nematolebias whitei
TTGTCTCATACCAGTATCAGCTTACACTTACATGTGAAAACTAGTTTCTGGAATTCCTCAGCAGGCTGACTTGATCCACTTTGTAAAGGTGCTATTTATACAACAGATCTTGGTGGCAGGCCTCAGACTGATGAAGTCTTTTGGATGGAAGACCAAACATTTCAAGCAAGAAGAGTCTGTCCACATGACATGATTTAACTTTTTAGTGATTTTCCTCATCATTCCTCTCTTAATATGTTTATGTATGCTTAGATGTGTATGTATGTTTACATATATACAGTATAGGTTAGTCATGAATGTATTACTCCCTACCACCTTGTGCATGTCCACATTGTCCTTTTTCAAATTTGTGTATTCTGCTTCTTTTTGATTATTTCATATGATTTATTTTTTATTTAATTTTTTTGTATAATTAGAAAATGCTACTGGATGCCTTCCTCCCTGGGGTTAACAAAATATCTATTTGTCTGTCCGTTTGTCCGTCCATCCATCACTGTTCTGGTCATTTTTTTAATCCTGTGTGCAGCTTTGACATAAACCATGAAAATATGCAAATTATACACCAGTACGTGCTGCTCGGTCGAGAATAGTGTGCTATGACTTCTGGTAGAGGTAGATCACACCTCGCTGACAAAATTAGCAAAGCATTCAGAGGAAAATAATGATGTAGATCATTGGTAGTTTGCAAAACTCGTGATAAAATCCAGCCCTTTTCTGAGTTGTAGAGCGCAAACAGACTTCACTGTAGGAGCATCCTTTAGTTAAACAGGCCACAGCGAGTTGGACTGTCTGAAATCACATTTTAACGTCTTTAATGGTTTTTACACAAACACAGTTTGTTTTATCTTTTTTCTTTTCAAATTTATTCAAAAACGTTCAGCTGACTGTTCATGATGTCACCCTCGTAACTTTTGAGCTATCTAAAATTTTCAGATCTTTTGCAGACAAGCTCTTCTTACAACAACTCTTTATGGTACATGGTACAAATTATAATCTTATTGCAGGCATTTTTGTCTTCTTTCACACAATGTCTCCCTCGCTGCTCTGAAACTTATGGTTTTCCCTCAAATGTCATCAGAAAGCTGAGGGTGCACAGCCACACTTCCACAGACTCAGTGATATTTTAGTGCTAACAACGCTCTTCAAAGCTGGAAGGGACAGGTATTTTTTATGTTGTCATAACTCCTACAAAAAGAAAACACATTACAAACATAACATGAACTACATATGTGACCATCCATCTTCTGCACACTGTTTAATATTTTTTAATAGGTTTTGTTCAGCAACTGCTTGTTTGAGGCTGAGTTTTATACGCTCGTCAAAGTGGTCCTCAGTCGGAACAGGGTGGATTGTTCTCTTCAGGTTGAGGGTGAGGTTCTATCTCAAGTGGAGGAGTTCAAGTATCTCGGGGTTTTGTTCACAAGTGACGGAAGAATGGAGCGTGAGATTGACAGATTGGTGCAGCGTCTGCAGTATTGTGGACTCTGTGCTGGTCCATTGTGGTGAAGAGGGAGCTGAGCTGTAAGGCAAAGCTCTCTGTTTACCTGTCAGTCTATGTTCCTACCCTCACCTATGGTCATGAACTCTGGGTAGTGACCGACAGAAGGAGATCGTGGATACAGACGATTGAACTGTTTCCTCCACAGGGTAGCTGGACTCTCCCTTAGAGATAGGGTGAGTAGTTCAATCATCCTGGACAGATTCGGAGTAGAACTGCTGCTCCTCCACATTGAAAGGAGTCAGTTGAGGTGGTTCAGGTATCTGGTTAGGATGTTTCCTGTGCTCCTCCCTAGGGAGGTGCTTCAGGAATATCCAACTGGGAGGAGACCCAGAGGAAGACCCAGGACATGCTGGAGAGACTATGCCTCTTGGTTGGTTTGGGAACACCTTGAAGTCCTTCCAGAGGAGTTGGAAGAGGTGGCTGTGAGACATCTGGACCTCCCTGTTCAGGCTGAAGCCCCTGAGACCTGACTTTGGAATAAGCAAAAGATGATGGATGGATGGATGAATGGATGGATAGACATCAAAAGGCAGACCTATTATGGTATAGTCTCCGTCTGTCCAACCATAAACGTTCCATCACCACCATCACCCCAGCTTCAAGGTGAAGATCACAAATCAAGGTCAAAGGTTATACATGGTCTTTGCTTGTCTATGTGCTATAGATTGCTGTATAACTGTTTGTTGACGGTGCCGTCTGTGGTTCTCTTGTTCAGTCTGGATATCGACCGATCTTGGTTCTCACTTTCACGCGTCTGAACATCTCTTCTAGAAAATTACAAAGTTATGCAGGAGTTCTGGAAGCATTGGAAGCTTTCGACATTTCTTCATAACATTTCTGGTTCCTTCTTCTCTCCAGCGGTGGTTAGGACCAGATGTGAGTTGTGCACATGATACGTAAATGAAGTGCACTTTTTTTGAAGTTGTGGAAGCAGCGTGCGCTCAGATTTAGTAACTTTTTTGCCCTGAGGAAGGGGTGAATAGGAAAATAATCACAGAAAAGAAAGGAAAAGGTGGGGAGGGGGTTGTGTGTCACCCACTGCAGGGACTGGTTCCTCTGAAGGGAGGGATATTAAGCAAAGTGGGTGAACGAGTGCTGAAGAGGCAGAGCGAGGTGTGCGTTGGGTAAGAGGAGAAGCCATGGCAGCTGGTTCTCAGGACAGAGAGCAGCGCTTCTAAAAACAAACTCTCGGCTAAAAAGTGGTCGTGACGCGGCGCTGGAGGCCACATTCCTCTCAGCCGGACTATCGCAGCGGAGGGCAACGGAGAGACGCTAACCAAACTGCTGGAGAGCAGGGCAGGAGCCATGAAGTACAGACCTCTGGTAAGACGAACCCAGTCTGATGCAGAATGGGATGAAAGTCACATTTTAAGGTTCACTGATGCTTTTGGTGGCAGTCCAGTCTGAACTTGTAGGAATGCAGTCAGGAGAAACAGGTCTCCTGAAGTCTCTGCCTCTGGAAGCAGAAGGAGCTGCTCTGATAATAACAATAATAACTCTTTACAACCTTGATGGTGTGTGCTCCTGGCTTTGAAGGACACAGGTGAGACAGAATTCTGGCTTCAGTTCCTCGTTTGTTTTCATCTGATTTTCTTTGTAATCTCAGGATCTTCACACGTCTTGTAATTGTTACATAGATGTCAGAAATAGACCTGTTTGATATCTGTGAAGGTGTGTCTTCATCTCATTGTGTGTGTGTGCCTCTGGGTGAGGCAATCACACACTGGTGTTTCGTATTTGTGCTGCATTCTTGGCACTGGCTTACTTTTGGAAATAGTTTGTCAGTGAATTATCTTTTCTGCAGCAGTATGTGTTACTCCTCACTGTAACTTAGTTGTTTAGATGAAACTCCATGTCTTAGTCCACTCCTCTGAGCCGTCAGCAGTGAATGCTCATGAAAGATGGATGGCTGACACATGCCAGAGGAGCACATTGCACCATTAAATTCTTGACACAGTTGTCGTTGTTGCCTGCAAGGCATTTGACTTCAGCACAGAAGATAGTTTATTCAGGGCTGGACTCACTTTCATCAGGTTTTTCTTTCGTCTTACTTTGTTCTGTGCCAGCCTTTAGCTGCAATGAGGTGAAAAGCCTCTGTGCTGCTCAGTAAACTTTATTTTCTACCTGGGATCAAAACTTGAGGAGCCAAAAACTACGCAGCCATTTGTTCATGGAGTATCGGTGGGGCCAGGTAAGTCAATACATTCCTGTTTAAGTGAAAAGGGAAAAAAGTAACTTGGAGGTTCAACGTACTGGAGCTTTAGACCAGTTTCTGTTCTGGAAACTCTACAGGTTGTGTTTTTAGTCCTGCCGTGTGTGTGACAAGCCAGCACTGAAACCTGTGCACATCAGTAAGTCTAAAGTAGTGATGCTGTACTTCTCTTTTATTTTTTATTTTGCTTCGGTGTCATTTTAAGCAGTTTAAAGCAGGTTATAAAACTATATCCTCAAAATTTAACGTTACACAGAGCTCTGTTCAATCCGTAATTTGAGAATGAAAGAGTACGACACAAACCTACCAAGACTTGGCCGTCCAACTAAACCAGCAGTCCGGGCAAGGTGAGCATTAATCTGAGAGGCAGCCAAGAAGCTCCCTGATGACTCTGGAGGAGCTGCAGAGATCCAGACCGTCTACTCTCCAGGACAATCTGTTAGAGGAGACGAAGACATGAAACTGGAGCAGAGGTTCAGCTTCCAGCAGAACTACAATGGAGTGGTTCAGATCAAAACATGTTAATGGGTTAGAATGGACCAGTCAAGGACCAGAGCTAGGTCCAGCTGAGGATCTGTGGCAGGACTTGAAAACTGCTTTTCAGTCTCTCTCCAGCCAGTCTGACTGAGCTGCAGCTGTTTGACCAAAAAGAATGGGAAATAAATTCTGTCCCTTGATGTTCACAGAGACAAAGCTCAACAAACTGCAAGTGGTTCTACAAAGTACTGACCTGAGTCAACACCTTTCAGGTTTTTATTTGTACCGAGTTTAGAAAACCATTCCTTTTACTTCACATGACTTTGTGTTGGTTTATTACATGAAATCGCAGTAAAACACTTGGGAACGTGTTGTGATGTGATTACATTCAAGATGATGTACTTCTGCTGAACAGAAGAACAGCAGCTGCTGCAGTTTGAATGCACCTGTAGAGCAGCTGCTGCAGTTTGAATGCACCT
>NC_056503.1:5581651-5583197 GCF_014905685.2 Nematolebias whitei
GCGACCCCCGTGACCCAAAATGGAATAAGCGGGTAAAGATAATGGATGGATGGATGTCCAACACATCAGTACTCAGCCTGTCCAAAATGGTTTTCCACTATCTTTGAGGGTTTACTACAGATATGTGGAGTTCTGATGTATGCCCAGTGTCAAAGCATAGCCACGGTACCTAATGGATTAATTCATGATTTGAAGGAAAGTGTCTGGTGCTGCATGTCCAACAGCTCTGTGGATCTCAAACAAACAAACACAAAATCAAGCTGAGGAGATTCTGATTTTGATTCCTGGGTCATAAAACAACATTTAGAGGGGATTATTTTCATGTTTTTATGACTAGCTTGCTAAGTATGCATATGAGACTATGTTAAATAGAATGTACATTTTACACTAACATGCAACCTTTACATTAATGGTAGTTCAAGAATTTGATCACTTTCAAGTTTCAACAAAATATGTGTAAATGATCGCAGGGAATGTAGTGGAAACTTGTCTCGGTCTTTGTTCACTGCAACATGCCCCCCACCCTTTGCCTGCAAGACGTCAGCTGTTATTAGCATTAACTAGCAGATGCATTGGCTGCTGAGGCTTTGATCTGCAGAGGCTGGGTGTGTATGTGTGCCTGCAGCACTGGTCTGTAGTAATTACACTCTGTAATGATACTGGACTAATGAGAGTAAGTCCTCATGCATCACTGTGTGAAAGTGTACATGCTGCAAGATGTATCAGGCAAACAAGAGCCAGACTGTATTTATGAGAGGGAGGCTGACCCCCTACACTGTGGGGGTGCTCCGTGAGTATGGGATTGGGGGCCCGTTGTTATGGGCTGTTCGGTCCCTATACAGTCATTGCAAGAGTTTGGTTTGCATTGCCGGCAGTAAGTCGGACCCCTTCAAGGTGGGAGTTGAACTCTGCCAGGGCTGCCCATTGTCACTGATTCTGTTCATAACTTTTATGGACAGAATTTTTCGGTGCAGCCAGGGGGTGGAGGGATTCCGGTTTGGTGGCCTCAGGATTCCATCTCTGCTCTTTGCAGATGATGTGGTCCTGTTGGCGTCATTGTGCCGTGATCTTCAGCTTTCACTGGAGTGGTTCACAGCCGAGTGTGAAACAGCTGGGATGAGAATCAGCACCTGTAAATCTGAGGCCATGGTCCTCAACCGGAAAAGTGTGGATTGCTCACTTCAGGTCAAGGTTGAGGTTCTGCCTCAAGTGGAGGAGTTCAAGTATCTTGGGGTTTTGTTCACGAGTGAGGGAAAAATGGAGCTTGAGGTTGACAGATGAATTTGTGCAGCGTCTGCAGTATTGTGGACTCTGTACCGGTCTGTTGTGGTGAAGAGGGAGCTGAGCTGTAAGGCAAAGCTCTCTGTTTACCGGTCAGTCTACGTTCCTACTCTCACCTGTGATCATGAGCTCTGGGTAGTGACTGAAAGAAGGAGACTGCAGATACAGGCAGTTGAAATGAGTTTCCTCTGCAGAGTAGCTGGACTCTCCCTTAGAGATAGGGTGAGAAGTTCAGTCATTCAGAAGAAACTCAGTGTAGAACCAC
>NC_056503.1:5583297-5584971 GCF_014905685.2 Nematolebias whitei
ACTGCAGGTAAATTCTTTAAAAAAGGCCATGAGTTCTTTGTTTTCATCGTCTGGTTTGTTTTGTCCTGCTGCTATTGTCTGATCAGCACGGAGGAAGTGTTCGAGGTAAACAGGAAATTCTCTGTTCGAGCTGTTGTGGTGCCATATAAATCCTGCCAACTGGAAACATGTTATCAGTCCAATGATCCTTCATTCAGTCAATCTGATGAATCACTTCCTGACTCACTTTGTGAAGTCTAACTCTGTTCTGGTCCAAGACATCGAAACAGCACCGCTGACCCCACCCCAACTTTCCTCAATGTAACACCTGCAGCAATAAGAAGAAACTCTGAAAGATCACTTATGGCTTGTTGTACAGTGATAGAGTTACTTGTGATTGTTCTTGTTGGCTGAAGGAGATGTAGAAGAAATAAATGTGTTGTATAGAAAGATTAGAGGAGAATGACGGGTGGGGAAGTTAAACTGGTCGCCTTCTTTCTTTGGTGGCGTGGTCTAAAATGTTGCATTCTGTGTCTAGTTTGTTTTTATTCTCCACACCTCAAGTGGAGGAGTTCAAGTATCTCTGGGTTTTGTTCACGAGTTAGGGACAAATGAAGCATGAGATTGACAGATGGATTGGTGCAGCATCTGCAGTATTGTGGACTCTGTGCTGGTCCATTGTGGTGAAGAGGAAGCTGAGCTGTAAGGCAAAGCTCTCTGTTTACCGGTCAGTCTACGTTCCTACCCTCATATGGTCACGAGCTCTATCTAGGTAGTGACTGACAGAATGAGATCATGGATACAGGAGGTTGAAACGAGTTTCCTCTGCAGGGTAGCTGGACTCTCCCTTAGAGACAGGGTGACAAGTTCTGTTATCAGGAGAGACTCCGAGTAGAACCGCTGCTCCTCCACATCCAGAGGAGTTGAGGTGCTTCTGTCATGTCCGACTGGGAGGAGACCCCAGGGAAGACCCAGGACACGCTATCTCTCGGTTGGCCTGGAAACACCTTGAAGTCCTCCCAGAAGAGGAGGCTGGACCTCCATGCTCAAGCTTAAGCTCAAACTTAGGAACAAGCAGAAGATAATGGATGGATGGATGGATGGATGGATGGATGGATGGATGGATGGATGGATGGATGGATGGATAGATGGATCTCCACACCTGAGAGGTGATCGTGGATGATAATTTTGTTGCGCGTGCCTGTCTCACTGTGTAAAACATCATTTATATAGTTTGTCCATCACAGCTTTAGATGATTTCAGTTTAAATTTCTGGCCTGAAAGTTCATTTCTGTGAAAGATTGATTGACCTTTCATTTAATCACCATCATCAGCCGCTCTTGATTCAACTTCTTTATAAAGTCATATTAAACAGATCGTTTAGCTGTAATAAGACCCAGTGTCAAAATGCCATACCCAAAGTGTTTACAAAAACAATATCAAGGGGGAAGGGAGACAGGGATTTATTACTAACATAGAGGACACAACCAAAGACAGAAGACAAATACTGCAACGCTGGGCAGCTGTGATGTCAGAGCAGAGGAATGTGAGCCATGTGGGCGGCAACCAAGAGTCAGGGAACCAGAGAGAAGAGAGCGAGAGAGGACTGAGAGGTTGAAGAAGAAGGGATGAGTCAGGAAGTTGTCTGTAAAGGGATAAATAGACCTGGAGTTATTTGATGAATATCTGTGGATG
>NC_056503.1:5585071-5586159 GCF_014905685.2 Nematolebias whitei
TCCATCCATCCATCCATCCATCCATTATCTTCTGCTTGTTCCTAAGTTTGAGCTTAAGCTTGAGCATGGAGGTCCAGCCTCCTCTTCTGGGAGGACTTCAAGGTGTTTCCAGGCCAACCGAGAGATAGCGTGTCCTGGGTCTTCCCTGGGGTCTCCTCCCAGTCGGACATGACAGAAGCACCTCAACTGGCTCCTCTGGATGTGGAGGAGCAGCAGTTCTACTCGGAGTCTCTCCTGATAACTGAACTTCTCCCCCTGTCTCTAAGGGAGAGTCCAGCTACCCTGCAGAGGAAACTCATTTCACCCTCCTGTATCCATGATCTCATTCTGTCAGTCACTACCCAGAGCTCGTGACCATATGAGGGTAGGAACGTAGACTGACCGGTAAACAGAGAGCTTTGCCTTACAGCTCAGCTCCCTCTTCACCACAATGGACCAGCACAGAGTCCACAGTACTGCAGATGCTGCACCAATCCATCTGTCAATCTCACGCTTCATTTGTCCCTCACTCGTGAACAAAACCCAGAGATACTTGAACTCCTCCACTTGAGGTGTGGAGAATAAAAACAAACTAGACACAGAATGCAACATTTTAGACCACGCCACCAAAGAAACAAGGCGACCAGTTTAACTTCCCCACCCGTCATTTTCCTCTAATCTTTCTATACAACACATGTATTTCTTCCACATCTCCTTCAGCCAACAAGAACAATCACAAGTAACTCTATCACTGTACAACAAGCCATCAGTGATCTTTCAGAGTTTCTTCTTATTGCTGCAGGTGTTACATTGAGGAAAGTAGGGGTGGGGGCAGCGGTGCTGTTTCGATGTCTTGGAGCTGAACAGAGTTGGACTTCACAAAGTGAGTCAGGAAGTGATTCATCAGATTGACTGAATGAAGGATCATTGGACTGATAACATGTTTCCAGTTGGCAGGATTTATATGGCACCACAACAGCTCGAACAGAGAATTTCCTGTTTACCTCGAACACTTCCTCCGTGCTGATCAGACAATAGCAGCAGGACAAAACAAACCAGACAATGAAAACAAAGAACTCATGGCCTTTTTTAAAGAATTTACCTGCAGT
>NC_056503.1:5586259-5588314 GCF_014905685.2 Nematolebias whitei
ATAAGCACAAAAAAAGTGGAATGTATCTGAAAAAGCTGAAATTAGCCTAAGCACAGCTGAAATGTAGCTAAAAAGGCAGAAAGGAGCTTAAATTACCAGAAGGAAGTGGAGAGAGCACATTTTTGTTGAATTAGGCTGAAAAAAGTTTAAATAAGTGCAAAAAATGTGGAATTAGCTGAAAAGCTAATAATAGCAGATAACAGCTAAATAGTAGCTGGAATAACTGAAACTAGCAGAAATAAGCTGAAAGGAGCAAAACTGTTGGTCAATGCTAACTTGAGCAAAACCACAGCTAAATGTCAAATTTACAAAACTGTTCATAAAAACTAAAACCAGCAAAATGGTAAGTAAAAGCTAAAGTTAGCACAATGGCTGCTAAAAGCATAAATATGCAAAACAGTAGCTAAAAGCCAAAAATAGCTAATCTGTAGCCAAAAGCTGTTGGGTAAAAAAAAGCAGAACAAAAACCGAATTTAGCAAAACAGCAACTAAAAGTCACATTTGGCAACAACAGCAGATAAAAAATTAAATTGGCTAAATCAAATCTAAAAGCTGAAATTAGCAAAGACATTGCTAAAAGTAAAACTGGCTAAACTTTACTTCTGAAGTGTTTGTAATGGGTGCGAGTAAACAGTAGTTAAGAAGTAAAACCAGCAAAAGTGTGAGTAAAGGCTAAAATTGGCACAATATGAGCTAAAAGCCTAAATTAACAAAACTGAAGCTACAAGCTAAAATTAGCACAATGAAAGGTAGAAGTAAAATTTGTAAAACTGCAACAAGAAGCTAAAATTAGAATATCAGTAGCTGTAATTAGTAAAAATAGTAAATATTTTATTTCTCTTCAATCAAAAAGGTAAAATACATCAAATGTTTATATAATAGAAATACCAAAGTTCAAAACAAGGAATGCACAACATTCATCTTTTAGCACCAGACTGAAACATTTTACATGATTTTACACGACCGAAACTCAGTTTTGTGTAACTGGTAAGAAATCGAGTTGATTTGTGTATCTCTTAACTTTATATCATTCTTATATGATTTGTTTTATTAACTGTCAGTCAAAAGCAGAAATTGTACTATAATTGTATTAGGTTGAACTATAGTTTGTTGAAAACCTCAAACCTATCAGCTAAAATATCAAACACATCTTTGGACTCAAAGTTTACAAAATAAAGATGTCAACCTGTCAACACTTGATTTGAAACATTGGAGAATAAATACGAGAGAATAGTTTTTAAGGTTCTCCATAAAAAGTTGAACAGGCCTAAAAATGAACAAAATTAGTCCAAAGCTTAACATTTCTTGAAGGAATCCATATTGTTCACCTCTGTCATGACAACGTTTACACTAAGATCGCTGATGAATGGATGATTTGAAGATGCACTTGGATGAACTTGTGGATCTTCTTCTGGGATTTGTTGACATTGAGTTTGACCGATGATAACCGATATAATGACTGGACGTCTTCTAACTTTGTCCACCCCCATTAATCTAAGAAAACTGAGAGTGGAGCGGGGCTTGTTTATTTAGCGCAGCTGTTAGCAACCATGAAGCTAAGCTAACCAGATCTATGCTATACGTTGTCCCACAGTAGGTTTACAAGTGGTGCACTGGTCAAAAAAGCAGTCTTCCTAACGTGGGTTCACATTTTCTATCCTCCACTATTCACCACAAATTTATTAAGTGTGTTACTTAATGTAAATTAAACAAAGAAATGCCCTTCATCATGGTTTCAACAGTCAGTCATGTATGGTGAAGGTCTCATTAGCATTGACCTCAGCAGAGTTTATTTTCTTTGCAGAGAAGTAAAGATTTCAGACAAACAACGCATTTCATTGAGGACGACAAAGATAATGTTACTAACACTGATATATTTTACCTCTACATTAGATTTATTGTTCTGAATAAAGTTTTACAAGACAGTAGCCTATGCTAGGTTATTTAAAGTTTAGCTTGCTAACTTGAGAGGCATGTAGCTAATGACAAGTGGGTTGGAGGCCTGAAGAGAATTTATTATTGTTGATTTATTTTACAGATCAGTTAAAATAAACT
>NC_056503.1:5588414-5591849 GCF_014905685.2 Nematolebias whitei
TTTTTTTTTTTTTTTTTTTTTTTTTGAATGTCCAGAGGACCAGATTGAACTTTTTTGGATTTTTCTACCTGGATTATTGAGCATGCATCAGGATGTTACCATGCTATCAGCAAAATACGCTACACAGTATTGCTGTCTGCTTCGGCTGTGCTGAAAGTGAAACTTAAGGCCATGACTTGAAAGTAGTTTTCATTCGCCCTCTGCTGGATACATTGTACAATTACGGCTTGTTCCAGCATTTTACAGGTTAAAATTAGAAGTGCTTATATCGGCGCAAAATGAGACAATTATCACCGATACCAATATGTCCCCAAATGTGTTTTTTTTTGCCTTACCGATATGTCGGCTGGGCTCTAATATTAACAGCTGTATTCATCAACAACGCCAAATGTTTCTCTAATATTATTTCAAGTAATTATGGCTTGTGTTAAAACCATTTACAAGAGCAGGCTTTTTTTTTGCTTTAAGAGTAACCCGAAGAGGCAGTAAGTGACAAGTACGTGCACGCGCTCTGTGTGTAAATAAGCTTTATTATTACTGAAAGAGGTCAGCAACGTTGCGACACCTTCCGTTTAGCTTAAAATTACAAAAGCACTTCTCGTTTTTCTTTTCGAGCTTCTTTCATTGAGTGCTGCACATGCAGGAATGAGGCATTCTGACAGATCTCAGAGTGGGAGTTTAGGTGCGTTTCTTTAACTAATGTTTGCACAAACGTCCCTGGCAAAAGACAAAAGTATTTTGTCTTAGTTAAATACATTTGCTTTGCTGTTGGTTTGGTTCAAGGATCATCTGCGGTGCCAAAGATTAGTTTGATTTATAGTCTTTTTATCAGGACTGAGGGGTATTAAATGTGTTACTCATGTTTTTCCTGAGTATTAAACCAAGTGTGTGGGAGTCATTGGTGTGATGAAACCTTTACAGATTAGGCTTTATGGGGCTGTTCAGCATGAGACAACTTTACAGAACTCGCAGTGATTAGTCACTCATTAAACTGGAACTAGTACACTTTTTAAATACAATCCCAATACATTATTACTAATGTAAAAATGTAATAATAAAAATACATAACATCTCATGCATCTCTAACATATTTAATTTGTGCAATATACAGGGGGTGAAATGTATTGTTTTGCATACATGAAGACAATAAAATTGTATCTATTTCTGACCATGTTTTAAAATAGAAAAGTACAAAAACAAACTGTTTTACATGTGAACATTATGTAATAAAAGCTAAGAAAAAAGGCAGAACGCATGAAAACTCAAGTACAACCTACGATTTAATCATTTTTGCCACAACCTTTAGCAGCAATAATCCAGTTATTGTATTTAGAACCGTTTTTTTTTTATTCTTTACAAAGTTTCTTTGTTTTATTGAAATTTGCAGTATTTGATTTATCGACAGCTCTTTTATGGTCTAATCACGTCGTTTCGTTGGAAGGGTTGACAAACTGGACCACTGCAACAGCACTTTTTATTTCAGTAATTTTATTTTGTGTTAATTTGTTGCTGGTTGGAATTACTGTCACTTTACAAAGACGCAATGTAAGCTACACTTTAACTGTTGAAACATTGAGCCACCTACACCGTGGTCATCAGCTGGTTTGATGTGCAGCTTTGTGAAGCTGGACAGTTCTTTTCAGAAAGAATCTTTCTCTTGATAACTTTACCAAATAACTACTTAAATACTTGTTCAGTCTTTTTCAAAGTGGTCAGCGACACAAAGAATTAAAAATGGTGTTTTGCTTTTCATCCATCAACAGATGAGTCCTATTGCTGAGTGTCACCCCTTCAAATTTCCTGCTCCCCTCTTGCCTCTCCACATGAGTGAGTTCTAGATTCACCCCTGATTATAGGCCAGATTCAGTTGTCAGTCCAGTCCATCTCTAAACTTCAGGTGTTGAATAAATCAGTTTTAAACCTGTCAGGTGTCACCTGTCCAGTCTGTCTTTAACCTTCTATCAGGTGCTGGTCCGGTATCCCCATGTCCCCTTTTGATAGTGCTTGGCTAATTTCATGTGGTAACGTTAATGAGGAAAACATTAGATCCTGACCGATATGGAAATTTTGGCTATCGCCGACACTGATATTGGGAGAGGAGGTTATACCGCTGATAACCGATATAATGACTGGAAATTTTATAGCTTTGTCCACCCCCAAGAATCTAAGAAAGTGAGTGGAGTGGGGCTCGTTTATTTAGCACAGCTGTTATCAACCATGAAGCTAAGCTAATCAGATCCACGCTATACGTAGTCCCACAGTAGGTTTACAAGTGGTGCACTGGCCATAAAACCAGTCTTCCTAATGTGCATTCACATTTTATATCCTCTATTAATCATAAAGTTATCAAGTGTGTTACATACAGTAAATATACATTATACAAAGAAACACCCTTCACTGTTCATTGTTTAAACAGTCACATATGATGAAGGTCTTATTAGTATTAACCTCACCAGAGTTGAATTTTTTTTGCAGAGAAGTAAAGATTTCAGACAAATAATGCATTTCATTGAGGATGACAAAGAAAACTTTACGAACACTGTTGTATTTAGTGCTATGTTAGATCTATTGTTCTGGATAAAATTTTACAAGACAATAGCCTATGCTAGGTTATCTAAATGTTAGCTTGCTAACTTGAGAGAGATGTAGCTAATGACAAGTAGGTTGGAGAATTAAAGAGAATTTATTATTGTTGATTTATTTTACGGATCAGTTAAAATATACTTACCATGCTCTGTTCAGTAAAATCTGCTACACAGTAATGCTCCCTGCTTCAGCTGTGCTGAATGTGAAAGTGAAACTTAAGTGAATGGCCATGACTTGAAAGTAGTCTTCATGCGCCCTCTGCTGGATACATTGTATAATTACAACTGGTTCCAGCATTTTAGGGGTGAAAATTAGAAGTGCTTGTATCGGTGCATAATGGGACAATTATCACCAATACGATAGGTCCCCAAACATCTTTAATGGCCTAAATTATCGGCTCTATCGGTCGGCTCTAGAAAAAATGCCACAATGCAGCCATTTCACAATGCTAACTCTAAGTACAGACAGGTAAATGTTCTTCAGCGTGGCTGAATGTGTTGCAGTGTTAGCTCCTAACAGAACAGATCTGTACATATATTTTACATGACAACACATTCCACTTCCGGATAAAAAGGGCAATGCAGAAAGAGTGGAAATTTTCTATTTATAGCTGAGTATTTTGAGCAAATGTTTAAGAGGAACTGTGAGAGGAAAGAAGAATTTGAGTGAGAGGGGCAGGCAGGGAGCTTTAGGGGGAAATTCGAGCTCCGCTTTCTGATTTCCCACGCCACAGAGTTAGGAGTACATGCAGCTGCCAAAACGCAGTCAGATAGAAGTGGTGTACTTTTTACTCTTGATGCTTGAATTGGTGTTTTCCCCATTAAAACATAAGACATGATTTAAAGACAA
>NC_056503.1:5591949-5592472 GCF_014905685.2 Nematolebias whitei
CCGGCGACCCCCGTGACCCAAAATGGAATAAGCCGGTAAAGATAATGGATGGATGGTGTGGTAGTAGTTGAGACTAATCCCCAGCACATACTCTTGGCACAGGGACACATAGAGACTAACGAGACAAACAACCATTCACTCTCTCACTCACACCTAGAGACAATTTAGAGCCACCAATCAGTCTAACATGCATGTTTTTGGTCTGTGGGAGGAAACCGGAGTACCCGGAGAAAACCCACACATGCACGAAGAGAACATGTAAACTCCACCCAGAAAGGCCCCCCGGACCGGGATTTGAACCGGGGTAACCTGTTCACTGAGAGGCAGCAGCTCTACCAACTGCCTCCTCCTGCTGCCCAGTAAAAAGCAATCAAGTCAAAAATAGTACTATAAAAACACTGTTGCTGTTAGCAGCGTGGTATTCTTATTAGCGTGGTCTTGTTAGCAGTGTGGTTCTATTAGCAACCTGGTCCTGTTAGCAGCATGGTTCTGTTAGCAATGTGGTTCCCTTAACTGCGTGGTC
>NC_056503.1:5592482-5597238 GCF_014905685.2 Nematolebias whitei
TAGCAGCATGGTTCTGTTAGCAATGTGGTTCCCTTAACTGCGTGGTCCTGTTTGCAGTGTGGTTCTGTTAGCAGCATGGTCCTGTTAGAAGTGTGGTTCTGTTAGCAGCACGGTCCCATCAGCAGCATGATTTTGTTTACAGTGTGGTCCTGTTAACATCTTGGTTCTGTTAACAGCGCAGTCCCGTCAGCAGCATGATGATAATAACGACTGCTGCAACGGATGGCGACTGCTCTACAGAACCAGGTCCGGCAGTCACAGAACATTGTTAAGACTCAAAGCAGTCTGCTCCTCAGATAAATAACCTTATTAACTTATTTTTATGTATGTGAATGTTTCTGATCAGTGCCCTGAGATGACTTCTGTTGTGACTTGGAACTATAAACTGAATCGAACTGAACATTCAAAGTTTCCAGCGGAACTGAAATAATCACGAAATAATTGGATGTACATTTACAACTTGTCTTATGAGAACATGTACATTTACAAGATTTGGCCAAACTGGTCATAACTTTGTTCCTCCTCAAAAACAAGATGGTATTAAGGTAAAACTCTGATATGACAGGTGGGAGGGTGATATGCTTTTCTTCAGTGAATGCTAGGTCTCTAATTTATAAAGTGGATGCACCTGCAGTGTGCTGTGTAACCCTGTGGCTATTAGGCTCCAGCCAGGGTCAAATGACATGTACAAAACAATGTTTTTTATGTTTCCATGGATTTTTGCTCCTCGTAGTGTTTTTATGCCACATCATTCATAGATTTAGTCAGAAAGAACAGATCAGACATGTTCTGTATAGGAGCAAGCCCCGTGCAGAAATCTGCGTCGGTTGCTAGGCTGCACTGAAACAAGTAAACTTCCTTGTCAGTGTGGATAAGGAAAGGATGCTGTTGAAGGGTTAAAGTCTGAGAGATGAACCAGATACTGCAGGTCACATACAGCCCCTCCTCCCTTTCAGCTCAGCACAAATATGCTGCCTCAGCATGTGCTGGCGAAAATACACACACTAACACGCACCTTTAGTCCCCACTCTCACCATAAGAGCTTGGATGCTCGCATGGATAAATGGTTGAATTTGCTCAGATATGTTGGGATTAAAATAACCTGTGAGCCTTTATATTCTATTGCATCAGAGCATGCTTTCTTCTGTCCGCTCACACCACAGTGCGAGTGAGGCGAGCACATAAAGGGGGAGAGTGAGAACGTCTGGAAAACATTACTCAGATTCTTACAGCAGTCATAGTGAGCAGAGGGGAGGGCATCGAATGAGACGGGCAAAGTTTATCCTCTGACACAAAAATCAGTGTGTTTTCTCATTAACAAAGAACAGAAGTTGACACATTCTGGTCGCCTCAGGTGACCAGCAGAGGGCAGTGCAGGAGGGACGACTTGTAAAAGTCTTCAAGTGGCTTCACCCTCCCTTACCTGCAATAATCTTACTGCCAGCTGCAGAAAGCAGAGGGGTCATGATGCTTTTGTCTCTGTGTGTCTGTATCTGTCTGTCTGTTGTGTTAGTTAAATATGCCCTTAAAATTTCAATACATTTAACTGAAACTTTCAGAAGGTGGATGAATATGTGGTGTGGCAGTAGCTCAGATCATTCACAAGTGATACACTGAGCTCTACTTGTTGCACAACATCTTTACTAAAAATTGGCATTACCAATTGGTGTCAACTCTGTCGCTCTGTTAGTAAAATATCTCAGCTTGTGAAATGCATGCCTTCAAGGAATCAGAGGGCTTTGAACAAAAGCAAAGCAGAGCTGAGACTCTCACCTTGTTTGTGGATGACCACACAGGGCCTTGTTAATGTTACAGTATTCTGTTTGCGGGTACGTAATGGTGAGGTGTTGTATGCTGCTGTCAGGAGCTGAGATTGTAAAGAAAAGTTGGATGATTTTGCTCAGTTGAGCAGGTTTGAAAAGAGCCTTTGTTTTTCCCAAGTCAAGTGGACTCCTGTTTCTTTGTGTTGAGCACCTTCAAGGAAAAGTAATTAGAAGCATATCCTTGATCCAGACTTTAATTTTAACAGAGCTGACTGAGGTAAGAGGAGATTTCTGAGAGTTTAGGAACAAGAAGCTTCTCTGACAACTTTTTCCAGATTTTTTTTCTTTTCTCTTTTTTTCCTGACCTCTCTGCTTTTTAGAAAATTTTGCTGCAAAGCTGTATTATGTATTGTTGTTGCCCAAGTAAGTACTGTAAGTATCCACAGTAAGTACAGGTATCTAGCAGGTAACTACCAGGTACAGGGTTTGTAGTGGGTTACAGTACATTACGTATTATGCATTGCTTCCATTATTTGAATGTTACGTCTTACTAGGGCACTTACAAGTTTCGCATCTGGTACTCACTGGATATGTATATGTACTTACATGGTAAATTCTTGTTTGTATTATGTACAGCTAATAAACCCTAATTTAAGTAATGAAATGTTAACCAAGTACCTACAGTGTACCTACTCTGTCTGATACTTACATTCTACATACCCGGTACTTACTTGGTATGTACCTGGCAATTCTAGAATACGTACCTGGTGCATATGGGGTACATACAGTACATGGTACTTACAGGGTGCATACTTAGTACTTAGTTTGTGTTTACCTGGAACTTACAGGGTATGTACCTGGTACTTTCAAGGTTCTGACATAATACATACCTAGTATGTACCATACTAAGCTGTGTTACATCTTGGTATCCAGACAAGTACACAATATGTGCTTTCTAGGTGAATTTGTTGGCTAGCTGTGTGATGATTATTAGTAATAATTAGAAAAGCACGGTATATACATATATATATATTATTTTATTATTTTTGTTTAATTTACAGGCTTATTGTCTTAGACATAAAGGATGGACTGAGTCCTTCTCATGAGGTCTATAAAGCCTGGCCCTCCTGCTGCTGCTCTTCTCTTTGTACATGCTGCTTGTTTCCTCTTCCATTGCAGATGAGAACGGCCAACTATCCAGTGCTTTTGTTGGTGGAAGTTGTTGACAATAGAGTTATTTATTTACTGGGTATTTATTTATTTTATTTTATTTTTTAAGAAATCATGAGAGGTTTACCTTTGTCCAAAGAATGAGATAGCATGAGTTTATGTATAGTTTAAATCCCAGGAATAAAAGCAAAAACTTACCTTTTTTCCAATCTAGCACAATGTTCTGGCTGGTCATAATACATCCAGTCAGAAGTTAGCTGGATTTTTTTTCATGGGGGTTTCTGGTCATAATTATTTTGTTATACTTTTACTCTCTTCTGACATTTTGTTGTATAAGGTGCATATACTTCCGACATACGGGTTAGGGTTAGGGTTGGGGTTAGGGTTAGGGTATATGTCACATGACAGGTTCAATACATGCAACAACACAGGAAAAAATGAGACTTAATATTATGATATAATAATAATAATATAATATTTTTATTAGAGATGTGTTTTGAGTCTGTTGGAGAACGATCTGTTTTTGTATTACAACCAAGTAGCCATCAATCACTATTCACCTAAAAGCTCAATATTTCACGGCAGACGATAGATAACTCCATTTATTTGCTTTCCTTTGTGATGGTCGGGCACCCTGACCAAGGTGTACCCTGCCTTTCATGACTGCTGGAGATAACCTGCTCCCCATGACCCTTAACAAAAACAGGAGGGTAAATAGGATGTTGGCTGAATGGCTTGCTCTCATTGGCTTTTATGTATTGATAATCTTCTGATTAAACATTAGGTATCTGAACTGAAATTTCCTGTTCCTGTTCCTGGCCACTGAGTACACAGTTAACTACAAACATGTCTGCAGTGAGGAACCACAGAGCTTTGTTCAATAATACCAGTTTGTTTAGGCACAAAAAAATTAACAACCGAGTAAAACAAGGTTTCTTATCTCTGGATACAGCTTTTGAAACAACCAGTCTGAGTTTATCTGTTTTATGGTTTTGCAGATGAAAAGGACAATTTATTTCTTCTTTCACTGAAAGCCACAGAACAGAAGCTAGACTCAGCATGGTTGGCCCACTTCAAGAGACAAAAACACTGTTGGGCAACAAAAACGATTGAAGGGCAGAGTTGTTGGAACCAGGATAAGACTTTCTGTTTTGACTCTATATGTCCAACACATGGGCAGCACGGTGGCGCAACTGGTACAGCTGCTGCCTCTCAGCGAGCAGGTCCCTGGTTCAAACCCTGGTCCAGGGGCCTTTCTGGGTGGAGTTTGCATGTTCTCTCCGTGCATGCGTGGGTTTTCTCCGGGTACTCCGGTTTCCTCCCACAGACCAAAAACATGCATGTTAGACTGATTGGTAACTCTAAACTGTCCCTAGGTGTGAGTGAGAGACAATGTTTGTTTGTCTCGTTTGTCTCTATGTGTCCCTGTGATGGACTTGCGACCCGTCCAGGGTGTACCCCGCCCCTCGCACAGTGATTGCTGGACATGGCTCCAGCTACAGGCAGGAGGTGGAACACCTGGAGAGCTGGTGCAGAGAGAATAACCTTCACATCAATGTGAAGAAGACAAAGGAGATGATTGTGGACTTCAGAAGGAACAAAAACACCTACACCCCCCTGAACATAAGAGGATCTGCGGTGGAAGTGGTCTCCAGCTACAAGTACTTGGGTGTACACATGAATGACAACCTCAGCTGGAGCAACAACACCACCAGCCTGATCAAGAAAGCTCATCAGAGACTCTACTTCCTCAGACGGCTGAGGCGAGCTGGTCTGGGAAGCTCAGTCCTCACCTCCTTCTACAGGTGTGCAGTGGAGAGCAT
>NC_056503.1:5597338-5597790 GCF_014905685.2 Nematolebias whitei
ATCAGCCTCCCCACCATCACAGACATCTACACCTCCAGATGCAGGAAGAGGGCCACCTGCATCATGAAGGACCCCACTCACCCAGCACACACACTTTTTGCCCCACTCCCCTCAGGAAGGAGGTTGAGGAGCATTAAGTGTAGAACCACTAGACTGAGGAACAGCTTCTACCCTGAGGCTGTTAGACTCATGAATCTCTAACTAGAATAATCACTGTGAAAAACCATATCATGTTGCTGCTGATCTGTTTCATGTTGCTGCTGATCTGTTTCAATGTTGATGTGTTCATGCGTGCACATCTGCTCACAGACTCATGTTCATGTTTGTGGTGATGTTCAATGTTTTATGTTATGAGTGCTTAGTGTATATTTAGTTGATGTTTTTCTTAGTTCATATCTTAGATGTTATTACTGTTTTTCTTATACATTTTATTGTTGGATGTAACTGGGACC
>NC_056503.1:5597890-5599968 GCF_014905685.2 Nematolebias whitei
ACTAGCTTTAAGCATTAACCTTTAATTTAACCATTAAGCATACAATGTAATTATAACAATAACTGGAGGATTTACTGCAGTTACCTTCGTACAGATGAACATGTGCTACTTCCTGTTTATCACTTGTATTCAGCTGATCATGACCACTGGCCTTTTACATTTTTCCACACTCCATTTAGGCTTTGGAAACTTGAATAAACTGTCTGAAAAAGTTAAATCTGGTCTTGAACAAACTGTATTCCACCCTCTAAACTCAGAGTAACACTGTCTGAATTACATGTTCTCCACTGACGACTTTTAACCATTTTTTTCTGATGATTTTTCACAAAATCCGTCTGACAGCAAAGCATTCATAATGCAAACCCCAGACAATGTTGTTGGAGGAAAAGGGGGTGGAGCTCCTGCAGGTAAGGGGCGTTTCACTTCTGGAGAAATTGAGATCACTGATTGGTCAGTTGCTGATGATCCTACTGGATTGATTGACAGGTGGAGTTGAAGATCCGACTCGTGCAAAAAATATACATCATAGATTATACTGGCCTGTTCAAGATTGTCATCATTTATTACGTATTTATTTCAAATTTATTCAATATTTTGGTGAGATTAAGATTTGAGATGTGAGCTTCCTTACAAAATCTTGATGATGGTTTCTTTATTTTTCAGGGGTGCTGGGTTAAAATTTAGGAGTGCTCGAGCACCTCCAACAAGAGGTTAAAATCACCACTGACTACACAACACCTGCAGAATATGAAGCTTCAACACACACACACACACACACACACACACACACACACACTCACACACACACACACGCAGTTGTTCAGGATGTAGCAGGTCATTTGCCTACAGTCAGACAGCAGTGACCAGACAGTAACACCATGACGACACAAACACACACAGTCCCTGAGCCACACGTGACGGTGGTGAAACGTAACTGGCAAACGTGACTAACGTCTCCTGAGATGTGGAGGGGAGGGACACACACACCGAGGACCAGTAAATTTATGTATACACATTAAATAAGACGTGCAACTACAACTCTGTTCTAACATGTTGGGATGTTGTGTAAAATATAAATAAACACGTAATGCAGCAGTTTACAAATCTTATGTTGTTGTTATTTACCTTGAAACACAGTAAACAAGTCCAACGTTGAAACCAAGAAATCACGGGGATATGGAGTAATTTATTGATGTGGCATCCTGTCAGCAAAATGGAGCCAAGATCATCTTATGAACATTTGACATTTACCAACTACCATGAGCATATTGGGTCAGCAGTGGTGAAGACCAAGGACATGGTGTTTGGTATCGAAGTCCAACAGTTATGATGTTTTTGTTTGTCCTTATGCTCAGATCTGCTGAGTAAAGCGTGAACTGCAGGTAAACCAGGCTGGGCTGAGAGCTAACGAGTCTAGAAGACATTCTGCATCAGTCTGGTGTGTTTGAATGATGAGCTCTGCCTTTAAGCCTGCTTGATCATCCATAGGTATTACTGAGAGTTGATGTTCTCTTCCACGTACAGCAGCAGATTCACTTTAATCTGTCACCTAAACGTCTTCAAGATACTACTCTTGTTCAGTTCTGCCATGTTCATCTACACACACTACGGTCTAATGAAGGTCAATAACATGACACAAGCCAACACGTGCCTTTGAGCAGGCTTATCAGAACACTTAGTTTACATTTATATACCACATTTCAGAGATTTAGATCAATATTTCTTGAAATCCACTGGAGTAACTCTTACACACCGCATCATTTCATGTAATACAGGAAAACCTTTTATATGTTTGAGTTTATCACTTACAATGAGTCCCCTCATACTTAAACAACAAGTAGGATTCTTTCAGCTGCTTCCTTCTTCAGCGGTTGCCACAGTGTGAGAACTCACATGAAAGATGTGGGATTTGTTTTACGCCAGTGGACATTCCTGAGGAAACCTGGGTTCGAACCCACAACCACGAGATTACAAGGCCATGGCACTGACCACTGAGCAACCACAGCCATCATAAAATCTTACACTAATGCTGCTAACAGCACTACGCTGCTAACAGCACCATGCTGCTAACAGCACCA
>NC_056503.1:5600068-5600778 GCF_014905685.2 Nematolebias whitei
GCTGCTAACAGGACCACGCTGCTAACAGTACAATGATGCTAACAGCATTATGCTGCTAACAGCACCACACTGCTAACAGCACTACGCTGCTAACAGCACCAAGCTGTTAACAGCACCAAGCTGTTAACAGCACCAAGCTGCTAACAGGACCATGCTGCTAACAGCACTACGCTGCTAACAGCACTACGCTGCTAACAGCACCATGCTGCTAACAGCACCATGCTGCTAACAGCACTACGCTGCTAACAGCACTACGCTGCTAACAGCACTACGCTGCTAACAGGACCACGCTGCTAACAGTACAATGATGCTAACAGCACTATGCTGCTAACAGCACCACACTGCTAACAGCACTACGCTGCTAACAGCACCAAGCTGTTAACAGCACCAAGCTGTTAACAGCACCAAGCTGCTAACAGGACCATGCTGCTAACAGCACTACACTGCTAACAGCACCAAGCTGTTAACAGCACCAAGCTGCTAACAGGACCATGCTGCTAACAGCACTACGCTGCTAACAGCACTATGCTGCTAACAGCACTACGCTGCTAATAGCACCATGCTGCTAACAGCACTACGCTGCTAACAGCACTACGCTGCTAACAGCACTACACTGCTAACAGCACCATGCTACTAACAGCACCAAGCTGCTAACAGCACTACGCTGCTAACAGCACTACGCTGCTAACAGCACCATGCTGCTAACAGCA
>NC_056503.1:5600878-5602965 GCF_014905685.2 Nematolebias whitei
TGCTGTTAGCAGCGTAGTGCTGTTAGCAGCATGGTGCTGTTAGCAGCTTGGTGCTGTTAGCAGCATGGTGCTGTTAGCAGCGTAGTGCTGTTAGCAGCATAGTGCTGTTAGCAGCGTAGTGCTGTTAGCAGCATGGTGCTGTTAGCAGCTTGGTGCTGTTAGCAGCATGGTGCTGTTAGCAGCTTGGTGCTGTTAGCAGCGTAGTGCTGTTAGCAGCGTGGTGCTGTTAGGAGCGTAGTGCTGTTAGCAGCGTAGTGCTGTTAGCAGCATTAGTGTAAGATTTTATGATGGCTGCGGTTGCTCAGTGGTCAGTGCCATGGCCTTGTAATCTCGTGGTTGTGGGTTCGAACCCAGGTTTCCTCAGGAATGTCCACTTGCGTAAAACAAATCCCACATCTTTCATGTGAGTTCTCACACTGTGGCAACCGCTGAAGAAGGGAGCAGCTGAAAGAAACCTACTTATTGTTTAAGTTTGAGGGGACATTGTAAGTGATAAACTCAAACATATAAAAAGGTTTTCCTGTATTACATGAAATGATGCGGTGTGTAAGAGTTACTCCAGTGGATTTCAAGAAATATTGATCTAAATCTCTGAAATGTGGTATATAAATGTAAACTAAGCGCTCTGATAAGCCTGCTCAAAGGCACGTGTTGGCTTGTGTCATGTGATTGACCTTCATTAGACCGTAGTGTGTGTAGATGAACATGGCAGAACTGAACAAGAGTAGTATCTTGAAGACGTTTAGGTGACAGATTAAAGTGAATCTGCTGCTGTACGTGGAAGAGAACATCAACTCTCAGTAATACCTATGGATGATCAAGCAGGCTTAAAGGCAGAGCTCATCATTCAAACACACCAGACTGATGCAGAATGTCTTCTAGACTCGTTAGCTCTCAGCCCAGCCTGGTTTACCTGCAGTTCACGCTTTACTCAGCAGATCTGAGCATAAGGACAAACAAAAACATCATAACTGTTGGACTTCGATACCAAACACCATGTCCTTGGTCTTCACCTCTGCTGACCCAACATGCTCATGGTAGTTGGTAAATGTCAAATGTTCATAAGATGATCTTGGCTCCATTTTGCTGACAGGATGCCACATCAATAAATTACTCCATATCCCCGTGATTTCTTGGTTTCAACGTTGGACTTGTTTACTGTGTTTCAATGTAAATAACAACAACATAAGATTTGTAAACTGCTGCACTACGTGTTTATTTATATTTTACACAACATCACAACATGTTAGAACAGAGTTGTAGTTGCACGTCTTATTTAATGTGTATACATAAATTTACTGGTCCTCGGTGTGTGTGTCCCTCCCCTCCACATCTCAGGAGACGTTAGTCACGTTTGCCAGTTACGTTTCACCACCGTCACGTGTGGCTCAGGGACTGTGTGTGTTTGTGTCGTCATGGTGTTACTGTCTGGTCACTGCTGGCTGACTGTAGGCAAATGACCTGCTACATCCTGAACAACTGCGCGCACGCGTGTGTGTGTGTGTGTGTGTGTGTGTGTGTGTGTGTGTGTGTGTTGAAGCTTCATATTCTGCAGGTGTTGTGTAGTCAGTGGTGATTTTAACCTCTTGTTGGAGGTGCTCGAGCACTCCTAAATTTTAACCCAGCACCCCTGAAAAATAAAGAAACCATCATCAAGATTTTGTAAGGAAGCTCACATCTCAAATCTTAATCTCACCAAAATATTGAATAAATTTGAAATAAATATGTAATAAATGATGACAATCTTGAACAGGCCAGTATAATCTATGATGTATATTTTTTGCACGAGTCGGATCTTCAACTCCACCTGTCAATCAATCCAGTAGGATCATCAGCAACTGACCAATCAACGATTTCAATTTGTCCAGAAGTGAAACGCCCCTTACCTGCAGGAGCTCCACCCCCTTTTCCTCCAACAACATTGTCTGGGGTTTGCATTATGAATGCTTTGCTGTCAGAGGGATTTTGTGAAAAATCATCAGAAAAAAATGGTTAAACGTCGTCAGTGGAGAACATGTAATTCAGACAGTGTTACTCTGAGTTTAGAGGGTGGAATACAGTTTGTTCAAGACCAGATTTAACTTTTT
>NC_056503.1:5603065-5609339 GCF_014905685.2 Nematolebias whitei
CGCCACCTGTCAATCAGACCAGTATGTTTGTCAGCAACTGACCAGTCAGTGATCTCAATTTGTCCCAAAGTGAAACATAATAATAATAATAATCATTATAATATATAATATAATATTTAAAAAGTGCCTTTCAGGACACCCAAGGACACTTTACAGCAAGAAACAAACACACCTTACCTGCAGGAGCTCCACCCCCTTTTCCTCTGACATCATTGTCGGGGTTTTGCATTACAAACACTTTGCTGTCAAGAGGAATTTTGTGAAAAATCATCAGAAAAAAATGGTTACATGTTGTCACATGTAATTCAGACAGAGTTACCCTGAGCGTTTAGAGGGTGGAGTACAGTTTATTACATTTCCAAAGCATTAAAGGAGTGTGGAAAAATGTCAAAGATGCTAAAGCCCTGCGACCAACCTCATGAGCAGCTGATTACAAGTTATTAACAGGAAGTAGCACATGTTCATAGGTACAAAGGTACCTGCAGGTAAATCCTCCATTTATTGCCATAATTACTAGTGGTGTAACGGTACATGTGTACTGAACCGTTTTGGTGCAGCATGATTGGTTCAGTCCACGTGCGTATTGTTCCAGTTATTTTTTCATTCATTAAATTTTGTTAACGAGAGATTATGCGCTGCAGAACTAAAGTTCCTACGCGCGTTTCAGCACAACGCTATTAATTGTTGCATACATGCACGCGTAGCATTAGCAGCTGCATCTGTAGCTTCTTAGCTAGTGCGTCTGTATTGCGCGCCGCTAGCTTAGCACTACTTCCTGTTGTGTCGTGCTCTCTAAAATAGTTATTGAATCAAGTGTTTGATTATGTAGGTAAACATAGATGTTTAACCAGAATGCAGGAAATGGCATCTACCGATACTTTATTCATAATTTTATGGGGGGAGACCCCCATCAGTGTGTCCCCCCAACTTTACAAATGTTTCCGATGCCGATGGCCACTGCACTGTTCAAGCCAAGAGTCATTAGCCACTGTATGTTCACATGCACACGTTCAGATTATGAATCAGATTATGAATCAGATTATGAATCAGATTATGAATCAGATTATGAATACTTTGAGCTGTTTTAACCGTCCATTTAACAAAATATTTAGTCCAATCAGGAATAGTGTGCTATGACGTCACGTTTTATATTTCTCAACTGTGTAACTTTAGACTCCTTTAAAGACACTGTTCTTTGAAATATACTTTAGCATTGCATGGCATGGCATTAGCATGCCGTTTTCTTATGCTAATTTATTGCTCATTTTAATTTTTAGCTTCAGTTTTACTAATTTTAGTTTTAGCTACTATTTATCTCATTTTAGTTACTGTATCTTGATTTAGCTTTACTGCGATTGTTTATTTTAGTCTTTAGCTAGGGTTTTTCTTGATTTTAGCTTTTAGCTAGTTGCTGTTGTTCTTTTGGCTGTTCCCTTCTGCAGGGCTCGCCCAGTGGGCAAACTCACGTGAAAGATTTGGCAACTGTTTCATGTCGGGCATCACTTCCTGACACATCGTGGACTCAAACCTGGAGCCTGTAGTTTAGAAAACTGTGGCGCTGCCCACTGAGCTACTGCAGCCCCGATTTTAGCGTTTATAGCTATGTAGCTAGTTTGAGCTTAGATTTAGTCTTGTTAGTTTGAACAGTTAGTTGAGTTTGACTTAGTTTAGCTACAGTTGGGTAAATTTTAGCTCTTAGCTATGATTTTGTTTACTTGAGCTAATAAAAGCTTTTTTTATTTTAGATAATCTTTTATTTCACTATGATTCTGCTAATTTAATCTTTAAGGGGTGAATTTTATTTTGAGCAAATAACATTTTGTGTTTATTTTAGCTTTTAGCAACAGCTTCATTAAGCTGAGCTTTTTGCTGTTGTGCTGCTGATTTTCTCGTTTGTTCTGCTTCTCTTTTTCAGCCCTGATGATTTGTCAGCAGTCATCCAGCACTTAATGTGACTTTCTCTGGTTGTGACCTTTTCCTTCATGCTACACCCTGGCTCAGTCGCCACACAGTCCTCTGAGCGGCTCCTGGAGGTCCCCACCTTGCTCTCCAGGCTCAAGGCCACGCCTGCTCTGGTACGACACTGTCAAAGCTCCAAGGAAAGGCTCGGTTAAAGGTTAACCAAAAAGATAATGAATGAGAGGAAAAGCCACAGCTAAGGACAGTGTGTTGTCTCTTTAGTCAAAGCAATAATAAAATACAACTTTACCCCGTTTGAGTCGAATGTCTCCGGTCAACCTTTATTTTCTGAAGACAGTCCACGGTTTAGTCAAGTGGAACAAACGTCTCTCCACCTCATGTCTGCGTCCTCAATGGGAACTAAACTAACCCACAAGGAGCGAGTTACAACAAATAAACCTGAGCTGATGTTTAAACTGTGTGTGGTGGGGGTGGGGGGTGGGGGTGCTGCAGGATGAAATGATCTGACGTGCTCTGCATCAATCGAACAGACGCACCTTATGAACCCTCGTTTCAGCACAAACTGGGATTTTATTTGGTTGAATTATCCCAGTTGACCAGGAAAGTGTCAGATCTGAGGATGTTGTTCAGGAGCGGAGCAGAGAGATAATACTCTACAAGATTTACAACAGCTGCAACACTTGTGTCCAACCTGCACAGCTGGATACGAGTCAGGCAGCTGTGGGGATCTGTTCTGTTGAGTTCCTTGTGTTTCCTGCACTCCCCAGTGTTTCCTCCTTGTGGTCAGCTCCTGTCTCTACTTCTAATCTCCCCAGGTGTTTGTCATTCCTGCCTCAAGTCTCCCTTTAAAGTCAGTGTCTCTGTGTTTCTCCTTGGTCTGTGCATTGTGCTTCCCAGCCTGTCATGTCTGTTCCTCTATTTCACACAAGTACCGTATTTTTCTGCCTATAAATCACAGTTTTTTTGCATAATTTGCATGCCCTGCGACTTATATGACGAAGCGACTTATTTATGGATTTTTTTCCATACTTAAACCAAGTTTTGACTGAGATATGACCATTTTCAAATATTGAACACTACTATTTTCAGCCGCTAGATGGCACTCGAGTAGTATGGCATGCCATTGTGTCATGTAATAGGTAAAAGTGGCTATTAATGGCAAAATTAGTGGCAACATGTTGCAAAATTGCATGACTTCCAAACAGCAGCATTTCCGTGGGTTGATTAAAACAATTACTGTAATTTCTGGACCATAAGCTGCTACTTTCACACGCTTTGAACCCCAAAGATTATACAATGCTGCGGCCAAGTTATGGATTTTTTAATTCTGTTTTCGGAGTAACGAGCTTCATGCTACCAAAACATTTAACCTCGTCACACCCGGGCACTCACATAGCAGCTCTCTCTCGGGGTGTGGGTCCTCGTGACTCAATGAGACTACCTGTATAAACAAAGGTAAAAAAAATCTGACCAGTGAAATTATTGAACAGGTCACAGGGGACCAATGGAACTCTGAATTACCGTGAATCAAACGCACTCACACTAAAACCTTCAGATTAGTTATTTTGTGCTTCGTGCACAGACCCTCATCGTGGAAAACACAGAGAAAGTCACGTGATGCAGCTGTCAAGGTGCTCGATCTGGCTGTGGAAGAAGGAGAGCTGCTGCACGCACGCTTGGTGTCAATTAGACGTTGGACACGGCAGCATGAAGAACTGAATCAATGCACAAAGAAGACAAAAGCTTTCAGAGGTAAAAAAAAAAAAAAAAAAGGCCAAACTTGACAACGTTGACTGGGTGAGCACACAGAGAGCAGATGGTGGAGGGGTTTCCACCGTGCACATCCGACTGAAAGACAAAACTATCGCCACCACAAACAAGACTGAAGATTTTAGAGGTGGACCATCGTGGTGTCTCAGGTTTATGTGACGAAGAGGCCTGCCATACCCAGATCAGTGACTTCTGCTGCACTTCTGTTTTATTCATCTGAACCAGCCGTGTTACCGACTGTTCAGGAAGACATTTACTCTACGTATTTGTGTATGTTACCAGCACATATAGTTTAAAAATCTTTTAGTGTTTATGTTACAACGTGGACACTTGTGACTTATACACAAGCGTGGTCTATATGTGTACAATGTTGTACTTATTTAGCGGGCACAGCTTATATTCAGGTGTGCTCAATAGTCTGGAAATGATGGTACAACTTTAAACACAAGATGATTTTAGTTGGAAACTGTCATGAACGGGTGTGAACGATATTCATTCGAGCCTTTAACTCATGATGTAAAATTTGTTTTAATGTTTAAATCATTAAAAGGTTTGCCTACATGTGTCCTCGCCTCTTTTAGGATGTTCTTCTCCGTGTGGCCGGCTGCACAGGAACAAGGACACGCATGAAGGATTTAAATAAACACCTATCACTGAACATGGACTGGAGCTGGAACTGTCCTGGGGTTAAGTGCTTCACTACCATCTGACAGTCACACGTTAATGTTCCACTTACAAAACAGGTTCAACTTTTACTCCGTGAAAACAAGAAGCCCCAATCCGAGCTGCACCGCAGCCAGAGCTCCCTGGCCCGGCTGCACGAGCCCTGATCCAGGAACAGATGAAGCAGGATTAAGCTTTAGCTTGTTTCAGGGGGTAATCTGGGTGGAGGCGTGCAGGTGAAGGTGTGAGTATGACACGGTGGGATTACGAAGAGGCTCGGGCCGTCCTGTTAGCGTGAACGAGCCGTTCTGTCCTCAGGTGACACTGACTCCGCCTTCTCAGAGACACCCAGGAAGTATGATGCGTGTTTTCGCTGCATGCTGCTGCTAAAAATGTGCTCGTCGGTCAGAAACCTCAGGAATGTTTGCGTGTGTGCTAATGTGCTGCGTCGTGGTGTGGTCTGAACAACAGAAGCACGCACCTGCTTCAGGCCTTCAGAACCACAGGACGGTGCCTTTAGCATCTTTTGAAGCCTTTGTTAGACACTGTTGACTGGAACTGCTGAAGGAGCTCCCACTCTGCAGCACATGTACACACAGGGCAGTGAGGCAGGCGTGGGTTTGGACCCAGGTCCAGGGAGTGTTCACGTGCAGCCACGCTCAGCAGGGCGGTGCTCCCTGCACCACCCGGCTGGTTTTGGGATGGGGGAACAATTCTTGTGGAACTGCAACAAGCAGCCGCCCACAGGGACAGCCTAGAACCGAGCTCCCAGTCCGCACAGTGTCTTACTCCCCACACCCGGATCATCAGCACTCACTCCAAGTACCAGTCAGACACAGTCCCACTCAACTGGAACGCTTTGCACAACGTCCCACACTTTATTTCTGCCATCTGACACCCAGAGGTGCTCAAGGGTCTCCATGGAAAAACACCAAACTGCTAAGCAGTTCTGCGCGGTCAAAACAAGAGTGCCTTACTCTTTAGACGTTAGTTCACTCTAACTATTGTCACTAAAAAGGAGTATTATTTGTATTAAATCACATGAAGTATCATTTTCATAATCAAAATGAAACATAATGTGACTGTGACCAGGAAGACAAAACGCAACGAAGACTGAGTTGTTTTAATTTGGAATTTAATTTCCCCAGAGCTTTTGTCAGAGTGTGCACTTTGGTGAACACGTCAGTGAACATGAGTCAGCCCTGATCTGGAGTCAGATATGAATGATCGGACTCACAGAAAGAAAAGCTTTGCAGAGAGTGGTGAAGGCTGCACAGAAGATGTTGGAGTCAGCCCTGATCTGGAGTCAGATATGAATGATCGGACTCACAAGGACAGTTCTGTCACTACTTGGACTTTCCCAGAACTCCTGTAGCTGCTTTTATAAACCTAGAGCTTACACACTGTGACACACCACTTAACATCATAAACACATTATTATTATTACTATTATTATTATTACTATTATTATTATTATTACTATTATTATTATTATAAAAATGGCATTCTCCACAAAAATGCCATGTGAGTGCTGAATGACTCGACTGTAAAAGCTGAAATTAAAACTTGTAGAAAAGCAACTTAACAGAAAGCAAAATTAGCTAAACAGATGCAAATACTACAATTTGCGAGAGCAGCTAAAAGTGCTACAGTAGATGCTAAAAAGCTAATTTAGCTAAATGATAGTGGAATATCTAAAATTTGTGTTATGACCTAAAAATAGCATAAGTATACAAAATGAAGCAGGTGTGATGAAACACATTTCAAGAACAACAAAAAAGGTTGAATCATGTCATCTGGACTTCGTTTTTTTGGGGTACGTTTCGCCCCTCCTGGGATGAGGGGCGAAACGTTTCTTTTTAACAAAAAAAACAAAGTCCAGATGACATGATTCAACCTTTTTTGTTGTTATATACCTGAA
>NC_056503.1:5609439-5611063 GCF_014905685.2 Nematolebias whitei
GATAATATAATATAATATAAGATAAGATAATATAAGATATGATATGATAATATGATAAGATAAGATAATATAAGATATGATATGACATGATAAGATAAGAAAAGATATTATATGTTATGATAAGATAAGATATGATATGATATGATATCATATGATATCATATTATAAGATAAGCTATGATAAGATATGATATTATAAGATAAGATAAGATATGAGATTATATTATAAGAAAAGATATAAGATAAGATATGATATTATAAGATAAGATAAGATATTATATGTTATGATAAGATAAGATAAGATATGATATTACAAGATAAGATAAGATATGATAAGATAAGATAAGATAAAATAAGATAAGATATGATATATATAATATGATAAGAAAAGATAAGATAAGATAAGATATGATATGATATGATATTATAAGATTAGATAAGATATGAGATTATATGATAAGATAAGATATGATATTATAAGATAAGATAAGATATTATATGTTATGATAAGATATGATAAGATAAGATATGATATTATAAGATAAGATAAGATATGATAAGATAAGATAAGATAAGATAAGATAAGCTATTATATGTTATGATAAGACAAGATATGATATGATATGATATCATATGATATCATATTATAAGATAAGCTATGATAAGATATGATATTATAAGATAAGATAAGATATGAGATTATATTATAAGATAAGATATAAGATAAGATATGATATTATAAGATAAGATAAGATATTATATGTTATGATAAGATAAGATAAGATATGATATTACAAGATAAGATAAGATATGATAAGATAAGATAAGATAAAATAAGATAAGATATGATATATATAATATGATAAGAAAAGATAAGCTAAGATGTGATATGATAAGATATGATAAGATAAGATAAGATATGAGATTATATTATAAGATAAGATATGATAAGATAAGACATGATATTACAAGATAAGATAAGATAAGATAAGATAAGATATGATATGATATAATATGATAAGAAAAGATAAGATAAGATAAGATATGATATGATATATATAATATGATATGATAAGATAAGATAAGATGTGATATGATAAGAAATGATAAGATAAGATATGAGATTATATTATAAGATAAGATATGATAAGATAAGATATGATATTATAAGATAAGATATTATATGTTATGATAAGATATGATAAGATAAGATATAATATTATAAGATAAGATAAGATATGATAAGATAAGATATGATATTACAAGATAAGATAAGATATGATAAGATAAGATAAGATATGATATGATATAATATGATAAGAAAAGATAAGATAAGATAAGATATGATATGATATATATGATATGATATGATAAGATATGATAAGATAAGATAAGATAAGATATGATATGATAAGATATGATAAGATAAGATAAGATGTGATATGATATGATAAGAGAAGATATGATATGATAAGATAAGATAAGATAAGATATGATAAGATATGATATGATATAAGATAAGATAAAATAAGATAGAACTTTATTGATCCTGCAGGAAATTGTTGTGCCAGAGTTTCAGTACAAAGGAACATACACAAGGAATCACACAAGATATAAAAAATAAC
>NC_056503.1:5611163-5612466 GCF_014905685.2 Nematolebias whitei
TTACTGTCACTGTTACTGTTACTGTCTCACTGTCACTGTCTCACTGTGAATTTTACTGTCACTGTTACTGTTACTGTCACTGTTACTGTCTCACTGTCACTGTCTCACTGTCACTGTCTCACTGTTACTGTCACTGTTACTGTCACTGTTACTGTTATTGTCTCACTGTCACTGTCTCACTGTCACTGTTATTGTTACAGTTACCGTTACCGTTACTGTTACTGTCACTGTTACTGTCTCACTGTCACTGTCTCACTGTCACTGTGACTTTTACTCTCACTGTTTCACTGTCACTGTCACTGTTACTGTCACTGTTACTGTCTCATTGTCACTGTCTCACTGTTACTTTCACTGTCACTGTCTCATTGTCACTGTCACTGTTACTGTCACTGTTACTGTTATTGTCTCACTGTCACTGTCTCACTGTCACTGTTATTGTTACCATTACTGTCACTGTTACTGTTACTGTCACTGTTGTCACTGTTACTGTTACTGTCACTGTTACTGTTATTGTCTCACTGTCACTGTCTCACTGTCACTGTTATTGTTACCGTTACTGTTACTGTCACTGTTACTGTTAATGTCTCACTGTCACTGTCACTGTCACTGTTACTGTTACTGTTACTGTCACTGTTACTGTCTCACTGTCACTGTCACTGTTACTGTTACTGTTACAATCACTGATACTGTTACTGTTACTGTCTCACTGTCACTATCTCACTGTTACTTTCACTGTCACTGTTACTGTCACTGTTACTGTTATTGTCTCACTGTCACTGTTATTGTTACCGTTACTGTCACTGTTACTGTTACTGTTACTGTCACTGTTACTGTTAGTGTTACTGTCACTGTTACTGTTATTGTCTCACTGTCACTGTCTCACTGTCACTGTTATTGTTACAGTTACCGTTACTGTTACTGTTACTGTCACTGTCACTGTCACTGTCACTGTTACTGTTACTGTTACTGTCTCACTGTCACTGTCTCACTGTTACTGTCACTGTTACTGTCACTGTTACTGTTATTGTCTCACTGTCACTGTCTCACTGTCACTGTTATTGTTACAGTTACCGTTACTGTTACTGTTACTGTTACTGTTACTGTTACTGTCACTGTTACTGTCTCACTGTCACTGTCTCACTGTCACTGTGACTTTTACTTTCACTGTTTCACTGTCACTGTTACTGTCACTGTTACTGTCTCACTGTCACTGTCTCACTGTTACTTTCACTGTCACTGTCTCATTGTCACTGTCTCTGTTACTGTCACTGTTACTGTTATTGTCTCACTGTCACTGTCTCAC
>NC_056503.1:5612566-5613682 GCF_014905685.2 Nematolebias whitei
CTGTTACTGTCACTGTTACTGTTATTGTCTCACTGTCACTGTCTCACTGTCACTGTTATTGTTACCATTACTGTCACTGTTACTGTTACTGTCACTGTTGTCACTGTTACTGTTACTGTCACTGTTACTGTTATTGTCTCACTGTCTCACTGTCACTGTTATTGTTACCGTTACTGTTACTGTCACTGTTACTGTCACTGTTACTGTTAATGTCTCACTGTCACTGTCACTGTTACTGTTACTGTCACTGTTACTGTCTCACTGTCACTGTCACTGTTACTGTTACTGTTACTATCACTGATACTGTTACTGTTACTGTCTCACTGTCACTATCTCACTGTTACTTTCACTGTCACTGTTACTGTCACTGTTACTGTTATTGTCTCACTGTCACTGTCTCACTGTCACTGTTATTGTTACCGTTACTGTTACTGTCACTGTTACTGTTACTGTCACTGTTACTGTTACTGTTACTGTTAATGTCTCACTGTCACTGTCACTGTCACTGTTACTGTCTCACTGTCACTGTCACTGTCACTGTTACTGTCTCACTGTCACTGTCACTGTTACTGTTACTGTCACTGTTACTATCATTGATACTGTTACTGTCACTGTTACTGTCACAGTTACTGTCACTGTTACTGTTACTGTCATCTTAGAGGTTAGCGGTGTAGCATATTAGCTTCCACAATTATTATTTTTTTTAACCTGTTTAGCAATAGCAAAGCTATTTTTTAGCTAGTGGAATATGGGTTAGGGCAGCACGGTGGTGCACTTGCTAGAGCTGCTGCCTCTCAACGAGAAGGTTGTCAGATCAAATCCTGGCCCGGAGCCTTTCTGAGTGGAGTTTGTTTGTTCTCTCCGTGCTGCATTGGTTTTCTCCAGGTACTCCAGTTTCTTCCCACAGACCAAAATGTGCATGTTAGACTGATTGGTGACTAAATTGTCTCTAGGTGAGAGTGAGAGAGTGAATGGTTGTTTGTCTCATTTGTCTCTGTGTGTCCCTGTGATGGACTGGAGACCTGTCCAGGGTGTACCCCGTCTCACGCACAGTGATGGCTGGACATGACATGGGCACCAGAGACCCCCATGACCTGCAAAAGAAGAAGCAGATAA
>NC_056503.1:5613782-5616321 GCF_014905685.2 Nematolebias whitei
CATGGGCACCAGAGACCCCCATGACCTGCAAAAGAAGAAGCAGATAAAGATTATGGATGGATGGGTGGAGGGTTGGTTGGATGTATGGATGGATGGATAGAATATTGGTTAGTGAAGCTAACTTTTTGGTTAGCTGTGTCTACCTCTTAAAATGTGACACACAAGTGGAAACTGTGGCCCAACAGAAACGTCACTAACATTCATGACAGCAGAACTCTTTTGGCTCTCTGTTGAGGTGTGAATGTTTGTTGAAGGTTCCATTCAATGTTTTCAACATTTTCCGAAGGGGGGCTAGGGGGGGGGGGGGGGGGGGGGGTCAAAGACTGGTGTACGCTTATCAAATGAGTAAAAATGTTGACTGTCCTTCATACGCCCTGAATGACCGACATGTTGCGATTCTCCTGCATGGCAAATATTTGGCTCATTCAAAAAATTGCAAAATGGCTGCACGGACCAGTCATTCCTCAAACGATTCATAAATCACAGTTGAAGTGTCCACGTCCTGCTTAGATGTGAGCTTCAAGCGAAACCCAAAGAGGCGGATCAGAACCGGGCTGAAGCAGAGCGCGATGCATTAAATGTGTGTTGGATGTCTCCGCCGTGTCAGTCATTAAACTTAATGGATTAACTCACTTTAGTGATCCTCTTTGTAGTTAACTATTTTTAAAAACTAACTACAAAGTTGATGTGCATCATCATCAATATTGCCACAGTAATAAATCTGTTGTTGTTTAATCTCGCAAGCGGGCAGTCGTAGCTAATGCTAATGCAGTTCAGCTGACAGAATGTTTCTGCTAATTTAGTTATTAATTCTTAATTTAGTTCTAATTAAACATTATTAACACTAAATGACTAATATTTGTAGGCCCTAGATTAAAGTAAAGATTTGTGTCTTTGTTTAACTTAATTTAATTTCCCCTCAAGCTCGTGAAGTTCTCTCTGTGAGAGAGTCACGTCCCAGAGAGACAGTGTGAGCTGCAAAGGATGCTGGGTAGACTTGTGGGAATCATGTGTGCAATGTTTACAACGCTGCTGAGTGCAGAAATGATTTGTTTTTGTTAATGTCCAGTTCTGGTTTGGCATTTGAGTTGAAGTGTCTGTTTTTGGTGTAAACTGACACCACGAGTCAGAGCTTGTTCCTGGGGTGTGTTGTGGGAAAGGACTCGTACTCTAGCGTGATATCACAGGGTAACGCATAGCCTAGTTTAGCTTAGCATAGCATTGTTTCATGTAAGTCAACATTTTCTTGTACGCTTTTTGGGGGGTCTTGAAAAATCATACGTTCTTTAGGCTCATGAAATTGTTGAAAATTGAGAATGAGCCCTAAGTAAATACGTAACCTCTCTGAACCTGGACTGTGGTTCTTACAGTGGAACCACACACTGAGCAGCAGATACAGTTCTACTTTCAGTTTGTTCAGTCAAGCTTGAAGTGTGTCATAAGATGAATTAGGTCTGTAAAGTTTTACACTTCCTTAATGTGATCAAGATGACGAGGACAAAAGGTTGAAGTATTGATCTGTCCGTGTACAAAGTAACAACTTACACATTGTCTTATTTACACTTTTGTCTCCCTGTTTCTTCTGTACAGTTTTTGGGATCTAATAACTTTAGCAAACTTTCAGCAGGTGGAACGAGTCAGGTATTAAAATGTTCAGCGTATTCAGGATAGATGCCATGAACTTTGGTGTTCGCAGTTGTGTTTCAGAAATGAACTTCTTTGGGTTTACAGTGAACCCTCGCTATAACGCGGTTCACCTTTCACGTCTCGCTGCTTCACGGATTTGCATCGTGCATTGTGTTCTGCATTCTGATTGGCTAAACAGTCTCTCCAGTACAGTAGTTATTTGTAAAAAAAACATTTATACAGTACTTTTATTTGTTAAACAAATGTTTGGGCCTGTAAAAAGGTTTTGTTCTTTGGTTTGAATGTATTATGGAGTATTTCATTGTATAATAATTGTAAAAAAAAATTAAGGTTACTACTTCACGGATTTCGCCTATCACGGGTTCTTTTTGGAACGTAACCCCCGTGAAAAACGAGGGTTCACTGATTAAAAAAACAGATTTAAAATTTGAGTTAATTTTAGCTTTTTCCTACAGATGGGACAATTTTTAACTTTCAGACATTCTTTTACTGGTTCTGTTGTTAGCTACTGTTTTGCTAATATTTGCTTTTAGCTTCCATTATTTTTTTTTCTAGTTTTAGGATTTAGTTACAAGTTTAGCTTTTTGCTGGATTTTAATTTTAAATACATTTTTTCTAACCTAGTTTTAGTTTTAAGACCTGTTACCCCAATTTCACAATTATACATTTACATTTAGTTGTCCTTATTTTTTAAATTCACTGATTTGCTAATTTTAGCTTTTAGCTACAATTTTTTATTAATAATCTCAACATTTACCTGCTCTTAAGATAGTTTTATCCTTTAATGTTTCTGTCTGCACCTGACCTGTTTTAGACCTTAATTGTTGGTATTTTTTATATTCTTTGTTATTTTTTATATCTTGTGTGATTCCTTGTGTATGTTCCTTTGTAC
>NC_056503.1:5616421-5618107 GCF_014905685.2 Nematolebias whitei
CCATCCATCCATCCATCCATCCATCCATCCATCCATCCATCCATCCAATATCTTTTACCCGCTTCTTCCTTTATGGGTCACAGGGGTCACTGGTGCCCATGTCCAGCTTTCACTGTGTGAGAGGCGGGGACACCGTGGACAAGTCTCCAGTCCATCACAGAGACACATAGAGACAAACAACCATTCACGCTCACTCACACCTAGGGACAGTAGCGTTACCATTCAGACTAACATACATGTTCTTGATCTGTGGGAGAAACTGGAGTACCTGGAGAAAACCCATGTAGCACGGAGAGAACATGCAAACTCCACCCAGAAAGGCCCCGGACTGGGAGTTGAACCGGCGACCTTCTCGCTGAGAGGTGGCAGCTCTACCAACTGTGCCACCGTGCCGCCCCACTGAAACATGCATGTTAGGTTAATTGTCCCTGGTTGTAAGTGAGAGACAATGGTTGTCTCGTTTGTCTCTATGTGTCTCTGTGATGGACTTGGACATGTCCACGGTGTCCTCGACCTCTCGCACAGTGACTGGGTACCAGCAGCCCCCGCAGCCCGGAAAGGAAAAAGGGCATAGACTCAAAATCAACCAGTACGTTTAATTTATTTATGGCTGGTGGTGATTTACAAGCATCATGTCCTGTGATGGTCAGAAGAACTTGTGCACAGAGCGTTCTGGTCCGGACGCTGCAGCATCTTGGTCTTCCTTTAGGCCCGTGATCGTACAAGCACGGACGATTAATCTTTTATTTTTATTTTTATTGACAATATTAATATCGACATGTCTCTAGTCCAGTTCCATCAATTCTGTTTTTAACTCTCCTCATGAGATGCTGCCTGTTGCTGTGTTTCTGTTCTGTAGAGAAGATGCAGTCAGATTATCTGTACCTGATGGTGATTATAATCCCCAGAGAGATAATCTGGTGTTCTTTAGTGTTGCAATTGTATAAAAGTCATATAAAGCAACAACATCTGGCCAGAGGCAGGTAGGGAATTAAAGTGTAAGGTTCTTTACAAGCTCATAAATCAGAGTCTAGTTTACAGAATAATCTGTTTAGATCAAACCTGTCATCTCCGAACATCACTCCGAAACTAATCTGTCACCAGAAATCATTGGAAATGATATCCTGATGCATCATTGGAAATGATGACTTCACTTTTAATAAATCAAATCTTTAGTTTGTTTCAGTCACCTGGTCAAGTTTTGATCTCGTGTTTTGTGCGTTTGTTTTAGGCCATTGAAGCTGTGTGTGTATTAACGGTACATTTTGACTGAAGGGCTTCTTTACAGCTTGTTCTTTACTCTTATTGTTTTATTGTTGGACGTTTATTTAAACGTGGAAGGAAGAAGTGGAGTTAAAGTTCTGGACCAAAGAGCTGATCAGTCTTCTTGTCCGTGCTGTGTTCACAACTGCTCTGGCTCTTGTTTTTCCTCTGGGAGACATCGAGACCTAAAGCTCTTGAGTACCTAACCCACACTTTGCAGATAAACTCAAGAGTCTTTTAAACTTTATTTCTGGTCCCCCCACCCCCGTAGAAGCTTTAGCTGTTTGCTCCTGTTGCCAGCAGCTCACCAGGCTTCAGCTGTTTGGACACAAACATCAGCGTCCAACTGTCCCTGCAGCTGATGAGCAACAGTCCACCTGCTGGTGTGTTTGCTTTGAAAGCATGGGAAGGTAAATACTTCAC
>NC_056503.1:5618207-5620259 GCF_014905685.2 Nematolebias whitei
TCCATCCATCCATCCATTCATCCATCCATCCATCCATCCATCCATCCATCCATCCATCCATCCATCCATCCATCCATTCATTCATTCATCATCTTTACCCGCTTCGTCCTTTTCCGGTCACAGGGGTCACTGGTGTCCATATCCAGGCATCACTGTGCGAGAGGCGGGGTACACCCTGGACAGGTCTCCAGTCCATCACAAAGACACATAGAGACAAACGAGACAAAAAAAATCATTCGCTCTCTCACTCTCACCTAGGGACAATTTAGAGTTACCAATCAGTCTAACATACATGTTTTTGGTCTGTGGGAGGAAACTGGAGTACCCAGAGAAAACCCACGTATGCACGGAGAGAACATGCAAACTCCACCCAGAAAGGCCCCTGGCCAGGATTTGATCTGGCAACCTTCCCACTGAGAGGTGGCAGCTCTAGCAACTACTCGACCATGTCGTCCCATTCAGACCTACATTAGGTTTAATTATGTAATTCTCTGTCAAAGCAGAGACAGAAGATTATAACCCATGAAACTCCATGGAGCGCTGTGTTTAACCCCACTCTGACCCTTGGGTCAAAATGACCCATGAGGCCTCAGTGGAGATTAAATCATTTTGGCCCAAGGGCAGCAGTGGGTACAAAGTGGCAGAACACTGCTCAGAGTGTTGAGCACATTATGGTCCACAAACAATCAGAATCAGCATAAAACCAAAGAGAACCTCGTCCATACAACGTTAAGGACTTTGATAAAACAGTACATTATGACGTTGAGCTGGTTGTTTAATAATCGTTAAACAGCCGGCAGCAGAACAACTTTATTTAAACCCCGAAACGTCCACTGCTTGTGTAGGTCACTTGGATGGATCGTGTTCAGACAGTCATGAGCCTCCAGATGTGGTCTGATTGAGCAGGTTTTCAACGCACATGGTTCTTTAGACTTCTGTTTAGTGCTATTCAATAACAATCAGCTAGCTAAATATCATTTTCAATAGTAGGTGTGAAAACTGTGCTTTACAGTCAAAAACAACAATCCTAGAAAACAAGGTACGTATTGTCATGACAACATGGAAAAAACTGGTATTTGATCAGATAAAGAATGAAACAAGCCAGAACTAGTCAGCATGTCTTCCTTTCTTTAGACAAACCTCAAAGTCCCATGAGTGAACTGGAATATGAGCACAAGTTCACAGGCTTTAGTTCATATATGATGATCTTAATCCTCAACACAGGCAATCATTTAACTAGCCCCTGTATTGTTGTGTGTTAAAGTGCACGTCCATGTGAGCTGACACGAAATGTCCCATCAAGTCACAGCCATTGAACAGTAAACCCTGAAACACAGCGCTTAGATGAACTGGTTTACAGTGTCTGCAGCCCGAGTGTCCAGTCCACCCTGCAGCTGCATGTGAGCGCAGACAGGCAGACAAACGTCCTCACAGAAGCCCGTTAGTGCACGTTCAGTCTTTGGCTGGGTAACGTGCACACAGTGGATGTTGTGCATTAAGCAGTCTCTCTGAAGATGCTCTACGTTGAAGGAGCCGTGCAGTGAGTGCATCGATGGTGTCAGGGCTGCACAGCCAATCATCTTCCACCACCAGCTGCCATTTAAAGAGCTTCACCTCCGACCTACAGCAGAGACATGAACATGGAACGGTGGAGCAGCGGCTGACGGCCTGAACTCTGGGAGGTCCTGCCCTCCACGTTACCTTCAATCAACAGGCCAGCTGTTATCTCCAGCTGGACCCCTGACAACAACCATGACCCCCCCCCCCCCCCCCAACAAACTTCTCTTTTAGTTTCACTCCACGTGTGTGTTCTTCATAAAGTTCAACACAAGGTCATTTGGCTTTTCTTGTGAAGGTCAAACTGTTAACCATGAAGTACCACTTCTCCATGGGCAGACACAAAATTATGGATAAAGCAAACAGTGTTATTATTATTATTATTGTTATTATTATTATTATTATTATTATTGTATCTCAGCGTGATTATTCATACACTATATCCCACATACTTCACCTTTCAGTAGATACTGGTCCAAACAGGTTGGGACCAGC
>NC_056503.1:5620359-5625881 GCF_014905685.2 Nematolebias whitei
GTGAAGTATTTACCTTCCCATGCTTTCAAAGCAAACACACCAGCAGGTGGACTGTTGCTCATCAGCTGCAGGGACAGTTGGACGCTGATGTTTGTGTCCAAACAGCTGAAGCCTGGTGAGCTGCTGGCAACAGGAGCAAACAGCTAAAGCTTCTACGGGGGTGGGGGGACCAGAAATAAAGTTTAAAAGACTCTTGAGTTTATCTGCAAAGTGTGGGTTAGGTACTCAGAGCTTTAGGTCTCGATGCCTCCCAGAGGAAAAACAAGAGCCAGAGCAGTTGTGAACACAGCACGGACAAGAAGACTGATCAGCTCTTTGGTCCAGAACTTTAACTCCACTTCTTCCTTCCACGTTTAAATAAACGTCCAACAATAAAACAATAAGAGTAAAGAACAAGCTGTAAAGAAGCCCTTCAGTCAAAATGTACCGTTAATACACACACAGCTTCAATGGCCTAAAACAAACGCACAAAACACGAGATCAAAACTTGACCAGGTGACTGAAACAAACTAAAGATTTGATTTATTAAAAGTGAAGTCATCATTTCCAATGGTTTCTGGTGACAGATTAGTTTCGGAGTGATGTTCAGAGATGACAGGTTTGATCTAAACAGATTATTCTGTAAACTAGACTCTGATTTATGAGCTTGTAAAGAACCTTACACTTTAATTCCCTACCTGCCTCTGGCCAGATGTTGTTGCTTTATATGACTTTTATACAATTGCAACACTAAAGAACACCAGATTATCTCTCTGGGGATTATAATCACCATCAGGTACAGATAATCTGACTGCATCTTCTCTACAGAACAGAAACACAGCAACAGGCAGCATCTCATGAGGAGAGTTAAAAACAGAATTGATGGAACTGGACTAGAGACATGTCGATATTAATATTGTCAATAAAAATAAAAATAAAAGATTAATCGTCCGTGCTTGTACGATCACGGGCCTAAAGGAAGACCAAGATGCTGCAGCGTCCGGACCAGAACGCTCTGTGCACAAGTTCTTCTGACCATCACAGGACATGATGCTTGTAAATCACCACCAGCCATAAATAAATTAAACGTACTGGTTGATTTTGAGTCTATGCCCTTTTTCCTTTCCGGGCTGCGGGGGCTGCTGGTACCCAGTCACTGTGCGAGAGGTCGAGGACACCGTGGACATGTCCAAGTCCATCACAGAGACACATAGAGACAAACGAGACAACCATTGTCTCTCACTTACAACCAGGGACAATTAACCTAACATGCATGTTTCAGTGGGGCGGCATGGTGGCACAGTTGGTAGAGCTGCCACCTCTCAGCGAGAAGGTCGCCGGTTCAACTCCCAGTCTGGGGCCTTTCTGGGTGGAGTTTGCATGATCTCTCCGTGCTACGTGGGTTTTCTCCAGGTACTCCAGTTTCTCCCACAGATCTAGAACATGTATGTTAGTCTGAATGGTAACGCTACTGTCCCTAGGTGTGAGTGAGCGTGAATGGTTGTTTGTCTCTATGTGTCTCTGTGATGGACTGGAGACTTGTCCACGGTGTCCCCGCCTCTCACACAGTGAAAGCTGGACATGGGCACCAGTGACCCCTGTGACCCATAAAGGAAGAAGCGGGTAAAAGATATTGGATGGATGGATGGATGGATGGATGGATGGATGGATGGATGGATGGATGGATGGATGGATGGATGGAGTAAACCCATCGTACACGAGGAGAACATGCAAACTTCACCCAAAAAAAGGTCTCAGGCTGGGATTTGAACCTGCAACCTCCACTGTGTGCCCAGAAATTGATCAGGTTGGATGAAGTAGTTCTGCTTTGATACGTCAGATGGATTCAAGCCGACAACTCAGCTGTCAGGTGTCACATATGTTGCCATGGTGACAGACTGCCCTGCTTTCCTTCTGGAAATGAAAACTCCAGTTAAGTGTAAATCAGTGATCACACACCTGTTCTGTGGGATTAATAATCCTGACCCAGTGCTCTTAACCCCCCTGCTGCCCTGGGGTCAAAACGACCCAACAGGACCCCAGGGCAGCAGGGGGTGGATCAGAGCTGTTTAAAGGTGGGTCTCAGCAGCTTGGATCAGAGCAGGAAGGCTGCAGCACTTTGGACCGAGGTGTGTCTGGTTGTTGAGTTAGTCCTGTCTGTCCTCACAAAGACATGTCCAACCTTCAGCAGGGGACATGTCCCGGTCAGGAGCTTCTCGGTGTGAGACCTTCCCACAGCTGCACAGCTTTGAGGACCTTCAGTCCACTCACTCAGACAGGCTGTCCCAATGCCCGGTGTCCCGACACACACGCAGCGCTTCACGCAGCCAAAGTGCAGCTGTTAGGAGCTGAAGAGCGCGCGACAAACAGCTAAAACAAGATAAACATACCTGAGAAGAGCCGAGGTCAATGTACTGGTGAAGGTCTGTCTGTCAGATGTTCTGGTACCGAGTGGGTCCAGTTCGTGTCTCCAGCTGTGTGTCCTGCAGCTGCCTCAGAACCACCGGGCTCGTGTGGATCCGCTGTGGGAGTGGTGTGATCATTTCCCTCTTCCTTTTCTGTCATGAAGGGCAGAGCAGCCCGCATTACCAGGAAGTTAACCAGAGACCCATCCCACAGCTCCCACAGCTCCCACAGGAGCCGTGGAGCTGCTGCCAGTCGACTGAGCGCCATGTCCTCCGGACCGACTCGACCCTGGACCTCTGTCTGGAAACAATCCACTCCCAGCAGTTCAACATGTCTCCTGTTAAACATCAAAACGAAACTTCCCACAAGCACAACACATGAAGTACATGAGGTATGGAAGTCCATTACTGCCCAAAATTATCCTCAGTCATAAAATACAAACCATCCCCAAATATGGCTTACGCCTTATTCACACGGGATTAGTTTTACCTAGGGACCACATGTAATAAATAAATTACTCCCCACGTCTGCTTTTTATGTGCGCATTGCACGGTATAACCAAAGCCTGAGATTTAGCTGAAATTTACAGACATCTTCCGGATATGATGTTAACACGCTGCGTTGTTACAACCGGAGGTCTCAGGCGTTGATGCGGTTTTACGAATTAGCACAAAAAAATAAAATAAAAAGAATGCACAATATAAAATTGTCTTCTTGTTGAGGAAGAAGCACGTCCGACCAGCCGGTTTAAGAGGTTAACAAAAAAGGTCACGTTAACGCTCAGATGGACAGTTGTCACGGCCGCGCGCGTCCGTTGACCCGCCGGTTGAAATGGATTTGCGACCTGTCCATGGTGTCCTCCGCCTCTCGCACAGTGATGGCTGGACATGGGCACCAACAACCCCCGCTACCCAAAAAGGAAGAAGCGGGTAAATATGATGGATGGATGGGTCAGCTGATCATGCATGCGTCTCCACACCTGCTGTCATCTGCAGTGAAGGAAGTAGCAGTATCTACAAAAGCCAAAGTGAGCAGCACGTTCATTTAAAATAGCCTTGTTCTTTATTTTTCCAAATGATTTTTGCTTGAACAAAAACAAAAACCGCCTCATTACGTATCGGATCCCGCCCATTTCTGTCCAAATCACAGAGATGCCTATTCACATTGGATTATTATTATTATCACAGGACCTCAGAGTTCAGCAAAATATAGTAGATAATGTGCGGGGGAATTTTCACTTTACATATTACTGACATGGTCGATTCGCACGGGATTAACAACACAGACAATCTCCGTAATTATTACAAATAGCATGTGGTCCCGGTAAAACTAATCCTGTGTGAATAGGACTTTAGTTTCTCATCATCATTTTTCTTCTTCTTTCAGCTGCTCCTTCTTCAGGGGTCACTACAGTGATCTAACTCACGCAAAGACTTGATGATTGTTTTTACGCCGGATGTCCTTCCTGACACAACCACAGACCGCTGAGCTATCACAGCCCTCTGTGTGGAGTAGATGGTGGGGATTAAGGGCCTTGCTCAAGGGCACAGAGTGGGGGTAAATGAGGGTGGAGGCAGGTGTGGGTGTTTCATCTATCCCACCCACATTTTGATGTTGTTGGTCCAGGGAGTCGAACCAGCGACCTTCCGATCACAGGCCCACCTTCTCTAACCTCTGCACCACCACTCTCCCACAATGTCTCATCATCATTATGAAATGGAATCTTGTATTTATGGCATCTAATAATTATGAGATACTGTTTTACAACCATCACTCATTAACTTGTAATTATGATTTTACGCCTCATTAATGCTCTCATTAATATAAATTACTTTAGTGTCCAATACTCATGACAACCTCTTGTAATTAAGAGATACTATCATAAAATGGCGAGCTATATCCTGTAATTTATGCAATATATATAATTTTATGTATCTCATAGTTATGTGATAGTATCTGAAAATAATGACTCAAATTCTCATTATTTGAAATGAGCTATGTTTATGACATTTCATATTAAGAGATATTCTCTCAAAACTGGCTTAGTAACTCATAATTATGACTTAGCATTTCATAATTATACGTTAAAATCGTATAATTATGACTGAGTTGTTATGAGATAAGATTTCAGAATTGTGGCTTGGTTTCTCAGTAATGAGACAGAGTCTGATATTTATGACAGTACTGCATAAGTATGAAATACTAGCTCATAATTATGACTTACAGATGTTTGTTTGTTATCAAAGTGGCATAAATGACCTTCTACACATGTCAGGGTTATGGACAGAAAAAACTAGAGGCCAGAGCAAACTTTACAGACAACATTTCATCTTTTTATCATAAATTATGTATAAACTAACATGAAATACTCAAAGTGTGCTATTCATTTCTTCATCCCCTCATCAGCACTTTGGAGGAGTTCTTCTACCATCTGCTGTCAATAAAAGTGCTACTGCATGTCCTCGCAGGGTTTGATCAACTCTGGGTTTAATGAGCCTATTTTAAAGAGAAACATGTCAAAATGAGTACATTAAATACTCTGTGCTTTTACTTTTTTATTCCGATCGCTCATTTTTTGGTAAAAACCAAGAACATGGAAACAAAAACAAAACATTAAAGGCCTAGGAGTCCTTGAAGGAAGTTTTAGACTAAAATCATTTTAAATGAGGCAACAGTTGAATTTGTTTTTGTGTTTGTGAGGTCAATTTATTGCGGTGGCCATCTTGAATAGGATTGAGAGGCAGGCCCAATGGTTATTTTCTGATTGTTTCATTAAAATCAGGTCAGCGGATCATGAGATGTTTTGCTAACAGACAGAGCTGAGTCCACAAAGTTAATGACCAGATTTGAAACAAATATTTTCTGCATGTGTTAGTGCTCGGAGTGTGTGCTGAGATCAGTGACAGCTGCTGTCACGCCCAGTTTTAGTTTGAGATTTGTGGAACTGATGAGTTATGGCCTTTTTGTTGGTTACCTCTGGTCGGTTGGTTTTGGCAGCCATCTTGATTTAGGTTGCCTTAAGTTAACCAGTTTTAGATGTACATCAGTGGTTACTTTCTGCAAGTTACATTAAAAATTTGGGCAGGGGTCTCTGGGACAACCTGTGAACCTGTCACCATTCATCTCATGGTTTGGGG
>NC_056503.1:5625981-5631369 GCF_014905685.2 Nematolebias whitei
ACCTATTACACACCTATTACACATCTATTACACACCCGTCACACACCTATTCTACACCTATGACATACCTATCACACCTATCTCACACACACCTATTACACACCTATTACACATTTATTACACACCTATTACACATCTATCACATATCTATTACACACCTAGTACACACCTACCACACACCTATTATACACCTATTACACACCGATTACCCATCTATCACACACCTATCACACACCTATTACACACCTATTACACACCGATTACACATCTATCACACACCTATTACTGCAGCCTGTCATGCAGAACAGTAAGGTTCCATGACAGCTTCTATGCAACCACCATTACCTTTGACTTTTGAATCACTTGAAATAATCCAAGACTTTAATTTTTTTTTTTTATCCATCTGTTATTTGATTGTTTGTATTTTATTTCTGATACATTTCTTGCACAAATTGCAAATGTTTGCACTTACATGTATACAGTACAGCCTCCCCTTTTTTGATCTGGTTCTTATTCTTCTTAGTCTATTTTATTCTATTTTTTTTACATTCTTCTTTGATACTCTTTTATAGTTTATCCAGCTAGTTCATGCTTGTGACCAAATTTGCAACATAAGTTTGTTCTGCAGTGCATCTCTGATGTTATGTTGAATGACAACAAAGATAATCTGAGTCTATTACCTTTAGGCAGTGATAAGAGCTAAACGTAAAGTCAGGACCTCCTGATAGTCCAGCTGATGAACAGCAGCTCTGTCCTGCCACGGCAGACATGACTGCAGTTACACAACATGAACCTTCCTCACACGGTGACCTTGACCCAGCATGAAACATGGCAGGGCTGTAATAAGACTGCACTGCCAGAGGGGGGGGGGGGGTGATCGATTCAGAACGGGACAAACTGCAACCAGTTCCCAAACACACACACCCACACACACATCCTCACACATGTTGTATCCTGTATCTAAGGCGGTGTTAGACTGGCAGACTGCTGATGAAAGGCTGGTCATGACCCCCCACCCCCCACCCCCACCCTCTGTCCCCTCAATAAACCAACACACACAAACTTCACCTGTATGGTTGTATAACACACAGGCAAGACCCTAGATTTATTCAAAATATATATATTTGAAATCTAACAGTATGCAGAATTTAAATATACCGTATTTGGACGCTCGTCTAAATGAAAGGCTCGTTTAAAAACGGCACGGGGCACCGGGTAAGAGACTCGATGCACGGCTCTCATAACGTCCATGCAGGGTGATGTGACCTTGGAGGAATGTGGAAAGGGGAACAAATGAAGCAGAGTACAGGAATGCCTTTGTTGTTTCCTCTCGTCCAGGCTACAGTACATTCCTGAACTCCCCAGTCATCAGTAAGCAGGGGGCACGGGCGGCACGGGGGCACAGCGGGCTGCGTCGGCCACGTCACATTCCTTTTACTGGAACTCCAAATCTCACATCAGCCCATGATTTAACTGTAGCAACGAGAGGAGTGCTTTTCCCCAGGTCCCCCCATCATTCTGTACATGCTATACTCACAGACATTAGACAGCAGCTGCCTCCTACGTGCATCCTGCACATACAGCGCACGTGTCAAAGCAAAGGCCTGCAGGACAGATATCTGTAACAGTTTGATCCAAGAGCAGGCACACTCATCTGTGACGAGTTATATCACTTTTTATTTGTCTTTAAACACTGAGCACACTGGCCAACATGAAACTAAACAATGAAGCTTGAATTTTTTAGACTTTCTTCATTTTAACCTGGACAGAGCAACAACATGATCCAACGCCTGCTGATACAGTCGAGCACAGATGTCACGGATCGGACGTGAACAAATGTGCATCGGAGCAACATTTTCTGCCTTCGTGTGTGTTTTCTTTTTGTCCTTTAGCTAGGCTCTTCATTTTGGCCTCCTGTGTACCGTACTTTTCTGCTGTAAGGCGCATTGAGCGAAACACAGCAGTCAGACAAGTCAAACTTTATTCAGCTCATTCACAATAACCACATGCAATCAGTTCCAGGTCAGTGAACACAACCAGAGTTAACACATACCTGATTATAAGGCTCACTGTGGATTTTTGAGAAAATAAAGGATTTTAAGTGCAACTTGTAGTCCAAAACATACAGTAACTGAATTTGTGCACCACATGCACAACATTTAGATCACTAGATGTGTTTTCTGATGGTTACATCACTAATGCAGAAACTTTAGACTGAACAAACAGATCCCTCAAAATCATTCAACTAAACTCAACTCTTGAACCTGACAAAGCGCTGCGCTCCTTGAGGTCAAGAACATTGTTCTAAAACGTACATTTACCAAGAAATGTTTTCACAGACGACACAGAGCTTCACTAAACCCACACTGTGCACAGTCCCAGCACACAGCCGTTATCTAGAGGGAGAGCAGCTTTTTAATGACCTACATGTTTTTATTTATTTATTTTTCTTGTCCAGGCTTTTCCTGGCAGCAGTTTGCTGATTTTAGTTGGAGCCATCCAATAATAGTTTAGAGCAAACCAGAACCGTTTAGTTTGCACAAACTGAATTAACTTGCAGTAAGCTGTCAGCACCAATTCAGACATGATGGAAATATATTTATTCAAACGGATGACTTTCAAAAACATTCTGATTAAATATATACATATACATATATACACACACATATATATATATATGTATATGTATATGTATATGTATATGTATATGTATATGTATATGTATATGTATATATATGTGTGTGTGTGTGTGTGTGTGTGTATACAAGCTGACAACAACTATCCACAGATATGGTTAAAACCCTTGTTTGTGTGGTGAACTATCTGTTTCATCTTTTAGGAGACATTTGTTGGTCAGAGACATCTTGGATCTCTCCTGCTTGTTACCATGCAGGTTTGTTTGGGACCATTGTTCCACCTCATGTACCACATGTGATGTGAACAACAATAAAGAGCCTTGCCCTTGACCTTGATGACCCCCCTTCCCCCCCCAAGAAAAATAGCTGACTGTAAAATTATCTCATGAACGTTAGAATAATTTGAGGCATTTAATAATTAATTTGAAGCATTGTTTATCCAGGGTGGAATGATTATAATCCAGAATTGTGTGCACATTTGAGTTTATTGAGGGTGTTCTCTGATCCAACAGGGTCAGATATGAACGTACATCTAAAAATCAAATATCCTGAAACAGTAAAAAGAATTGTCAATCATTTCAGAAAGTGAAACTTATATTTTACATAGCCAACAATTTTCAGTCAGGTCATCTGGACAGTTTTTTTGTTGTTGTGCTGAAACGTTTCACCTTCCATCCAGAAGGCTTCATCAGTCAAGGAAACACACAACACAAAACTGATTCTTCCCCCAACAGCTTACTCCAAAGTGGAACAAACCAGTTATGTCGGTGCGTTGGGTAACGTTTCAGCACAAAAAAAAAAAGAAACTGTCCAGATGACCTGACTGAAAAACATGTTGGATTGTATACCTGGATTACTGAGCATGGACTTTGTTGGTTTTGAACCAGTTTGACATGACTGTCGACGAGGGAGAGGGCCGGCACCAGAGGAGGGGGCGTGCCAAAGAGACTATCTTAGCACCAACAAAACTGGTTTGTTCCACTTTGGAGTAAGCTGTTAGGGGAAGAATTAGTTTTGTTGTGTGTTTCCTTGACTGATGAAGTCTTCTGGATCCAAGGAGAAACGTTTCAGCACAAAAAAAGAAACTGTCCAGATGACCTGACTGAAAAACATGTTGAATATGTGAAGAGGTTCAGTTATAAACTCCTGGTGTCACAGCCTGATCCAGACTGTCACATACAAAGCCATTTAAGGTAAAGGGCCGTCATGTATCTACTCCAAGTTCATTTCACCCCAGAGCACAGAGTCTCAGGGCACACAACCTGCACATGCTCAAAGTCCTTACTCTTCATGATGCTATCCACTTGGTGCAATGCACCGTACCATAGCATGATGCTACCACCACCATGCTTGACAGCTGTTACAGTGTCCTGATGTCTGACAGCCTCACCTTGACTCACCAAACTCCTTGTAACTGTGGCCAAACAGCTCCATCTTTGATTTGTCAAACTTTTCTCCAGAAGACATTGACTTGTCCACTGAAGGTGTCCATCTGGAGCAGGCGTCTCTCATGTTTGGCTCCCTGTCAGTCCACGGTGATGTAAAACTCATCTCACTGTCCGGACAGGGACACTGGAGCTCCAGATGTTTGCAGTTCATAACAGGCTTGAGCCTCAGTGGTTCCTGGGTTGTTCCTGAACATCTGAACCAACTCCCTGTCATCTGATGGGGACAGTTTGGATCGTCTTCCTTGAACTTGTTACAGTTATTTAATCTGATTATTTGAGAATCTAAACATGGCTCTGAAAGACTTTCCAAATGTGTAAATCTACTTCGTCCTAATGATGAGCTGCAGTCACTCGTGCTCACCAACAGAAGACAATAGGCCTGGGTCTTGACAAGATACACTTTAGAATCTTACACACAGCCTATTAAATATTGAGGTGGATGTATGGATGAATATTTGAGTCTGTATGTATAGTTTTGACCCTGACTGGATATGAGAACATCCATTTTACACTCAAACTTGTCACCAGGTCTTGTTTTTGAAAATCATTGTAATTGTGTTACAGTTACAGAAACGGACTTTTAGCCGTTCAGCAGAAAGAACGGTTCAAATGAACCATCAAGAGCACGACATTAATGCACGCCCTGGTGGGTGCATGTAAACTTCTGACTGTTGACACTTTTGTTCTTTTAAATGGAACAAATTTATAAATACAAACCTGGAATAATAAATTCAACTCACTATGATACATGTAAATATGACTAGACTAGCAAGACTCAAATTAAAACCCTAATATTATAAATATATATTATATAAAGCCAACGATACCCTGCTGGGATGGAGACTGAATGTAGAGCTGAGCTCATACACCTGAAGTGAGAACAGGTGAGAGTGGCTGAGGACGAGTGACAGATGACACAGAAGAGAATCAAAAGACTGAAGTCAGTTCAGTTTCTTTATAAAGCACCAAGTGACAACAGAAGAGTCTCAGGGAACTGAACAGAAACATTCATATATAAAGTAGTAATTTAACTTTATTTATCTGAGGAGCAGCTTTGAGTTTAACTCATCACTGAACTCTCATCTTGAACAAGCATGAAGGCGACAGTGGAAAGAAAAACTCCCTCATGATGAAGAAACCTTTAGCAGAACCAGGATCAGGACAAGCGGACCATCTGCTTCGACCGGCTCGGTTTGAGAGGAACAGATACACAATGGCAGGTCAAGAATCACATGTTAAGATAGAAATAATATCAAATGAAAACTATTCAATTTTAACAATTCATTTAAGGAAATGAGGTCAAT
>NC_056503.1:5631469-5633195 GCF_014905685.2 Nematolebias whitei
AATTTATCCAATGCTGTTTAATAATTTTACGTAATGGAAGCATAAAAATAGTATTGGTCCAAGCACAGAACCCTGAGGAACTCCATGACTAACTTTGGTGTAAGTTACCGAAACGGAATGGATCAGATAAAAACACAAGTGACAAGCCTCAAAACTCAAGAACCCCAGAACACACAAAGATATAAAATAACCACAAAGGGAATCAAATCTGAAAATAAACTCAAGAACACCCAGTGAGTAACCAAAATACACGGATCCTGACACCTTTGGGGTTAACATGTTCCCTTTCATGCCAGAGTTTTACACTAAAATCCTGTCCCTTAACAACATGTGTTTGTGTGAGATCTCTCTGTTGGTGCTCAGAGTTTGAGCTGAGTGATTCTCAGTTCTCATCTGAGTTGAGCTCATGTTGGTGTTGGCTGAAGTCTAGTCGCTGCAGCGACCATCTTCTCCTGAACAGAATTTGAGCTAACTCCTGACAAAAAATGGACAAAGACTGAATCAATGTGCTCAGAATGTGTTGAGAGTCAGTCTCAGCTCCAAAGTTTAGATCAACATCAACACTGCCCATCTTTGTCTCTGCCATAATGATGCAGCAATAATCAGGCTGTGGATGAAATGTACTTAAAGTTTGTCTGAAGCTTTTGCAGCTGATCAAACTCCATCTGTACAGTCAGCAGCAGATTTAGTCTAAACTCCAAGTGTTTTACACACCGACTCGTGTAATAAATGACGGACCTGTTGCCAGGCGGGGCTGTTGGAGCTCACCTTGCAGTTGTGACAGTAGTTTTCTCCGTTCTTCCCAGGAGGAAGGATAATCTCCCCCGTCGGGACCAGCTGGATCCTCAGTTCCATCATTCTCCCTGTCTCTGTCAGGTTCTTGTCGTCCTCCGCTCGTGTTCTGCTCAGTTATTCTCCAGTTTTATATAGAAAAAGTCTAAACAACGTCACTTGAACTTTCCCTTTGTAGAAGTTCTTGCAGGTCCTGGGGCCAGAAAGACCAATGCTAAGAAATGTCTGCAAAAGAGCAACAGTCGTAAATCTTTACTCAGCCGTATCAGAAGTGGTTTAATTTTTCTCTGTATTAGAGCGATAAATCTTACCTGCTGACACAAACATGAGCAAACAGCAGAGATTGTGAACTTGGCAGCGTTGGTGGGGAGTTCTGCAGCTGGGGTGTTACCTGGTGCGAGGCGGAGAGTCTCAGTGAGGACAGCTTCCCCTCGCTGCAGCAGAGGATGTTGCCTTTCTGCCTGACCCCGAGGTGAGTGTCACACCAAGAGGATGTGTGTCGTTATCCTTACAAGTGTGTGTGTGTGTGTGTGTGTGTGTGTGCGTGTGTGTGTGTGTGTGTGTGTGTGTGTGTGTGCGTGTGTGTGTGTGTGTGCTGGAGGTGGAATGGGTAAAAGTGTCTGTATGATTGAAGGATTCAAGATTCAATGTTCTTTATTGTCATTCACACCTCATGTGGTACATGTGGTGGAACAAAATTGTGTACACAGGGTCCCAGTTACATCCAACAAAAGTATTAAAATGTAAAAGAAAAACAGTAATAGATCTAAATAAGATCTAAGATGTGAACTATGAGTAGGCCTCTGTGCTCATTCATTAAATAAAAGAGGCAAAAATTGTCAGCGCTGCTTTTACTTTCTTTCAAAATAAAAGTCTAAAAAACAAAATGTACCTTTGCCTCATTGCTCATGGCTAGCAGCCAGAGTAGCCCCCC
>NC_056503.1:5633295-5639469 GCF_014905685.2 Nematolebias whitei
TGTGTGTGTGTGCTGGAGGTGGAATGGGTAAAAGTGTCTGTATGATTGAAGGATTCAAGATTCAATGTTCTTTATTGTCATTCACACCTCATGTGGTACATGTGGTGGAACAAAATTGTGTACACAGGGTCCCAGTTACATCCAACAAAAGTATTAAAATGTAAAAGAAAAACAGTAATAAGATCTAAATAAGATCTAAGATGTGAACTATGAGTAGGCCTCTGTGCTCATTCATTAAATAAAAGAGGCAAAAATTGTCAGCGCTGCTTTTACTTTCTTTCAAAATAAAAGTCTAAAAAACAAAATGTACCTTTGCCTCATTGCTCATGGCTAGCAGCCAGAGTAGCCCCCCACCCCCACCCCCCACCCCCACCCCAACACATCAGTACTTCATGGATGATGACCATATCGCCCGCTGAGTTCTATACTAAAACCATTTAATGAGGTAATTAATTCTCCTTGAGAAACAATAAATATGGCATTAGAGGATTAGCACTAAAGTGGGTTTCCAGCTATTTGAATAATAGGAGACAGTTTGTACAGGTAAACAATGCAAGAGCTGAATTTTTTGTTAATCGGTGTGGAGTCCCTCAAGGCGCTGTGCTGGGACAAAAGTTGTTGTTTATTTCGTATGTGAATGATCTGGTTGATGTGTCAGGGCTTTGAAGTGTGTTTTATTTGCAGATGATGATACATTTTTTTGTTCAGGTGAAGATATTGAACAGATGTTAGAAATGATACAGGCAGAATTCATAAAAATACAAACTTGGTTCCAACTTAATTATCATTAAATTTGGAAAAAAACAAACTACATGATATTTAGTAATAAAAATAAAATTATTTAAGTCCCATTTAAAATTGACAGTATTGAAATTCATGAAGTTAATGAAATAAAATGTTGGGGTGTCATTATTGATGAGAAGCTGACGTGGAAATCTCATGTAAATTACTTAAGAATAAAAATAGCAAAATCAACTGCATTACTGTATAAAGTAAAAGAGTTTTTGAATGACAAAACTTTGTATATATTGTAAAATGTAATGATTGTTCCATATTGAAGTTTGGGGAAAAGCACGCAAAACAATTACAAACCTATTTTTATTTTACAAAAAAGAGCTATAAGAATTATTAGTAGAAAGTGCTATGGTCACACAGCAAATATATTATTTCATCAATTGAAATTATTAAAAATTTTATGATTTGGTTGAATATAGTATTTTAAAAGTCATGTATAAAGCTCATAAAAAATATTACCCCCAAATATTCAATTAAAATTTATTTTAAAAGAAAGTCATTGTAACATTAAGGGAATGTAAATGTTTGTAAAACCTCCATTTAGAACTGGTCTGAAGGAGCTGAGTTGTAGTTCAGGGATTATGGAATTGTCTTGATATCACCATAAACATTTCTAAAACAATTTAAATGTTTAAAAAGATGATTAAGTTAAAGTTGTTAGGAAGGTTTGGTGCCATGTGAAGAATGACTGATGTTTCTTGTTTTTGCTTTGATTGTTCAAGCCTGAGTTGTTTGCAGTTATTTTATATTTTTTTAATAAGGGGCAGATATTATAAGTATTTTTCCTTCTTCTTTCTGAACCCGTTTTATTCAATGTTTTTGTCTTTTTTATGAATTTGTTTTGTTTCTTTTAAATGAATGAATAAGTGAATAATAAATAAATAAATACAAGGTAAGAGATTGACTTCTAGCTGATTTAGTCAAATCTTGTAAATGTGCACGTTCACGCAATATTCTGCCATTTTTCCAGATCTGTTAGTGTTCAGAGCGTGTGTTGAGGATGACCCTCAGCTACTCCCACGTCACACCCAGTATCTGAATGAGGCAGACTGTAAAACCAATCAGCTCGTGCACATTCATTGATTACTTTCTGAGCCGTCCATGAAAAATCTTCAAGTGGTTCATGAGATATTTTGCTAACAAAGATGGTTTGTGAATAACCCTCAACAAATTTGAGCCTAATATCTATAAAAGTGAGTGAGTTACAGCCATTTTGTCTTTGGGACATCATTCTTGTACTGTACTTTATTTAATGGTCATCTTAACGGTGTTTCCATGGCGTGTGTGAAGGCCACAGATTTCCTGTTGATGCCAGGCTGCTGAAACGCTTCCAGCTGGGGTCAGAGGTCGCAGGATGTCTGTCTCTGTCACTTCCTGTCTACTCAGCAGTGTGTGTGATGCTCACTTTAAACTGAGAACTGGCTCATCAAGATAAACAAAAGCTCATTTAACGACTGAATCATTTCACAAAGAAAACACAAAACGCTGCCAAAAAAAAAACTTCAAATGATTGAGCAGCAACACAGGAACCATCCAGATGTTTGTCTGTCAGACAGCTGTTTCTGGTGCACAGACGTCCAACAAGCAGAACGTTGGCCCTCTCTGCGACGTCAGGGCCCTGCTTCGTCTAGTCTGAGGTACAAAATGTGTTCCCGAACAGTACACAACTTTTATAGTATGTGGTCCAAACCCATACTTCCTCAGATCTATCAGGAACTCTTGGTTTTATAATGCACATCCTCAGCCATTAAATCTACAGGGTGGAAACTGGAAATGTCTAAAGCAGGATGCTGTTTGGACAAGGAAACCCCTGTTCAGACCAGTGTGTGTGTGTGTTCTTGTTTGTTTCCTCCTCAGGACCCGTGTTGGTGTAGTACCACCCTGTCTTTATGAGGACAAGAGGTCGGTCCGTATCAGAGTGAATGCAGTTTTTACTGTAACTGTATTAAAGTAAAGTGGGGTTGGACCAGGAATGAACTGGTTTGTACCTTCAGCATTTACACAGACCAGACTGTCACAACGGAGGAGTTTACATTTATTTACAGCGGTTAGATAAATATATGCTGCAGCTGGAAACCCTGGGAGGAAGGAGAGAGGTCAGGAACTGAGGGACGGTTAGTGCAGGTTGTTGATCTGCAGGTCGCTGGTTGAGGAGCAGCGTAGAGAGGAGGGCTGAGGACTCCAGGTCAGAGGAGGTCCTGTGTGAAGGAGTACAGGTGGAGCGTGGAGCCAAGTGGTTGGAAGACAATGGGGCAGCTGGAGAAGACCCACAAGGAGGAGCTGTAGCTCACAGGTCAGCACAGGAGTGGAGGGCTCATGGACAGCGGCAGAGGTCCAGGACTGGAGGCTCAGGAACAGGTTCTGTGAGAACGTGAGGAGAACACAAGTATTAGAGAATTAACACAAGGAGGCAGATAGCACAAATACCAGAAGGTAGGGAGCTCTTCTGCAGCCTCTTATAGTCCTGGTGCTCCTTAGTGGGATGAGTCCCAGCTGCTGTTTGTTGGGACCACATCTGGACTGAGGAACCTGCAGGAAGAGCCAGAATCCCTGCACAGGCGCCGTCTGGTCATCGTGAAAATGGAACCAGAATGTCACGATGTTCAACTCTCATACTTTATTCACAACGGAGTATGATGAATATATCAAACGCTTAGATTAAAATATTTTACCTTTTCTGTGAAAAAGTCATTTGCAGTTTTATTGCAGCAACAAATCGTCAGGATCACATGGTCGTGCTGAAATATGCAAGGCCTTCCCTGAAAAACACATCTGGATGGAACATGTGTTATTCTGAAACCACATGTACTTTTTTGCATTGATGGTGACTTTACAGATGTGTAAGCTGTCCATGCCAGAGGCACAGATGCATCCCCATACCATCAGAGAGGCAGGTTCTTGAACTGTGTGCTGACATCAAGGCAGACGGTCCCTCTCCTCTTTGTCTTAATTCATCTGACCTCAGAACAGTTTTCTTCTTTGCCTCAGTCCATTAAAAACAGCTGTGGTCCAGAGAAGACAGCATCGTTTCTGGATGGTGTTTATTGACGGCTTCTTTTTGTTGTTGTTGCACGATAGAGCTTTAACCAGCATTTGTGGATGGAATGGTAAACTGTGTTTGCAGACACTGATTTGTGGAAGTGTTCGTGGGTCCATGCAGTGATGTCCAGAACAGAATCAGACCTGTGTTTAATGCAGTGGCCCCTGAGGGCCTGAAGATCACGTGGATCCAATTTGACTCTCAGCCTCGTCCTTTGATCAGAGATTTCTACAGATTATTGAAAACTTCTAACGATATTAGCAAATTCAATGAGAAACACTCATCTGTTTTCTTCACCCACTTGTTCATTTCAGGGCTGTGGGGTCATGGTGTCTGTCTCCAGCAGTCACTCTGCGAGGTGGGGGACCCCCTGGACAGGTCCAAGTTCATCACAGGGACATATAAAGACAAACAAAATAACCATTCACTCTTTCACTTAGAGACAATTGAGAGTTATTTATTAACCTAACATCGGTGTTTTGTTTTCTGGGTGAAAACCAAAGTACCTGAAGAAAACCCACAAATGCACAGAGAGAACCTGCTCCACCCAGAAAAGCCCCCACGGGTGGAATATTATTCTGAAATTGTTTCACTATGTTTAGATGTAACTCTGTATAGACTGGTGAACCTCTGCCCATCTTCACATCTGATCGACTCAAAAACAGTCTCTTCATATCCTGTCGTCTTACTGACCTGTGGACAAGTTATTTGATTACCGTACTTGCTGCTGTATAAGTCGCATTAATCCAAATATGTCTAATAAAATGGGAATAAAAAACAAATTAGTCACTTTGATGTGTACGTCACATCTATTATGCATCACAACCTGGAACTGTGGGCCGGTGTTGTGCCATAAATCGATGGGCTGCCAAATGGCGGCCGCGGGAACGTGCATGGGAGGACTTTAACAAAAATTTAACAAGATTAACACTTAAAAACAATTATTTGTTTGCTTGAAATCATAGTAAAGGTGCGTCTCAGTTGAACTTTAAATGCACTTTAATGTTCAAATCAGCTGCATTTCTCCTGGGCGTCGCAGTGAAATGCAGCTGATTTGATGTTTACTCCAGGAGTTCTGGAGCGAGATGAGGGTGGCTCGGTATGGCAAGCCAAGTGTCTCATTAATATCCACGTTTACCTATTAATGAGGCACTTTGCTTGCCATTTTAGTTGAGAGCCCTCTAGTGGCTGAAAATGGTAGTGTTCAATATTTTCCATGTCAGAATGAATGAAATCATCAGATTTCAGCCAAGAATTGGGTTAAATATGTGAAAAAACACAAAACGTCGCTTCACTGTTTAAGTCGCAGGCATGCTAATTTATGCAAAAAACTGCAACTTATACAGTGAAAAATATGGTAGTTGGAAAATTATCACTCAGTTCTTTCTTTATCCTGATGCATGCTCAATAATCCAGGTAGAAAAATCCAAAAAAGTTCAATCTGGTCCTCTGGACATTCAAAAAAACAAAAAACAAAAAACAAAACAAATGCTTTGTTTTGTTTTTTGTTTTTTTGAATGTCCAGAGGACCAGATTTAACTTTTTTTGGGTCAGTTCTTTCTTATTACAACACTTACTTTATCAGCCTTTTGTTGCTTGTTTCAGTATTTTTGACATGAACTGTTATTAAACTGAAGAGTACCATATGTTCCCCCTAAAATAGTATTGTTCCTTTCTTTAGGTATGTGTACTTTGTTCCATAGTGACTAAAATATACTGGTAGGTTTATGAAATCTGCAAAATTATTCTTTATGTTTGTATTTATATTTTACACAGCATCCCAATTCTCTCCAAAATTAAGGTTTTATATAAGATCATTGCTAGAAAACTTAGTCAGAAATAATCACTCAGGACTCTGGTGACTGGAAGAACAAGATCGTGGATACAGGCGGTGGAAATGAGTTTCCTCTGCAGGGTAGAGATAGGGTGAGAAGTTCAGTAATCAGGAGAGACTCGGAGTAGAAACGCTGCTCCTCCACATCCAGAGGAACCAGGTGAGGTGGTTCGACATGTCCGACTGGGAGGAGACCCTCAGGGAAGACCCAGGACACACTGGAGAGACTACGTCTCTCGGTTGGCCTGGGAACACCTGAAGTCCTCCCAGAAGAGCTGGAAGAGGCTGTGGAAAGATGTCTGGACCTCCCTGTTCAAGATGCTGCCCCCGAGACCCGAGTCCAGAACAAGTGGGGAGGGATGGATGGATGGATGGATGGATGGATGGATGGATGGATGGATGGATGGATGGATGGACGGACGGACGGACAGACGGTCACTCAGGAGTCCAGGATTGAAGTTGTGACAAAATGTATTAAAAGGAACTTGCAAGCAGAGAGACATGG
>NC_056503.1:5639569-5641011 GCF_014905685.2 Nematolebias whitei
CTGATGTTCAATGTTTTATGTTATGAGTGCTTAGTGTATATTTAGTTGATGGTTTTCTTAGTTCATATCTTAGATGTTGTTACTGTTTTTCTTATACATTTTATTGTTGGATGTAACTGGGACCCTGTGTACATAATTTCGCTCCACCACATGTACCACATGAGGTGCGAATGACAATAAAGAATCTCTGACTCTGACTCTTATGCGTCACAGCTGACAACCTGGAACTGTGGGCCGGTGTTGTGCCAAAAATCGATGGGCTGCCAAATGGCAGCCGCGGGAACATGCATGGGAGGATGCACTTTAATGGTCAAATCAGCTGCATTTCTCCTGGGCGTCGCAGTGAAATGAAGCTGATTTGATGTTTACTCCAGGAGTTCTGGAGCGAGACGAGGGTGGCTTTGTATGGCAAGTCAAGTGTCTCATTAATAGACACTTTTACCTATTAATGAGACACTTGGCTTGCCATATTAGTCGAGGGCCCTCTAGTGGCTGAAAATGGTAGTGTTCAATATTTTCCATGTCAGAATGAATGAAATCATCAGATTTCAGCCAAGAATTGGGTTAAATATGTGAAAAAACACAAAATGTCGCTTCACTGTATAAGTCGCAGGCATGCTAATTTATGCAAAAAACTGCAACTTATACAGTGAAAAATATGGTAGTTGGAAAATTATCACTCAGTTCTTTCTTATTACAACACTTACTTTATCAGCCTTTTGTTGCCTGTTTCAGTATTTTTGACATGAACTGTTATTAAACTGAAGAGTACCATATGTTCCCCCTAAAAATAGTATTGTTCCTTTCTTTAGGTATGTGTTGTTCCATAGTGACTAAAATATACTGGTAGGTTTATGAAATCTGCAAAATTATTCTTTATGTTTGTATTTATATTTTACACAGCATCCCAATTCTCTCCAAAATTAAGGTTTTATATAAGATCATTGTTAGAAAACTTATTCAGAAATAATCACTCAGGACTCTGGTGACTGGAAGAACGAGATCGTGGATACAGGCGGTGGAAATGAGTTTCCTCTGCAGGGTAGAGACAGGGTGAGAAGTTCAGTAATCAGGAGAGACTCGGAGTAGAAACGCTGCTCCTCCACATCCAGAGGAACCAGGTGAGGCGGTTCGGGCATGTCCGACTGGGAGGAGACCCCAGGGAAGACCCAGGACACACTGGAGAGACTACGTCTCTCGGTTGGCCTGGGAACACCTGAAGTCCTCCCAGAAGAACTGGGAGAGGCTGTGGAAAGATGTCTGGACCTCCCTGTTCAAGATGCTGCCCCCAAGACCCGAGTCCAGAACAAGTGGGGAGGGATGGATGGATGGATGGATGGATGGATGGATGGATGGATGGATGGACGGACGGTCACTCAGGAGTCCAGGATTGATGTTGTGACAAAATGTATTAAAAGGAACTTGCAAGCAGAGAGACATGG
>NC_056503.1:5641111-5641386 GCF_014905685.2 Nematolebias whitei
TGTTGTTCTACCTGTGGGGCAACATGTTTGTTGTTCTACCTGTGGGGCAACATGTTTGTTGTTCTACCTGTGGGGCAACATGCATGTTGTTCTACCTGTGGGGCAACATGTTTGTCAGTAGCAGATGTATGGCACACCTGCATGTTGTCTTAATGTGTGCATCTGCACAAAGAGCACGTTGGAAGGTGGGAGCAGGACGTCTGACAGCCTCATCCTGCTTCTTTCACTTCAGCAGTGTGTGTGTGTGTGTGTGTGTGTGTGTGTGTGTGTGTGTG
>NC_056503.1:5641396-5643995 GCF_014905685.2 Nematolebias whitei
GCCTGTAACCAGATCCTTCATGGCAGACCAGCTCGGACCACACCAGGCTGAGTAGATCTCACAAGTGTTGTCTGAAAATAGCCTCAGCTATAATAAGAGCTGCCTCTGCAGCAGGAAGTTCCTAATATTTCACCCACGTTTGTTCCCTCCGCCCCACTCCACCAGCACTAATCTTGATCCCATAACAGAACGCTGGGCCAGTTTCCAGTTTCCACAGGAAGCCAGAGTTTGTCCATCAGACTGCAGATGACTTTCCAACCTGAACACACCCTTTGGGGAACGGTTCCTTGAACGCACCGTTTCACTACATTTTGTTCTCTTCCCAAAGCCATCTCCTGTGGAAACATGGCCGACATGCCAGGATGCATTAGATTAGCAGGAACCTGCTGCCCTCTGGAGGATTCACGTTACAGCAGGAGGCTGAGGGAGAAACCAGCTGTCGCCATGGTAACCTGGGGCTTGGCACATCTTTCAAAGCTTCCATGCAGCACAGCCCATCTGTGGAACAAAGAGACACGTTCAGGATGAGTTGGGAACTGTGACGTTTCAGAAGCGTTCTGTTGCTGTAAGATCTGTGGCAGTGAGCCGAGCTTTCATCACGACGCAGCGTCAACTTTGAACTCACCGTGAGGAAAGATCATTTTGTGCTTGCTAGGATCAGCTGAGTGTGGAGGCCATCTTCAATGGGCCGACTCTAATCAGTTGTAGACGTGCACCTAATGATCACCTTCTGCTACTTTTACTGAAACCGTCCAGAGGTTAGCAAGATGTTTTGTTAACACAGTTGACACTAAAAAGTAATAAGAATTTTTAACAGAGCGCTTATTAGCACTCGGCTCGTGTTTTACGGATCAGTACCAGCCACACCAAGTTTTAGGTCAACATCTTTCAAACGAACTAACCATGTTGGTCAGTTGGCTCAGGAGCCATTTTGAATCAGACTCAGTCCTCGAGGACGTTTAGATTTATGCAGCTGTTGGGAGATTTTTTAGATGCACACACACAAAAACTTTTTAATAATTTTTCTTCAGGAAATAAATAACCTCCAGATCCACAAAGCTCAGGTCAAAGTGAACAAATAAATCAATAACAGATCGTTTAAATGCACTCATTGATCGTGTGGAAAACCAAAAGTGCAGCAGAAAGTTGCAGGTTCACTTCCCGGCCTTTCAATGTAGAGGTGCACGTTATCACCGTGCACTTCCCCCTACAGAACAAAAATCTGCACGGTGGCTGAGCGTGAAGGTTGATTTGACTCAGTCTGTTCAGGACTCTCAGCTGGACTCGGGTCTGGACTTGGTCTGGTCCGTTCTGACATGAATATTCTTTGATCGTTGAAGTTCTGCTGGATGTTTCAGGTCGTCGTCCTGCTGGAAGATGAACCTCCACCTCAGACTCGTCTTCTACAAACGACAGATTTCTGGAGTGCAGAACTGAAAGTCCGGCTGTGGACTGGTTGTCCCACCTGAGCTGAGGACCTCTGCAGCTCCTCCAGTCACCATGGAGCCTCTTGCTTCTTAGATGAATGTTCTTCTTGCCCGACCTGTCAGTTCAGGTGGACGGCCATGTTTTGGTAGTTCTGCAGATCTATTTCCAGATGATGAACTAAAAGGAGCTCTGTGAGATGTTCAAAGCGTTGGGTGTTTTATAACCAAACCCTGCTACAAAGTCCTCAACTGATCTGTGTGGTAGGTTCCTTGGTCTTCATGATGCCATTTGATCTTTAATGTTTTGAACAAATCTCTCAGGGTTTGACAAAACAGCTGGATTGATGCTGAGATTAAATTACACAGGTTGGCAGCTGCTGGGACTGGACCTCAGAGGAGAGTATGAATCCACACCAAACTTTTCAGATCTTTTTTGTTAAACAACTTTGAAAGCCTCATTTTATTTCTCCACATCACAGTCATGCTCTACTTTGTGATGGTTTGTATTTAAAATTCCCTGCAACAGACCTTAATGTTAGTGGCTGTGATGTGGGAGCGGTCCGTACACAGGTTGAAGGAATAAATCATAATCTGAGCAGCAGCACTTTAATCTGAGGCAGCGTGACGTAGTAAAGAAAGCTCACTCTTCTCCTCTACGGTGAAAAATCCACCAAACAGCTGTTTTAGCAGAACGCTGGTGCTTTTTCAGCCCGAGGCTCCTCCACCTTCAGTAAGGTTTCTAAATTTGTAGCGGGGCAGTGGGGCGGACAGGCTCATGGAAGAGCAGCACACAGTGCAACGGTCACCCGGGCTGAAACCTAAACTGCAGGGCCCAAAGGCGAAGGCCTCACGGGCTTCTCCGAGCAGACACGTATGAAACCAGGGCTTGAAAGAAGAACGCACAACTTGACCACCTGACGGTGCTTTCCTGTGCTGAAGTGCAGCATCACAGAGAGTACCTGGATGACGTTTAAATGAAGTAACTGAGACGACACCTCGACGTGTGAAGCAGCAGAAACGAGCTGTGTCTTACAAGCCTTTAAATAGAAGGTGTACACTGATGCTGCTCACAGCTGCAGAGCTGGAGCTGCAGAGCTGGAGCTGCAGAGCTGGAGCTGCAGAGCAGGAGCTGCAGAGCTGGAGCTGCAGAGCAGGAGCTGCAGAGCAGGAGC
>NC_056503.1:5644005-5654329 GCF_014905685.2 Nematolebias whitei
AGAGCTGGAGCTGCAGAGCAGGAGCTGCAGAGCAGGAGCTGCAGAGCAGGAGCTGCAGAGCAGGAGCTGCAGAGCTGGAGCTGCAGAGCAGGAGCTGCAGAGCTGGAGCTGCAGAGCAGGAGCTGCAGAGCAGGAGCTGCAGAGCTGGAGCTGCAGAGCAGGAGCTGCAGAGCTGGAGCTGCAGAGCTGGAGCTGCAGAGCTGGAGCTGCAGAGCAGGAGCTGCAGTGGCTCAGGGTTTCAAATCAACTCACCAAGACTCTAAAGGCCACACCATCTTTCTGCTGATGTTTTTAAGATCACGGCAGAAACGTTCGAGTTCAAGCGGTTTTATCTGTTGCAGTCAGCAGTGGTGATTTTAGCCTCGTTTTGGGGGATGCTCAAGCACCCCTAAATTTTAACTCGGCACCTCTGAAAAATGAAGAAACCATCATTAGGATTCCGTAAGGAAACAGTTCTCAAACCTTAGATTCACAAATATTTAATAAAATTGAAATAAATGATGAGTCTTAAACAGGTTCCAGTAAAATCTTTTTTTTGCACGAGTTGGATCCTCAACACCACCTGTCAATCAATCCAGTAGGCTCGTCAACAACTGACCAATCGGTGACCTCAATTTGTCCCGAAGGTAAACGCCCCTTACCTGCAGGCTCCACCCACTGCCCCTCCAACATTGCAGGTGTTTTACATTACAAACACTTTGCAGTCATGGTTTAATGGTTAAAGATTAATGTTTAAAGCTGGTTGTGTTTTGTTTAATACGTAACTTCTGGTTTAAGTCTGTTTGCGACGATCCTTTAAAAGTCCCATCTGTGACTGAGCTCCTCGTTTACGGTCGTATCACCCTGAACAACGGATCTTGGAGGTGCTGTAAGCGTGTGCACTTCTCGCAAACCACACCATGGGGGGCCACTGTCAGTACTGGGGGCCAAGTACCCCTAAAGGCCAGATGCTAGAATCGCCCCTGGCAGTCACCCTGAATGGGACTGACTAAAAGTTAAACAGTTGTAGATGTTTGTCCATAATAACATCCATCCAGTGGTTCAAGACATATTTTGCTAACAGACAAAAGCACAAACAGATTCAGGCGAAAACATTCAAGCAGCAGCTTACTCGGATGTAAATAAATAAAGAGCAACAAGTGCGTTTCTAATTCAGATTGTTTAATGTTAATTCCATGCCATGTTTTATTAAGAACATTACAGATTCCTCGTCTGTGGCTCCAGTCAGATATCCAGTAGTACAAATCAGCTCCAAGTTACACATAATGAAGCAAAAACCAGAAGAGCAACAAAGAAAACTGTAAAGGAAAACCTTGAGTAAGAAGCAGGGGAGCAGCAGCAGAAAGGAACGTGTTAAATCATGCAAACACTCAGCGTGACACATCTCCCAAACGTTGTGACTTAGACTACAGCCAGAAAGAAGACGGCCTTCAGAGACTCCGCATGTGAGAGTCTACAGTATTTCAGCACTACAAACAGTCTCAGGACTACCAAAGAAAAAGAATCACTATGGTGTAAAAGTTAAGCACTTCTTTGCCCACATGGATATCACACATTTTGCCAACTTCCTCTGAAAAACTACGGTAACAAAAAGGGCACCTGAAGTTTTCCAGACTGCCCACAAAAGGTCAAATGATCAGCTCAACATTTCACTAAAAACAGAGATAAAACAGCTCCCATAACTAATATTCAACATTAGTAATAAAAGTTAATTTCTGTAATTACATTAAGAAAAAAATCTCAATACATCCAGCAACTGATAAAAATATTGAGGAAAAAAAAAGAAGCAAAAACAAAAATACAATTTTTGAAAACAAAGATAACCTCTTCAGAACTGCTTGTACCAGGACAACACACAGCAAACACTCCAGGGACCTCTGTCTTCACGTGTCTAACATTGTACTTCCTGTCTCACTTCAGTGGTTTATAATCCAACGGTGGAGGGCTAATACAAAAATAAGAGAAAAATAAACTTGCTAACTCCACGCCCTGATGGGTTCTGGAGTTCCAGAGGTGAGGAACGGGAAATGGAGGAGGGGAGAGGGCACAGGGGGGAGGAAGACGAAAACAGAAGGGTGAGGAGTGTGAGGAGGTGGGGGCAGAGAGGGGGTCAGGTTGTTGGCTGTTGGTGGGAAAGTCTCACTGGGCCTCGTCCTCAACGTCTTGCAGTGCCTCTTTGTTGTGCTCTTCACCTGGAGGACAGAGGAGCTGCGGTTAGTAGGTCCACAACAAGAGTCCACCGTTACCAGAGACCAGACAAGTCTTCCATCAGCTGCAGGAATCTGAACTGGGAATAATCAACACCACGGGCAGTTTCTACTAGAATACTAAAAAACCTCTTTAAACTTATTTTAAATTTGAACCACGCTGCTAACGGGACCGCGCTGCTAACGGGACCGCGCTGCTAACGGGACCGCGCTGCTAACGGGACCACGTTGCTAACGGGACCGCGCTGCTAACGGGACCGCGCTGCTAACGGGACCGCGTTGCTAACGGGACCGCGCTGCTAACGGGACCGCGCTGCTAACGGGACCACGCTGCTAACGGGACCACGCTGCTAACGGGACGCGCTGCTAACGGGACGCGCTGCTAACGGGACCGCGCTGCTAACGGGACCGCGCTGCTAACGGGACCGCGTTGCTAACGGGACCATGTTGTTGTTCAAGATATTTTTTTGGGCCTTGTAGATGTTATATTTCTTTTTTATTTTTGGTGCTTTGTTTTGTACTTTTGTTGCATGCTTTGTTTTTGGCGAGTCGAAATGGTTCTTCTCATCCTGAACTGTGATGTTGACCTTGTGCTGACCTGCATATGACCAATAAACAAAACAGATGTTTCTAAATGTCAAAGTTTAAATTGAAAACAGTCCCACCTGGAGGTGAGCTCAACAGACGGTACAAGTCAGGCGGCACTGAAACATTTTGCCATTACTCAAATACATTTCTTTTCTGAAAGAAAAATCTGCGTACAAGACAACAACCATTTGCTGGGTAAAAAGTCCCAACAGAACGTTTGTCCAGCAGTCATCTCCACTCAGACCAACAGGAACAGATGTGGGCCCAGTTTATAATGGCTGTTCTTGGATCACAGCTGGCGCTGCTTCAATCAGACGGTACAGCATGGTAGAGTTGCATTCGGACCCAAGAAATAAAAATCAGACCCAGTCTGGCCCAAACCCGTATCATTTTCTCCAAGCCCAACCTGAAACCAACTAACTGTGATTACAGGCCCAAACCCCGGAAAATAAATAAATTATGCTTTTACTGCTTTTGTTAGCAAATCAGTGTGACATGACTTAAAAACGTATTTCAAATAAAGGAAGATATAAGATTTCTTGTTTATTAACAAGAGTCAGCAGATTATTAGAGTTATTATAATATTATAGTTATTAGGGCTGAAATGATTCCTGGAATAACTCGAGCACCTGGATTAGTAAAAATCCTCGAGGCAAATGTGTCTGCTTGAAGCTTCGTTCAATGTATTGTACTAAATACTGTTAAACTATTCCACGCACTGTGGTCTATCAGGAGGTCTGTGTGTTGCACAACGCTACAGCTGCTGCTAACACCTGGAGCATGTGTGCCAAGTTTGTAGCTATGGAGGGAAACGGAGAACGCTCAGAAGAAGAGCCCTGAAAACAACAAAAACTGTCCAAAGTTTGGGAACATTTTAGTCTGAACAGAGAAACACAGTGAAGTGTTTAGTTTGGCAACATTTTAGTCTGAACAGAGAAACACAGTGAAGTGTTTAGTTTGGGAACATTTTAGTCTGAACAGAGAAACACAACTGCAAACAGAACTGGAGTAACCACAACAGCACGTCGTCCATGTTGCAGCGTCTGAAGAGAAAACGCTCGCTGCAGCATCAAGCTCGTCCACAGCTCTAACAAATATCGTTTATGTTCTCTGTGCAAAATGTGTTCACCTAAATGTGCTACAATCCGTCATGTTAAAGATGTAAAATGAGGCATATTGTTGCTAACGTTAAACCTGCTGACTGAGCACAGTGCCTACCTGGCAGGGTCTGTACGCTGCGTGAGAAAAACAACTCTGCAGGACTTCATGCAAGTTTGTTAAAGATAAAAGCAGCAACGGACTGACGGCATGAGCTGAAACTTTATTTATTGATGAACTTCCATCCTGACTTGAGACATTTAGGGTGAAAACTTTGAAGTGTAAATGTATTTACACCCGTTAGGATTTTTTTCTTGCTTCTGCTGTTCAAAACTTTACAAACTGGGATTAATCTGCGTTTATCACTACTGTCATTTATAGCTAAGCAATCCAGACTAAATAATAATAGTCTTAATAAAAATAGCAATGTATTGTTATGATTCATTCTACCATAGAAAATGTACACGTGGATTGTTATAGCTCACAGTTTCAAGTTGAATATATGAAAGGCTGTGTTTACTATTTTGCTTTAATTTATGTTTTCCATTTCAAGTTGATGCATTTTTTACTTCTCTTCTGTTTTTGCACTTTAGAAAACAACTAGTTTTGCTCTACCAGACTGAACTGAAATGGAGATTCAACATGTTATCGTTGCATTTTAAGCAATAAAATATTTTAAAAAGAGGAATTAAATGGTTGTTTACCTAAATGTTCTTTTTTGTGTTACTTTGTTTTTGATTACTCAATTAATTGCCAGAATAATCTATAGATTACTCAATAAATAAATGGTAATAATAATAAATAATAAATAAATGATAATAATAGTTTACAACAGCCCTAGTTGTTCTAGTTATTAGCGCAGGGTCTGAGTCCGGTGCAGCTTCAGGCGTGTTGCTGGCAGTGATCCATCTGGACTCTTTTTTTTAACCTCTTGAAACCGGTCGGTCAGCGCACGTTCAAATGGCCGTGCGCAGCTGGTGCTCGTCAGCCACACGCGTCCGAGGCGTAATCAAAAGCCCGACACCGACCCGGCCATCCAGCACATTATTTTGGCCCGGCCTGAACCATCAACCAGTTTGATGGTGCTCAGATGGTTCCTGGAGTCCACCCTCTCCCCTGCAAACTGGTTTGAGGCATCAGATTGCATCACCATTAAACTTGGTGACCCACTATTAAGGTGCAAGACTGAGTTTGTTGAGGTTCCTCGGACGATGACGTCTTTTGGATGAAAGACTAAACGTTTCAACACAGAATCTGTCCAGAGGACCCGACTCAAGTTGTTACTGAGCGTGAATCCAGATTTAACATGAAGTATTTTAAGGACAACATGATTATTCTTAATCAACTCGTCTACTAAATTAAATTTCTTGACAAAGTTGAACACAAACATCCTTAAAGAAAATGTCCTCTACTTGGTTTGATCCAATGACCAGCGTTATAAACGAGGAAGTGTTAGTGCTAGCTTTGTTCAAGAACTAGCAAAATGCTAGCAAAACAAAAACAAAACAAAATTGTTTTCTGTTCTATGAGCAGAAGTTAGCTAAACATTAAAAGTACATAGGGTGGGGCAGACACAGCATTAATGGTGCAGTGTTTGCCCCTCCATGTCAACAGCACCCTGCATATCAAACTCTGCTCCCGTTGAACACTGCCGACACCAACGCAGCGCTAAGCTAGCAGCCCTCCGTCTCCACCCCCACCCGAGAGCTGTCCGTACACACAAACAGCACGCAACACAGACACCTCTGTCTCACCCCCACCCTCCCGTTGACAAAAATGGCATTGGATACCAGTAAACAGCATCGTGGCCTTCACGGGGACTTGGCTCGTTCCAGCAGACCTGCAGTCTGATTAGTCACGGTGGTTTGGTGAGCCAGTCCAACTTGACAGAGACGTCAACATTTCAGAGAAATCCTGTGCAGGTGGAGTCCATCTCTACGACAACAACGTCACCATGACAGGAACCGTTTGCACGACCCCTCTACCCCCTCGTGAATTCTCTCAGATATTTGTAACCGTGGTGTACGCAGCCCGGAGCAAAGGCACAGAGGCAACTACCCATGCAGTTATACACAAACGTCAGCCCCTCTGCCACTTGGTTTTATTAGTTATTTTAATCACCATCGTCTAAAACTTTATCAATATACTTTGTCCCACCACATAAAAGCAAAAACATTTACTTATGTTCCATATAAGGAGTTGCAAGCGCCTGAAGCCCTTCCTCCTCTGGTCACATGACCCTTCTCACTCCTAAAGAGGGGTGAAGAAGAGAGAACCCAGGAGACGTCCTGTTCTACAAAACACCTGAAGGGTTAGGTTCTCCTTGTCCAACATGAGAAGATGTTGGACAAGGAGACAAACCATGGGTCAGTAAAGCTGCTACGCAGTGTAACAAACATCAGGTTTACATGCACGGTGCATGAGTGATGGGACTCTTTAAACCCCTCACTGTTCAGCTTGATTACAATTCAGAGGGCTGCCATTATAAAACAATTATAAATGCATCTGATATCTGCAACTTCCAGGTTTATGAATAAACACCAGGAGGCAAAAATAAATGACAGACTGCAGACCAAAACTAGGCATAGATGTTAACTTAAGATGGGAAACACGGAAACGATAACAAAATTAGAATTGTGCTTTTCACTGAGAATTTAAGCACAAATCAAACATTTCAAAGTCATTACTAATCCTGCAATAATTTAATTTTAGACATTATTCAGGGCTCAACAAAGATCACAAATATGTGAAAACAACGCAGCATGTTTCAACTTCAACAGCTACAGCAAATGACTAAAACAGCCAGAGAGTGACGAAGAGGCAGCACAGAGCAACGTTAAGGAAATTGATTTGTGACATTTAAATCTGATCCAGGACCATTTGTGTCTGACGTGATGCATCTAAAATAGATTATAACCCCTAATCCTAACGCACGGTGGTGACAGACAATTAGAAGTGAAAACAGAAAGCAAATATTAAACGATAATGTAGACATAAAAGTGACAGCAGTAATAATGAGCAGGCAGGGTGATGGATGGTCAAGATGAGAGCACCATAAGACGGAGCAGAAATGGCTTTAATAAATGTAGAGCTTATAAATGCACTAATGGACTTCTACACAATGTGAAAAAGGAAACCGTTGCAATCTGCTTAATATTCTGCCACCACGGTGGTTTCTGTTGCTGAAACACTTAGAGGTCAAGAACATAGGTCCAAAGACCATTTCTGCAGAACTATAAAAACAAGTGTTCACATGAACATGATGTTTTACTGGTATTCTTAACTGGTCTCTTACCCAAAGCAAGGTACTTCTACTGAGGGAAGAGTTATTCCTGCTGCCTACTGAACCCAATGGTTTCACCCTGGACTGAGAAAAGGTCAGAACAGACTTGACCGGACGTACCGGTAGTTCTCCTGCTGCTCCAAACAAACGTGTAGTTGGTGCCATCAGCACCACATTTAGCTTTCTGTATCAGCATCGTCACAGACTGAAAAACACGCACTAGGTGGTTTTTTTACTTTAAAGCGTTTCAACTCAACCCAGCCACACATTTTAGGTCAATAATGAGTGTCCAATTTTAATCGTTGGTCAGCACAGTGAATAGTGGAAAGTCTTGGGTTCAGTCCCGGGCTGGGCCTGGGGTCTTTCTGGGTGGAGTTTGTATGGTCTCCCCGTGCTGCGTGGGTTTCTCCAGGTGCTCCAGCTTCCTCTCACAGTGCATGTTGGGCTGCCTTCAGACCCAGGCCTCAACAGAGATCTGATCTCACTGGGACTGGTCTGCATAAATTTATTTTATTCTTTCAGCTGCTCCTTTTTCGGGGGTCGCCACAGTGAACTAAGTCGTACGAAGACTTGGAAATTATTTTTACGCCGGATGTCCTTCCTGACAACCACAGACCACCGAGCTACTAGGGGTGTAACAATACATCGAATACGCTTTTATTTTGAAATTCCTAAGGCATTTCCGTGCACGGCTGTGCTCTGCGGCCGCCTCAGCAGCATGGCAGACGAGGCAGAAAACAATGAAATTCACTCTCGTGCTGGATTTAAATCACCTCTGTGGAGATATTTTAGATTCCAGCAGCAGGACGTCTCAACAGACAGAACTCATGTCGTGTGCAACAACAGGTGCCAGTGGGAGTTCAATACTCGGGAAACAGCACATTTGTTCGTTCACCTGAAGAAGAGACATGGCATTGATAGCCATGGGGAAAATGAGTGTGGAGGCAGGTGTGGGAGCTTCACGTTTCCCTTCCACCCACATTTTGATGTTGGGGAGTTGAACCAGCAACCTTCCGATCAAAGGCTTGCCAAGGTTAATAAATGATAATCGTAACATCAGAATTATATCAGAGCGTTTGGGATTTGGTTTCCTTTTTACACACCGAGCTCAGTCAGTCAGGGTAAACAGTGTCTCGACTAGGAGGACGCTGTCCAGTGGTTCTCCACAAGGTAGTGGTGTATCCATGCTGTTCCAACAAGAGTCCGCACACTGATGGACATTTCCTGAAGTTCGTTGATGACACAGTTGTAGTCAGCCTGCTGAAGGATGTGGATGTCCATCAAGTAAGCTGGAACAGATAAATACCTAAAGAACTAGACGTGGAAATGTTACTTTAGAGATTAAAAAAACACCCTCCTCATCCTCAGTCAGCAGTGAAGATGGTCAAGTCTTAGAAAGTATCTTGAGACAATGATTGACAAGAAACTGACCCATGACCAGAATGTTGCCAAGACTTGCGAGAAGACGGATAGTATTTTTAAAAATATAAGAAAATATGAACAAAGTCCATGCTCAATAATCCAGGATTACAATCCAACATTTTTCAGTCAGGTCATCTGGACAGTTTCTTTTTTTGTGCTGAAACGTTTCACCTTCGGTCCAGAAGGCTTCATCAGTCGAGGAAACCAGATGTCCAGAAGACCGGATAAGAAAATATAAGTCTGCTCAGAAAAACAGTATTTTCAGAACAGCTCTTTTATTCTCATTAGGTCTGTTTTAACATTCAGGTGGCACGGTGGCTCAGCTAGTAGAGCTGCTGCCTCTCAGCAAGCAGGTCGCTAGATTAAATCCCAGTCTGGGGCCTTTCTGGTGGAGTTTTCTCCAGGTACTCCAGTTTCCTCCCACAGACCAAAAACATGCATGTTAGGCTGATTGGTAACTCTGAATTGTCTCTAGGTGAGAGAGAGACAGTGAATGGTTGTTTGCCTCGTTTGTCTCCATGTGTCCCTGTGATGGACTGGAGACTTGACCAGGGTGTCCCCCACCTCACACAAAGTGACTGCCGGATATGGACACCAGTGGCACCAGTGACCCCTGCGACCCGAAAAGGAAGAAGCGGGTAAAGATGATGGATGGACGGATGTCTTGGTTGTGTTTGTACAACCACTGAAAGACCAAGCTGCACATATGAAGGACAAACAAAACGAACCTGGACAGTTTCAGTCCACTGTGACGTGACTGTGTGTTACTGGATACAGCACGGGCAGCACACATCCAATCACTAAAACATTTTCGTGCACGTATGTAACTACAAGCACTCAGAGCTGGCCACCTGCAACGGAGCCACCCAAGACTAGAACGTTAAGATAACTATAAACTCTGTTTTTGTTGTTTTTAATTCATAAACAACAAAAATGATCACGTAACAGAGTTATGCATTAGAAAATATATGTATTTTTTATTTCATAAATCAGAATTGAATTGGGACCCCCCCCCAAAATAAATAATTTGATGGTAAATCTCTAATCCCATCATTAAAGCTTAAACTACTGAACAGGAAGAGGAAGTCCTGGATTTGAGGCTGAAGAACTCCTCCCATCACTCAGTAATGCGTTACAGCAAAACACCGTTTGTTCTTTTTATAGGAAGCGACTCCGTTTTATGAGTTCTACTTCTGTAGAAAAATTAACCAAGACGAACAGCTACTAAAACTTTACCTGGTCATTTCCTCCGTCTATCTGGTTACTTATAGAAATATTCAATTTTATTAGAATACTGCAAAGAATGAGGTTTCTTTGAAACTTTCATCTCTTCAATCAAATGCTACAAAGCAGGGAAGTAAGAAGAGATTATTAGTTAGAGGCTGGCATTGTAGCTCAATGCTCAAAACTAAACAAACAGCAAGAGACGTCAAGATGCTCAACTGTTTTCACTAGCTTTCTATTCTGAAGGAGACTGATGTGGTGCAAATGGAGTCAAAATGAAAATTAAATATGTGGATGAAACTACAAACTAAAAAAACTGAACAGATTAAATTTCTCACTGTATGAAAATACTGTTATAAATGGAAATGCCCAAAACACTACCCTCGTTTATCACGGGTGTTTGGGACCACGCCCACCCACGATAAGTGAAAAACCACGAAGTAGAGATACAGCAGTCCAAGTCCAAGTTGAGTTCAAGTTCAGTAAACGTCGTCATGACATG
>NC_056503.1:5654429-5656645 GCF_014905685.2 Nematolebias whitei
TGTCCTGCTGTCCTCGTACATGTCCTGCTGTCCTCGTACATGTCCTGTAGCAGTCTTCTCTGCCACTCCAGATCTCCTCATGTAACACCACACCTCCTCCCTCAGCACCCTGTCAGATGCTTTTTCTAAATCCACAGACACAGTGGAGTTCCTTCTGACCCTCTCTGTTCTTCTCCATCAGCATCTTCAAAGCAAACGTGGTGTTTTTTCTTGCATGAACCCAAACTGCTGCTCACAGATAGTTGCTGCAGAAATCTTTCATTCCTGACCTCTTAATGAGTTTTTAAAAGTTTTTATTGATAATTTTAATGAAGTCCCCATCATCAAATACAAATTTTTTTTGTAACGTTTTGTTTCTCACATATTGCACCATATTTTAACCCCCCCCCCAGGACATATAATAATTGTACGGACTATAGCCAACGTTTGCAGTAGCTTTGATCAAGTTTTAGTCTCCTTTAAACCTCAGTTTTTGCTTTTCTTCCAAAGGCAGCTTTTTGATTACACAACAGCTTTTAACAATAACTTCTATCTGCACAAGCAAAGTTTGAAGCTGAAAATAAAAGTAGAATTTTATCAAAGTTAGTAGTTTAATGAATATGTAATAAAATATACTAATTTTGGATAGAAGTAGTCAGAAGACTTCATCATCTTCTTGGTAAATGACCTGTAATTTAATCTGAAATATTTTACTTTTGTCTCTTTGGTCTTATTGTGGTAGTCCTCCTATCTATAAAAATGTTTTTCCTTATCTAAAACCTGTGCATACTTGGATACACGTTTACTGCTCTGTGAAATTTACATCTACATTTTCTTTTTACTCTTGGACAACTTAAGTATATACCAAAATAGTTGACACAGTTCAGGTGATACTTATGTGGTCAGATAAAATACAGCATATTGTCTTCTTTGTTGTTGTTGTTGTTGTTGTTGTTGTTGTTGTTGTTGTTGTTGTTGTTGTTGTTGTTGTCGTCGTCGTCGTCGTCGTCGTCGTTGTTGTCGTTGTTGTTGTTGTTGTTGTTGATGAGAGTTGCATTAAATCTCTTTTTCAGAGTAAGCTTTATTATCACTGCACCGAGACACAACGGGAACATGTACGTACAGTCCGAAAGCTGGACGGCGTGCACGAAGCTGCTACAATGAAAGTGCGGCCCCTTGTTCTTGTTCAGAACAATATTTTGCTTAGAAGAGAAAAGAGAAGAAAACGTGACATGACGTGTTCTTCAGAATATTTCCTGTTTGAAAGTTCATGAGCGGATCATTTTTAAATTAATTCTATCGTGCATCCCAAGTAATAAGTTCACAGCCTCGGAGGTGATGAAGTTGTCCATGTCAGACGCTGACTTTTATTTAGAACGCTTATGAAACTCTGCAGTTGAATGTAACATGGTGCTCTTTAAAAGTTAAGTTTCATGTCCTGTTTTGATGTTTTCCACCTGCAGGAAGGGTGACTACCACAGGTACCTGGCAGAGTTTGCCACTGGCAACCATAGAAAGGAGGCAGCAGAGAACAGTCTGGTGGCCTACAAAACCGCTACAGATCTGGCCATGTCGGAGCTGCCACCCACACACCCCATCCGCCTCGGCCTCGCCCTCAACTTCTCTGTCTTCTACTATGAGATCCTCAACTCACCTGACCGCGCCTGCAGGTAACTGCCTCTGCTAAACATTGCTACTATCATCTGTCTGCTCATGTTCCTCTGTAGAGGAGGGCAGCTGAGCTCAGCAAAACCCACAACCATGACTGAAAATGAGGATCATGGTCTGACGGAGCTGCTGCAGGAATGGAAGATGTTTCCTGCAAAGGAGACTGCTCACACTCACTGCACTGATGGGTGGCAATGTTTGGGGTGTCTTTAAACAATCACAATTATATTTTTATCTCCAACATAAATGCTAAGTATCAAGTCTGATGTGGTTTCGTCAGGTTGGCGAAGGCTGCGTTTGATGACGCCATTGCAGAGCTGGACACTCTGAGTGAAGAAAGCTACAAGGACTCCACACTTATCATGCAGTTGTTACGTGACAACCTGACACTATGGACTTCAGATATGCAGGGGGAGGGTAAGAGACTCGCCAAGTGCTCCTTCATCACTGCTTTTGTGTATGATACCGTTGTCTTCCTCTTACCGCAGAGTAACTTGTTTCATGAATTACTGTAGGTATTAACTAGTGTTGTGATAGACGATTCGATTCACATCTAGATACAAAGGTTA
>NC_056503.1:5656745-5665515 GCF_014905685.2 Nematolebias whitei
ACATGTACGAGGACAGCAGGACATGTACGAGGACAGCAGGACATGTATGAGGACAGCAGGACATGTACGAGGACAGCAGGACAGTGGTGAGATGTGCTGTAGGAGTGACAGATTCAAGGTGGAGGTGGGAGTGCATCAAGGATCGGCTCTGAGCCCCTTCTTGTTTGCTCTGGTGATGGACCGACTAACAGATGAGGTCAGGCAGGAATCCCCGTGGACAATGATGTTTGCAGATGACATTGTGATCTGTGGTGAGAACAGGGAACAGGTGGAAGAGACCTTGGAGAGGTGGAGGTATGCACTTGAAAGAAAAGGAATGAAAGTCAGCCGTAGTAAAACAGAGTACGTGAATGAGAGGGAGGAGGTGGTAAAGAGGTGTAAAAAAATTCAGGCAGGATGGAGTGGATAGAGAAAAGTTTCAGGAATGATTTGAAACAAAAGAGTGGCACCAAAGGTCAAAGGACAAAACAACGGCTGCGTCAGAAGGTACCCATCTCTTCATAAAAAACAATAGAAAGGTCAAACTGAAAAGGACAGACATTCTGGAGACAATGTTTTATGGATTGATGAGATAAAGACGAGCCTTTACCATCGTGAACATGTTTACAGTCATGAAATGTGTGGAGAAGAACGGATTTTCTCCTGATCCAACAAAAACAAATGTGAATCTGCGTGAGCGCACACACTTTGTCATCGTTTTGGGGTTTTTTCTGGCAGCTTACTTTCATTTTTCTCAACCAGCTTTCAAAGTACATAAAAAAGGGTCCATTTAGACTGATCAAAACAATCTCTAGACCTAAACCTCATTTAGCTGCATTTACATGGTACAGAGACTAAAGCCCCCAGTATACTGCCGCGTACGTCCATATGCAGAGGTACGTGCGTACCCCCCAGGGCATGTCCGTGCAAAGCTCAAATTTTTACAACCGCATACGCGTACGCAGTGTCGCACATTAAACTGCCCGGCGATGGACTGTTTTGTATGCGACACCAATGTATTAAATTCCCCTTCTTCATCTCTGATCTGGCCTTTTCTTTTGTTCTTTTGCCAAGAGGCAGTGATCTCTTCCTCCTCCGTTGATGCCATGACTGAAATGGTGAGAAATGGAGGAATTTGTCACGAGCAAATTAAACTCAGGTCCAGCGTGGCTGCGGGAGGGTCTGGAGATTTCCTGGTGGGCTGGTCTGATGTGTGGACTGTAGAGCCAGCGCTCCCTGTTTTTATTTATTTTTTAGATCTTTTTATTAACAACATATAAACACAGAACACCGCTGCGGCGGAGGCTGCCAGCGCTCGCTTTTTTCCGACCTGTCAATCAATCCAGTAGGCGTGTCACCAAATGACCTGAATTTGTCCCAAAGGTAAACGCCCCTTGTCTGTGAAGCTGCTCTGCAGCTGCTCGGGGTGTACGCTGGAGTATGAAGTCTGAACCCTCTGCGTACAGTACACACGTACGTACGCGTGAACGGACGTACGAGTGAGTATACTGGAGGCTTAAGTGTAGCTCATATAAAAAATAAAACTACAAGGACATAGCAAGAGCCTAAAAATGTTTGAAACAGTCTGATAACACATCTGAGACAAAGAGTTCATGGTTATTTCAAACAAACTCAGAGCTCATTAGGTACAAGTCACATCTACATGTTGGCTGTAACACTTCCAGACTTCAGCTTTATATTTTTGTACAGATAAAATTCAGCTTTCCATTAAAGAGATGCAACAGTATAATTGTATAACAACTGTAAATAAATGTACTGTAATTTCTGGACTATAAGCCACTACTTTTTTCACAGGCTTTGAACCTTGCAGCTTAATGTCAAATTCAATTCAATTCAAATATACTTTATTAATCCCAAAGGGAAATTAATTGTTGTAGCTCATCTTGGTTTCATTAGAGTTGTTCTAGATGCTGAGGTCTTTGGGCAGGAAGGATCTCTTGTAGCAGTCCATCCCACAGCGGATCTGAAGAAACTGGCTACAGATGTCAATCTGTCCACCCAGACCCAGCAGACCTCTCAGTCCTCTTGGGCAGCAGGACTGCCTGAATGTCGGGCAGAACTTCTCCCTGAGCGACGGCCAGTTCTCCCAGCAGCCTGCTGAGCCCCTTGTTGCCACAGACTTAACTGCAGGTGCCAGGAGATGATCTTGCCTCTATTCTTACCCTGATGCACCATCACTCTGGAACAGGGTAAGTCTGGAGTCATCAGACCACATGACCTTCTTCCGTTGCTCCAGAGTCCAATCTTTATGCTCCCTAACAACTTGAAGCCTTTTTCCCAGTTAGCCTCACTGGTTAGTGGTTTTCTTAAGGCAACACAGCTGTTCAATCCCAATTCCTTGAGTTCCTTCACATTGTGCGTGTGGAAATGTTCTTATTAACCACAGCCCTGAGTGTTACTGTTGTTTTTCTTCCATTTGATTTCACCAAATGTTTAAATGATCGACGATCATTCAGGATTTTTTCTGGCCACATTTCTTCCTCTAAGACAATGGGTCCCCACTATCCTTCCAGTTTTTAATAATGTGTTGGACAGTTCTTAACCCAGTTTTAGTAGTTTCTACAATCTCTTTAGATGTTTTCTCTGCTTGATGCCAATGATTTGACCCTTCTCAAACATCTTTTCCACGACCACGCCCTGTGTCTTTAACATGGTGTTTAAGAAATGAGAAGCAACTCATTGCACCAGCTGGAGTTAAATAACTTGTTGCAGCTGAAAGATAATCATCCATGCAGTAATTATCCAACAGGAGGCTCGTACCCGTTTACTTGGTTAAATCCAGCTGGAGGTTGTTTTTTTTTGGCCGGGCAGTGTATTTGGGTGTGCTCAATAGTCAGAACATTACGGTAATTAAATGCAAGAGCAGACGTTGTGAAATGACAGAACATAGTTCTTTTCTTTTTTGTTGCCAGTTCAGATTTAAGTAGAACTTTGATAACACGCTCTAAAACAAATTGAGACAATAGTTGGACTTTAAACTTGATTACCGGTACTTTTTGTAAAGAATCTTGGTGGTGAGAGATGATCCAAGTTCTGGGATTAGTCCATTTTTTTTAGACTGATTGAAATAAAAATCTCCAATAAATAAATGTTCAAAAGTTAAAGCAGGTCTTTTCTGCATGGATGAAATTCTCACTTAGCTTAAACATCTCAGAAAGCTTCCTTTAGTGCTGCACTTTGTACACAGTTCATTTCCTGTCCAACAGTTCACCAGTAAGCTGCTGATCCAGGAACTTCAGATGTGTAGCTCGATGAAGGTGCAGGGCACTCGTCCTGCTGAGCTGACTTTGTAGATCCATTATCAAACATAGCATAATAAGCTCCAGCTCCAGAGTGAGATCTCTTCCAAAATCATTGAACAGTGACTGCAGTTACGAGATGACCAGCCTGTGTTACACAGCGACCAGGCATTTGACCAGAAAGAATCATCCATCAGAGTCCAACCAGCCCATCAGTGGTTGTGGGTGACCAAGCTGAAAACCTGGTGATTCGAGTCAATGCCCGAGGCCTCGGTGCATCTGCAGTCTCAAACAGGTGGTACTGTGCTGGTACAGGACTGTCAGTCATCCAAAACATGGCCAATACAAAATAAAGCAACTGGACTTCTGTTCTTGTTTAGTTTTTCTATGGTTCAGTGGTTTTCTATACTTCTCTTTATTATGTTACTTTGCAGTAAAGTAGTTTGCACTTTATTTTGGCCCCTCCCCATCTTCTTCAAAACTGATGGTATTTAACCATTTTATTTTCAATGAGAGTCTGCGACAAGTTAAGACTCAAAGCGGTCTGCTCCTCAGATAAATAAATGTGAATGTTTCTGTTCAGCGCCCTGACATGACTTCTCTTGTGACTTGGCGCTATGTAAATAAACTGAATTGAATGCCTTCTGTTCACACAATAGAAATGCAACACATAAAATATGTCTTAAGTTATTCTAATTAATATAAAATGTGCTTTTTGGAGCATTTCCTCTGAAACATGAGTATCTGGCCTTCTTCCAAGAGCACCAGGGAGGATTTATTAGTCTGTTAATTAATAATCTGAGTAGAAAGCACCTACATTTTATTGTAGAAGACCTTCGACTCTCCCATGGCTGCAGAGGGGAGTAGGTGCCGATCCAGTGCATCCAGAATATCCCCACAGATAGACTTCAATTCCTTTTCCACCTGTCGAAAAACACAATTATTCATTTACTCAAAAACATGTAGATAAATTACCACTGAAGTCCACCTTCAAATATAATATCTACTTCCTGCTTCAATGATGTTAAAAATACCATAGAAGGAGCTACGTGGCATAAATGAGGACTATTCACAGGCATCAAAACTACCATGTTCACACGGACCTCATGTCCGTAGCCTTAAGTGTTCAGTTATCCAGTAGGGATAGGAGCTGAAGTCAAATTTCTGCTGCATCACAGACGATGTAGAATCTGAAGTGATTTAGTCAAAACCTGGATAGCTAACGTTAATCTGTGCTGCCACTTTAAGAGAACCACTAGAGTAGTTGGTGGGGGGAGGGGTGCCAGTGGTCCTCCTCATGTAGCTTCCTGTAGAAACCTGGAGCTGTGCGTTTCCACACAGAACCCTGAAGAATATAGGTCTAGAAATAATATTTGACCTTATGACAACATGGCTACGTAATGACATTTGAATATTTAATTTGAACAAATTTTCTGTGATAAACATGACGCTAATTTCATTAGCTTTTCTATAATGTTTTCCATGTTGTTAGCATCGATGCTATTTATTGAAAAGCAGCCCATGTTTAATAAGCCATTGTGACTTGTTGTGCACTTTATATTAGGCATGAAAATACAAAAATCAGTGTTTATTTACATAAAGTTTTCCTAAGAACATCCTACGATAGCTTGTAGCTTTACTGTCCACACTTAGCAGCAACTTGTTTTTGTCTCCAAGTGTTGATCTGAAACTGTAGAGGTGACAGGAAGTGCATCACCAGGAGGAAGACAGCAGCTCAGGAAAACCAAGGTGGACTCATCTCTGCAAGCCATTAGATCACTGACTGCAGTCCAGCTGCCTCGCCCAGCTCTGGCCTCACCCAGAATAATAGCGGCTCTTATTCTGCTTCATAAAAGCATGGCAGAGTGCAGGGAGGACTTGCCAGCTGTGACTCAGACGCAGTCTGTCTAGTAGCTGCTCACAGATTGCATCATTCACAGGAGACGGTCTGCTCACGTTAACAAAGAGAACCTGAGGAGCTCTGGCATGACCTCTGTGAAAACAAGCTGCGGTGAATGAAACCACAGGAGTTTCCCTCTTGGTGTTTATTGAGAGATTTACCGTTTGCCTGTATTCCCGGATCATCTTCAGCTTCTCCTCTCCACCCTTGCTCTCTTCTCTCTGTTCAATACTGCTGATTATCCTCCACGAGGCTCTCCGAGCTCCGATCACATTCTTATAGGCCACTGATAGAAGATTCCTCTCCTCGACTGTGAGCTCCACGTCCATGCCCGCCACCTTCTTCATAGACTCCACCATCTCTGTCAGACAGGAAAACAAAGAAACACTTTGAGCACCTCAGCCTTTACAGTACCATACTTTCTGACGTACACGTCGCATCAGTCCAAATATGTCTAATGACGTGGGAAAAAACCAAATAATTAAGTCGCTTCACTGTATACGTCGCATCTATTACGTGTCACCGCTGACCACCCAGAAATGTGGGCCGGTGTGCCAAAAATCGATTGACTGCCGAATGGCGGCCGCGGGAGCGTGCATGGGAAGACTTCAACAAGATTAACACTTAAAAGCAACTATTTATTTGCTCAACATTATAGTAAAGGTGTGTCTCAGTCTAACTGGTCCTTAATAAATGCACTTTAATGGTCAAGTCCGCTGCATTTCAAAAATCGATTCGCAGCTGCGGGAGTGCGCCGAGGGAGGACTTCAGCGTTTATTCGAAATTTACCAAGATAACCACCTAAAAACAATTATTTGTTTGCTCAACATTATAGTAAAGGCGCGTCTCAGTTGAACTTTTCCTTAATAAATGCACTTTAATGGTCAAATCAGCTGCATGTCTCCTGGGCGGGCTGAAGAAATGCAGCTGATTTGATGTTTGCTCCAGGAGTTCCGGAGCGAGATGAAGGTGGCTCGTATGGCAAGACAAGTGTCTCATTAATAGACACTTTTACCAATTAATGAGACACCTGGCTTGCCATATTACTTGAGGGCCCTCTAGTGGCTGAAAATGGTAGTGTTCAATGTTTTCCATGTCAGAATGAATGAAATCATCAGATCTCAGCCAAGAATTGGGTTATAAATATGTGAAAAAACAAATACATCGCTATGGTGTTTAAGTCGCAGTCATGCTAATTTATGCAAAAAGGTTCAACTTATACAGCGAAAAATACTGTACTTTATTTAGCTGCACTCCATTTACGTTGGAACTCGGAGCTGGGAAGTTGGAATGACGACATGTAAGAGTTGACGGCGTTCCAGTTTCCCACTTGTCCAGTCCAAAGTTGGGAAAAAAGATGGGACACCCCCAGAATCGAGGCTGTGTGGGTCTCACTGCAGTGGAATATATAATCTACTCAGTCCACTTGAGGAACATGCTGGAGGATGAAGGTATTATTGGTTTTTAACACAAAAACAACTATTATGTGCAGTTAGTCATTTCTATTACAATCAGTGGTCAACGGTAAGTAAAGTAGCGGTGGATGTAGGATGACAGTTGAAGTACAAGAGACCTCTGACAACCTGCAGACCAGGACTGATGCTGCAGCTTTCTGCATTTACCGGTAGATGTCAGAAATATGCAGGAACACCAAGTCACCTGTCCAGGCAGGACGATGAAATATAAAGAAGCTGCTGTGTTCAACTTCATCTGATGTCGTCATAAATCTGATTTCCTCATGACCGTAGCAAGAACCCTCTGGTGGTGCAAGCTAATTTAGATTTTTGATGTGGTAACACTGATTATTGTAGTGCTGTCTAAACAAAGTACGGTAACAGTAGCAGTTTGTCATATTGCATTAGAGCGTTGAATTATTCTTTGTGAGAATGTTTGTGTATCATTAAACAAGAGTTTTCAGCAATTTACTGTTTTATTTTCATTGTTAAATCTAACACTCAAAGCTTGTGGCTAGAAAAAGATCTGATGGATATTCAAATAATTTATTACAGTAAAACTCATACAGTATCAAACGTATGAAAACTTCAGGGTAAACACATGAACAAGTTTAATTAATGCTCAAGAACTGGTACTTGACTGCACTGGCTCTGTAAACATGACACTAGTTGTGTACCAGTAAAAGTACTAAAACAAGATTTGATTTACAATTAAAATGTGCTGAGCCGCATCAAGACCTTCAAACCCTGTTGGATAGACTTCAGCTGTCACCGTCTCCTCATGCCGCCGCTGGCTGTCGCATGAGCTCCATCACCTCATCATCCACCCTCCTGTTTTTACCAGTGTAGGACGTAGAGGACATGTGTCTCTGTCCTGGTGTTGGACGTGGTGGGTGTGGATGTAGAGGACATGTCTCTGTGGTTGGGCTGAAGGCTGTGCCTGAAGAGCTTTATGAAGGGCTGCTCTCTGCTTCACTTTGTAACAGACTAATCTGAACCACAGAAAATCAACAGGTTAAATTATATATGACCTTTATTGTTTTGTTTTGATGACTAATATTATTTATGTGCTGTGGTGTGACTAAATGGGTTCTACTAGTTGTACTAGTTGTACTTTCAGGTGACGAGGTCAAAGGACCAGGGACAGGTCCTCAGTGTGTCCACAAACATGTTCATGTCCACATCACACAAAGGTCACTAAAGACCTGAGAGACTAGTTTGGCCGTAGTTTAACATAGTTTAACAAAAACGTCCATGTAGTTATGGCGGCCCTTTAATGAGCCAACAAGGATTTAACAAAACAAACGAAAGGCAAAGAGTACTTTTTAAAGTCACATTTTAATACAAAGTATTGTCGTTCTTTTCAAGTCAATGTGAATAAACTTTTTGAGTAAAATATAAACCGTTAACTTTACGTTCCTGGTATCATCACTACCACTGACCATACTGTGTTAACGACAGCAGCAGCTTTACGTCGCATTCAGTGCATACAGTGTTTTAAACGGTAAATGGACTGTACTTATATAAACACATTTCTGTCTCATCAAGACAATCAAAGCTCTTTACAACAATCTGTGCCTCATTTACCCATTCATACAGCTCTATACTAGATCTATACAAAGACTAATCAGAGCTTTATCACATTCATTCACTGATGGGACACACAGAGGCAGTGAGGGGTTCAGTGTCTTGCCCAGGGACACTTCGGCATGTGACTGCTGGTGGAATCGAACCCTCAACTCTCCCATTGGTGGACGACTGCTCTAACCACTCGGCCACAGCTGCTCCACAATAATATTAATAATTTAATTACAAACCGGATTCCAAAAAAGTTGGGACACTAAACAAACTGAATAAAAACTGAATGCAATGATGTGGAGATGGCAAATGTCAATATTTTATTCATAATATAACATAGATGACAGAGCAAAAGTTTAATCTGAGCAAATGTAACATTCTAAAGGAAAAATATGTTGATTTAAAATTTCACAGTGTCAACAAATCCCTAAAAAGTTGGGACAAGTAGCAATAAGTGGCTGGAAAAAGGAAAATGAGCATATAACGAACAGCTGGAAGACCAATTAACACTAATTAGGTCAATTGACAACATGATTGGGTATAAAAAGAGCTTCTGAGAGACACTGACACTCTGAGAAGCTCTTTTTATACCCAATCAT
>NC_056503.1:5665615-5666777 GCF_014905685.2 Nematolebias whitei
ATTTGAAGTTCTTTATGGAACACTGGGACGCCATGTCATCCGGACCAGAGAGGACAAGGATAGCCCAAGTTGTTATCAACGCTCCGTTCAGAAGCCTGCATCACTGATGGTATGGGGTTGCATGAGCGCTTGTGGCATGGGCAGCTTGCATGTCTGGAAAGGCACCATTAATGCAGAGAACTATGTTCAGGTTCTAGAACAACATATGCTCCCATCTAGACGTCATCTCTTTCAGGGAAGACCCTGCATTTTTCAACACGATAATGCCAGACCACATTCTGCAGCAATCACAACATCATGGCTACGTAGGAGAAGGATCCGGGTACTGAAATGGCCAGCCTGCAGTCCAGATCTTTCACCTATAGAGAACATTTGGCGCATCATAAAGAGGAAGGTGCGACAAAGAAGGCCCAAGACGATTGAACAGTTAGAGGCCTGTATTAGACATGAATGGGAGAGCATTCCTATTTCTAAACTGGAGAAACTGGTCTCCTCTGTCCCCAGACGTCTGTTGAGTGTTGTAAGAAGAAGGGGGGATGCCACACAGTGGTAAAAATGGACTTGTCCCAACTTTTTTGGGATTTGTTGACGCCATGAAATTTGGAAACAACAGATTTTTCCCTTAAAATGAAACATTCTCTCAGTTTAAACTTTTGATCTGTGATTTGTGTTCTATTCTGAATAAAATATTAGATGTTGGCACCTCCACATCATTGCATTCAGTTTTTATTCACAGTTTGTTTAGTGTCCCAACTTTTTTGGAATCCGGTTTGTAATTTAATATATAATTTAATACACATTGACCAGTACTACATGTACGACTGACTAAATGTGAAATAAATACTACAGCATTGCTAGTATGTGTAAAAAAAACAAAGTTTTACCTATGTTTGATGCCAGTAGCAGCCATCTTGAAATGATGACGTCGTGTAGGGTTGCGTTGCTCCGACAGTCCAACTTGGAATTCCGACTTTAGGGTGCTTAAAGGTGAAAATTCCGATTTTGAAGGTTGGAAATTCAGTAAAACTGGAATGCAGCATTAGACCACCGATTTCTAATCTGGCACCTTTAATTTTTTCATTATGATGGATTGTTGTTGTTGTTTTTACCCTGAAGTTGAACAAATATTTTACATATAAATCGTCAAATGCAGAGTTAAATG
>NC_056503.1:5666877-5678561 GCF_014905685.2 Nematolebias whitei
GTTGAACAAATATTTTACATATAAATCGTCAAATGCAGAGTTAAATGTTAACTTCTTCTAGATCACCACAACTACTTCAGAGTCTGTCCTTTAAATGGATTTTCAGTCACTTCTATGACAGAATAAGCTCAAAGATTTTAGAGTTTATAAAATATGTATGAAAAGTGAACATGTCGCATCCAAAGCGGTGCTCAAAGTAATAAACCAGTACAAAAGAACAAGGCCATCATTTATTTAATCGTGGGCACAAACTAAATAAAGTGCCATCAACCCTGACTGGTCTGCTGCAGGATCTGATGTAACTAATACCTGGAGTTTCCCACGCCGTTGACACTTTAAGTTTATTCTTCATCTCCATGTTGCTAAATACTAACTTTGTGAAAGTAACAATACCTTTTCCACTGCATTCCAGCGGGGTTACAATTTAGCCACTGAACCATAAATCATTCTGTGAGTCCTCTCGGTCCAAATCCCTTGAATGAGTCATGGTGCATTCACTGACCGTTACTGGGCAACGTGCGGCAAAGGCTGGACTAAAAACAGCCTCCGGCACGGCCTGTAATGGTATGACAGCGACAGGGTGGACAGAGACGAGGACGGAGTCGTCTTCGCCCGTCGATGATGTGTGCACCCTGCTCGCAGGGGAACACCCCACCGAACATGAACAGCTGCGACCCCACTCCCCCCACACACCCAGCGGGCTCCGTGCGCCTCGCTAACGCTTACACGAGCCAGGCTTTGTCACAGAACCACCCAGAACCCAGTGGGTTATTTTAATGTCAAAACGAGCACCAGCGGGTCGGAAGAGTAGCTCCGGTTCGAAGCCAGAGACAGCGTGGTGCAGGGAGGCAGCTCCTGACAGCTTCACTGATCCGCCATTTTGTTTTAGCCACAGAGCTAACTCTCACGAGCGTCTTTCGAATATATTAAAACGTGAAAAAAGCCTCCTGGCACGTGCTTCTTATATAACATAATGCTAATTTCTAAGTTACAACAAGTCACACGTTGTGTCAATGAACGGGTCGCAGAACATTTGTATTTTTGTAACCTAATTAGCGTCTGAAGCTTAGCTCCGCTGCTAGCGGAGCTCCGTTAGCTTGTAGCGGAAAAAGACTGTGGACATGAGCCAGACCCGCCGGAGCTAAAGGTCCACTTACCGTCATATCGCTCTGCCTGTTCAGCAAGTTTGGCCTGATATACTAGGTGTTCTCGCTCTCCCATCGTGCAGAAGGATGCGGGTACAGAGATAACACCAGCAAATCAAAGCGTCGATCTACGTTTCACAAACACGACGGTCTATCACACTGCGGCGGTGCTTTGAAACCAACTGGTCGACGAGTACTGATCCGCCCCACCGGCAGCTATGAGCGGGCACAGAGTGAGGACGGCAACCGGTCTCATCCGGGTACTGGACGCTAAGGCAGGCCGTTGTAACATATAATCAAACCACAATCTGTCTTTTTGATTTGTTTGTTTGTTGGAAAATAATGGTGTTTCTTCTAGTCATCAAAATTACAGCCCAACAAGTCGAAACTGAAAATTAAAATTCTAACATACAAGATCAAATCTAAGGATGTATTAAGAAACCATTAGATATTTAAAAAAAAGGTTTAGAATTCATTTCAACATTAAATGTCTATTTGCTTTTCTTTTTTGACAAAATAACCACCATTAACAATTCACATATCTCAAACATAATTACTGCAAACACAAATTATGCTAATTTTCACATCCACATACTTGAACCTTTTGGCTCTACAAGTACTTTCTCCTATTTAGAGTCAACATTGTAGATAATGAGTGGTGGCGCAGAGGTTAGAGAAGGTGGGCCTGTGATCGGAAGATCACCAGTTCAACTCCCGGTACCGACAACACCCAAATGTAGATGAAGCACCCAGACCTGCCTCCACCCTCATTTACCCCCACTCTGTGCCCTTGAGCAAGGCCCTTAACCCCCACCATCTGCTCCACACAGAGGCTGTGGTAGCTCGGTGGTCACGTCAGGAAGGACATCCGGCGTAAAAATAATCGCCAAGTCTTCGTGCGACTTAATTCGCTGTGGTGACCCCTGAAGAAGGGAGCAGCCGAAAGAAGAAGATTGTAGATATTTGAATACAGATTTTACAAAAACAAACCAATATTCAAAGATCCTTATTTTATTTGCTACTATATATAATCTTATTCTCACCAGTTTTATGTTAAAATGTTATCCCATCAAGTTTATTTATTCTTAATGTTTACCCGCTTCTTCCTTTCCGGGTCGCAGGGGTTACTGGTGCCCATCCAGCTATCACTGTGGGAGAGGCGAGTACACCCTGGACAAGTTGCAAGTCCATCACAAGGACACAAAGAAATAAATTACAACAACAACCTTTCACAAGTTTATGTAAATAAAAGACAAGAAAAAGACAATAAATAAATAAATAAACTGACAGCTCCTCCTATTTTTCTACATGGGCAGTTTCACTCTTCCACAAAAGGTAAATTGTTCAGAAAGAAAAACAATCTGCTCAGTATGATGGTTGATCCTAGGACTGCGCTCTTCTGGACAGAGATCCCTGAGGTTGTTCCTGGAATTTTTTGGAGCGACTGCCTGTGATCATAGCCTCATACACTGGCACTACTGAGGTCTGGACTCCACTTCTCTGTTTCCTCCTTGAACCCTGGGCATTCCTTAACCTTCTTGTGCTGTTTCCTCCTGATGTTACAGTCACTTGCTACATCTATCACAACTGCCTTCTTCTGAGGTTTGCTGACCACCGTCACCTGTTTGTTAGTCTTGACATGGAAGTCTCACAGTATCTTAGCCCTGCCATTCTCCACTACCTTTGGTGGTCTTCAGCTTTGGCTCCAGTTTATACTTGTCACAGGTGTGTACACTATTCCAGTCACTTGGTTATGGCATCTCGTATGTTTTGCCCACCTGCATTTTACATCTTGTTGTTAGTGTTAGCTGTCTCAGGGACATCTTTGCATAGCCTGCATCTTGGGCCTTGGTAGACTCTGACCTCTATTGCTCTTGTGCAGCCATTACTAGTGCCTCTCTGTGCTATCCTTTAGTCCAGCCCTCTCTGGTAAATGGACTGTACTTATATAGCACTTTTCTATCTTACTGAGATACTCAAAGCGCTTTACACAACAATCTGTGCCTCATTTACCCATTCATACAGCACTCTGCTAGATCTCTACAAAGCTAATGGAACAAATCATTCTAAAGAGACTAATCAGTGCTTTATCACATTCATACACTGATGGGACACACATCAGAGGCTATGAGGGGTTCAGTGTTTTGCCCAGGGACACTTCGGTATGTGACTGCTGGTGGAATCGGACCCCCAACTCTTGCATTGGAGGACGACTGTTCTAACCAGTCAGCTACAGCCGCTCCACTGAAAGGGGTGACACCCTCTCAGGGATGAAACCCTCCTTGCATTGAGAAGAGCTGTTATTTCTTGATGTCAGATTTCTACATGGCCAGGATATTCTACCAGCAGGGCATCTGATGACTGGCACAGCAGAAGTGTTGATGGCTTGGACTTGGCTTTCAGCTGGCTTTTCAGGACCTGCCTTACCCCCTGTAGGTACTTAGTTGTGGTTGACTTACATTTGACCTCATCATGGTGGCCATTTCCCAGTGGGATTCAAAGGTATTTTAGTATTGAAGTATTTGTTCTGGACATCTGCAATGTTGCCTTCAGGTATTAGTTTTGGCTGTCACCAGCAAACTGATTGATCCACAATGAGAAGGTGCTGACTGAGGTTGAGTTTGTTGCAGCTCCTCAGACTGAAAACTTTTCGTGGATAAAAGATGAAACGTTTCAACAAAGAAGCCGTCCAGAGGACCTGACTCAACCTTGTTAGGATTTCCTTCTTGGTGTAGAGATGTTTGCCTGGATTCCCAAATCATCCTCAGCTTCTTCTCTCCACCCTTGCTGTCTTCGCTCTAATCAATACTGCTGGTTTTCCTCCATGAGGCTCTACAAGCTCAAATCAGATTCTTATAAGCCACTGATAGAAGATTCCTCTCCTCCACTGTGAGCTCCACGTCCATTCAGGTACTAGGTACTACTATCCGTTCAGGTAGGTCAATCCCTTCAGTTGCGATCATTTTACCTCTGTTGGATACCATTCAACCACATTCATCCTGCCCAAATGACATTCAATATCCTTCCTGTATATCTTGGTGAGGTTAGTGACTCAGTCTCTCATTATGTTTGGCATAAAGCTTGGTGTCATTGATGTAGAGGTGATTGATGACTGGGCCATTTTGGGACCAAAACACACAGCCACACTTTGTGATGATGTGGCTAAAGGGTGTTTAGGCCCACGCAGGAGTGTGGACAGTGCGTCATGGGATATGTTCCACTTGATGCTGACTTGCTGTACAGTTGGCTTTGAATTTATTTCTAGAATCATCTTCAACATTCCAATTGATTTCTCAACAAAGGCTGTGTCCCGTTGATATACTGTAGTTTCAACAACTCCACTTTCCATGTGTGTGACTTTCCTCTAGTTAGACCAGGCAGTGCACAAGTTTGTGGATGTGATCTTACAGCATCAGTTCAGTCAATAGCTGGTGTTTGGCTCCTCGAGTGTTGGTGCCCATTCATCGTACCTGCTACGCCTGACAGGAGTACATGGAAACGTCTTTGTGTTGGTCTTTCATGATCAAGACTATCCAGCAGTCGATCAAGGATCACTAACCAGCTTGTAACTGCACACTACAAAATGTTGATGCCTGTTTCTGTTTATTTCTCATGGTAAAAATAAACGTGTTATCAAAATATCTCATGAACCACTAGAACAATTTAATAAAACCTTCAAGCAAGCATTGGATACAGCCTTGAAATATTTTGCAAATGCTATAAACACACACACACACACACACAAAGACATGGGCTAAAGAATTATTGCCCTTGTGTTGTCAGGCAAAAAAAATTATGACCCAGGAATGGCAAGTATTCCTGTTGCTAGGCAACTGCCGTGTGTAGCATGAAGAAAAAGGTTTTAATCATGACTAATGGCTGTTCAGTGAACTGAATTAAACATAAGGAATATGGTTTCCTAACTTTACTTTTTGGACACATCAAGAACTAGGCATACAACAAATCATTTGTCATAGGTTTGACTTTATTTACTAGTATATTAACACGTTACATGCTACTGAAAAAAAGGTCATTTCAATTATCTCGAAAGAATATAGTGTTATAATAAAATGGCACATTTTCATATTACACAATTTTCACTGGCATTTGGCCACCCGTTCCTTTTATCTGAAAGGAAAAATATGACTTCATGCAGGGCTACTAAAAAAATACTTCTCGTGTTTCTTATTGGCAACACATTTACGAGTTCTGTAGCGGAGCACCTGCTTTGTGCAATCTGAGTGACAATGAAGCTGAACATGATTAGAATTACACACAAAATCATTGGACTGTTTGAAAAACAGAGTAAATAAGTGTTTTTGTTTCTCTGCCAGACTTTTCCCACACTGCTGTTAAACTATTTTTAAAAAGTGACGTTTGGATTCGAGACAGCTGGCTACATAAACCAAGGGAGGACTGAACATGTCAGAGAGGTTTCTGTGAGGAGCACATGAACATACTGAAAGCTGTGAACATCTGTCTGAATGTTCCTGCAGCGCCACCTGTAGGTGACATCCTTTCACTGTCCGAAGACAAAGACTTGTTGTGGTCAAACTAATGTGCAGAATGTTAATGGGGTGGTGATTGTCAGCAGTCAACGAGGAGTTAGGAAACCAGTTTGTGGGAAGGACCCATCAACTACAATCTAGTTTCAAGAAAACAACCAAAAGGCAGAGGGAAGTGTAAAAACAGCATGTTGGCCTGTGCGCCGGAACTTAACGAGGCTACAAATAAAGCACAGGTAGAAGGAGGAAGCAGGAAGGACAAAAATACATGGGAGTATGAAAGAACTGGTGCAGGGTGGCAACATGTTTATAAAAAGGCATAAAACTAAGGACAGGTACCAAGTGATGCCACGGTCTCCTTCGACAGGACAAAACCTGGACACACAGCAGAGCCTCACTGAGCTGCGACCAGTTGGTGATGGGCGTTTACCAGTCTCCAGAACGTCCTCACTTCTGGAGCTGCAGACGTTCAGTTTGGTCAAGTTTGAAAACATTTGTACAACAAATTTTCTTTCTCAATCGTTGAGTTACGGTTTTGTTGCAGCCGCCTCCGATGGGTCTTACGAGCAGGGATGGACATTTTTTAGAATCGAAGACTTCTGTCCAGGCTTGTAAAAATGGTCCAATTTGAAGAATTAACACGGGCACTGAGTGTGACACCAAGTAAAGTCCAAAGTGTTTTTTTCATATGGTGTGTACTTTTTGTTGACAGCACCACCTCACGGAAACAAACCAGAAGCTTCTCCTGCATCTTCCCACCATCACTGTTTCCAAGGATTATAGAAAGAGCTGAGCTTTACAGTCAGAAGACGTCTGTTCCCCTCTACGTTAATCATTACGACCAGTGAAAATGAAGGATTATTAAGATCCTAAGATAGCAGGATTAGCAGCAGCATGTCTGTTTCATTAGGTTTTCAAGCTGCAGAAGTTTAATTCCCTGCAGTGCACACACCACGTGCACAAACAGGCTACAGTCCTAAATAATAAAGTAGCAGCTGAGTTCAGTGCTCATCAGTTTGCGTCCTCTACTTTTTAACAGTCCGTCGTGCTGACGCTGGCGTTATAAATATAATCAGCCCTACACGAGTAAGGATGACAGAAGCATGGCTCGCTGGTCACAAACGTTCAGAATCCACTTCAACTGCACAAAACTCTCGATTGTTTTCCATCTTTGAGTCTTGAACCATCGCAGCCCAGTGAGACACTACCTTCAGCTAAATCCAGAGGGCTAATGGAAATGGCCTGAAAAGACCGTGCTGAGCAGCGTGGTGGGCAGTTTACATTCACTCTGCTTTACTTCAATCATGAGAACAAACGTGAAGGTTGAGGAGAGCACATGGACCCACCAGGGCCCCGATGAGCCATCGCTCTCTCCCAACGTGCAGCAGTAAAATAAAAATGTGCACCCCTGGACAAACATCAGCTATGAAGAACACTACTAAAATCAATATATATATAGCATGAAATGAGAACCACATAATACATCATTTCATAACAATATGCTCTACTTATTCTACAAAAGACTACTTGGTGGTACTTGGTTGGAGGTGATGGATGGAAAGAGGCCGAGCTGAAAGAATGTAGTGTTCCATAATGTGGAAGGTTTCCTCAGGGTTGCTGCTGGAATCATGATTACCAGTACATGAACCAGCTGTCAGCTGCTGGTCTTCACTCAGTGCTGTGTTCTCCAGTTGGTGGAGGCGGCAGGGCTGGACCGCTGCTCCTCAACACCAGCGCACGTCCAGGCGACCGAGCGCCGCCACGTCCGTTCAGCTGGTTCAGCCACGTGTTCACACAAGCACTGCTGCATTCATGTCTAGTAAATACAACGTTTACGAGTAAACAATAAACTACACATTTGTTGCTCCAGATACATCTACTAGGTCTTCAAGGAGCTAAAGGATGAGACTGCGTGAAGCTGAAGCACAAGTTTACATGCAACGTGCACGGCGTGATTAAAATGAGCATGCTTGTTCGCATGGCACATGAGAATTCATTTAGTGCTTGTACAAAGCTACATCCAGGACCGGACTGGGGACAGGAAGCTAGCCAGGCTGAATACGTCCAACTGAAGGACCAGGGAGAGTTTTCTTGTCTTACATTTAATTTTTATTTTTCTGAACTACTTATCTTATGAGCATTTTTCACCTAAATGTGTCATTTATTGTATGGCGGATTAAGAGAATCTAAAACTTAATCCATATTACCAAAATTAAAGACTACAGCCCAAACGGTTTCAGGTCGACTGAGCTGTCAATGTTTGAGGTGCTTCAAATCTGCCTGAAAATCATTTGTACAGAAAACCCTGCAGAAAGCTTCTGTATCTAAAGAAGTGCGATAACTCTTCTTCTTTCAGCTGCTCCCTTCTTCAGTGTTACCACAGGGAACCAACACTTGGAGATTGGTATGTCCTTCCTGACACAAGCACAGACACCGAGCTGCCACAGACTCTGTGTGGAGCAGAGGGGGTTAGGGGCCTTGCTCAAGGGCCCACAGTGGGGCAAATGAGGGAGGAGGCACAAAAATGTAGGTGGGTGTTTCACCTTTCACACCCACATTTTTTGATGTTGGCGGTACTGGGAGTTGAACCGACAACCTTCCGATCACAGGCCCACCTTCTCTAGCCTCTGCACCACCACTCCCTCTACATAAAGAACCTTGACCAATAAACCTGAAAAATCACAAAACATTTAGGAGTACATAAAATATAAAACGATATTTCTGTGATATTGGATTCACTGATAAAGAATGTTTTGTTTACAAACAACTTGAGCTTTGCCTCATTTTGATAAATAAAATGTATCATTTTAGTTTTGTAGCTGATAATCTTAGTTAAAAGTTTTTAGCAGACATCTTGCTTTAGCTCCATGTTTGCATGTGACGAGTTCACTGAAGCGATGAGCTTACGTCAGGTCAGTTAACACACCTAACTGTTGTTACTGCTCTTATTTGTACTTTATGTTTATTACATTGACAGTTCATCCATCCATCCATCATCTTTACCCGCTTCTTCCATTTTGGGTCACGGGGGTCGCCGGTGCCCATGTCCAGCAATCACTGTGCGAGGGACGGGGGACACCCTGGACGGGTCTCCAGTCCATCACAGGGACATTGAACGTTTATATTTTGTTATACAGTATTGTCTCATCATTTATGGTTTCATTTTTATTTAGTTATCCCTTCATAGGTTTGTTTCAAAAGGTGCGATATAAATATAATCCATATTATGCTGTTCAGAGTATATTAAACTTTTAACATCTTGTTTCACAAATGACCTTTTCTGCATCACAATATTCACAAGAGTTGAAGAACTTCCCATCAGGGTCTAAAATCAAGCTTTAAGGAAAAGATTGAGGTTTTTCTTCATGTGCTAAGCTGAAGGGTCCTGGGTGTAGCTTCATATTTACTTTGCAGACGTCGCAGGAGAACCAGTTGTTCTAAATCATTTATGGCAGAAGAAATATGCACTTTAAAACTCTGAGCTCCTCCTTTGACAGGAATATTTCATCGAGTTAAAGCACAAACTGTTACTGTGTATTCCCATCTGACATGAATGCAGCAGAACTGAGCGTAGGGGCGTTGTTGCCATAGTGACAGATGAGGAAGAGAAATGACACGGCGCTCAGCAGCTATCTACAGGCTCCGACACAGGAAGAGGAAGTGGCTGAACACTGCGGTGGGGAGTCTCCTTAGGAGCGAGCGTTGATAAGCTGTCCACGGCAGGGACAAATTACAGGGAGCGGTCCACAGGCTGCTGCCAAACCCAGGGAACGGGACCTTTAGCTTCTTCAGCGCTGCAGTCAGTGAGAGCAGGAAGGCAGGTGTGTTGATTTAAACAGAAGTAGATGACAGGAGGCCCGACACGACGCAGGCCTGGGGTGTTCTCAGTGACTCTCTGGAACTGTACTTGGTGCAGGTAAGATTGTAGTGGGAGGGTAGGGGCGAGAGTGAGTGAACTGAGGGGTGGATGGGAAGAGAGGGGAGGAAGTGAGGGTCTAATACTAGTGTCCAGGCTGTGGACCGGCTGTCCACTCTCAGCTCAGTTCGTCCTCGGCGTTGTGCTGGTCCAGCAGTTTGACGTGTGTGAAGGGAAAGTGGCCATGCTTTCCTTTACATTCCCCCTCCCACTGGCCATTTACATTTATTTTGGTCACCTTCACCATGTCGCCTACCTGTGGAGGAAGGGGAGAGAAAGGGTGAGAGTGCATCAACAGCAGAAACACAGCTGACACGAACAAGGTCCACTGTAGCACACACTGACATCATGTGGAGCTACAGCTCTGTGGCAGAAACAAACATCACAAACTGATTTCCTGTTGTTTACCGAGCACAGCACAGACTTCAACATTTCAGCTCCTAAGTTAGGAAGATGTGCTGCTTAGTTTTTAACCACAAGCAAAAGTTGTGTTTCCTTAGAAAGGCTAAAACCAATTCATATTTGTCACTTTTGTTTAAAAAGCAACAACCAACAGACCCCACACTAACTTTGTGAGTGATGTGGAGGTGAGAATAAGCTGCTGGGAGAAGTCCCAAGTGACTTCAGGTGGCAGAGGAGTGGCTGCTTCAACCTGAACAAACAGGAACTATGAGGCGGGTCCAAAGTTCAAACCTACATGGACAATGATTGAACGGTCAGCACAGGATCAGTCTGACAACTCATTTATAGCCACAATGAAGCCACCTGGGTTACAGGTCTGTCTGGAAACCTTTGTCCAGCAGAGTCTGCCAAGGTTATGTTAAGCCCCCAGTATACTGCCGCATACGTCCGAAGAGGGTTCAGACATGATACTCCAGCGTACACCCAGAGCAGCTGCAGAGCAGCTTCATAGACAAGGGGCGTTTACCTTCGGGACAAATTCAGGTCGCTGATTGGTCATTTGCTGACACGCCTACTGGATTGATTGACAGGTCGGGGGGAAAAAAGCGAGCGCTGGCAGCCTCTGCCGCAGCGGTGTTCTGTGTTTATATGTTGTTAATAAAAAGATCTAAAAAATAAAAATAAACTGGGAGCACTGGCTCTGCAGTCCACACATCAGACCAGCCCACCAGGAAATCTTCAGACCCTCCCGCAGCCACGCTGGACCCGAGTTTAATTCATTCGTGACCAATTCCTCCATTTCTCACCATTTCAGTCATGGCATCAACGGAGGAGGAAGAGATCACAGCCTCTTGGCAAAAAAACAAAAGAAAAGGCCAGATCAGGGACGAAGAAGGGGAATTTAATACATCGGTGTCGCATACAAAACAGTCCGTCACTGGGCAGTTTATTGTGCGACACCGTGTACGCGTATGCGGTTGTAAAAATTTAGCTTTGCACGGACGTGCACTGTGGGGTACGCTCGTACCTCCGCGTACGTACATGCGTACCTCTGCGTATGGACGTACGCGGCAGTGTACTGGGGGCTTAAATAAGTTTATGTTAGTTAAGGTTCTTTACCGTCATTCACATCGCATGTGGTACATGAGGTAGAACAAATTGTGTACTCAAGGTTCTAGTTATATCAAACAATGGCAAAAATATAAAGTGTAAAAGAAACATTAATAAGGATCTAAGAAATCAACTAAGATATACGCTAAACGAACGCCCAACGGTACTCTAAAAGATCTAAGATATACACTAGACACTAATGTAAAACAATACACCGAACAGCAGCAGCACCATTCTCATAGGTTCTGTTCAACTATAATTTACACACTTAATGTGAGCACTAACGTAAACTAAACCAACGTAAACTAAACCAACGTAAACTAAACCAACTTAAACTAACATAAACTAAACTAACATACACTAACAAACTAAACTAACATAAACTAAACTAATATAAACTAACATAAACTAAACTAATGTAAACTAAACCAACGTAAACTAAACCAACGTAAACTAACAAACTAAACTAACATACACTAACAAACTAAACTAACATAAACTAACAAACTAAACTAACATAAACTAAACTAACGTAAACTAAATTAACATAAACTAACATAAACTAAACTAACATAAACTAACAAACTAAACTAACAAACTAAACTA
>NC_056503.1:5678571-5682681 GCF_014905685.2 Nematolebias whitei
TCTAACTAAACTAACAAACTAAACTAACATAAACTAACAAACTAAACCAAAATAAACTAAACTAACAAACAAAACTAACAAACTAAACTAACAAACTAAACTAACATAAACTAAACTAACATAAACTAAACTAACATAAACCAATCTAACTAACATAAACTAAACTAACATAAACTAAACTAACAAACTAACATAAACTAAACTAACATAAACTAAACTAACTTAAACTAAACTAACTTAAACTTAACTAACATAAGAGTCTGTCTTTTAGCAAAGCATCTCATAAGCCACAGAAACAAAAATACAGTAAATTGAATGAGCAGAAAAGAAAGATTGGGAATATGTACAACTAATTTACTTCATGAGTCAACTTGATTAAAGAGAACTGCCACAGCCAACTGAGTTTAAGAAACAGATGCAAAAACACCAAAATTCATGCACAACAATCCAGGTGTAAAATCCAACAATGTTCAGTCAGATCATCCGGATGGGTTTTCTTTTGTTGCCGAGACGTTTCGTCCTTCATCCAAAGGACTTCTTCAATCTGAGGAAACACCAAACATACTGATTTCCACCAAGAGTACACTCCATAAATGAACACCCCCCCCCCCCCAGTTTGCTGGTGATTAGATGGCCTCTCCGGGGCCCGCCCTCTCCTCCGGGGCCCGCCTTCTCCTCCGGGGCCCGCCCTTTCCCACATGAACTCCTCTGAGACAGCCATGCCAAAGTGGTTCAAAACACAAACGTTCAATCTCAATAATCCAGGTAGAAATTCAACAATGTTCAGTGAGGTCATCTAGACAGTTTTTTTTTATTTTGCAAAAGGTCAGTCAGGTGTACAGACACCGAGCTAACATGTGGGGTGGTAGTTAGGGGTGCACAGATTGCAGATTTCTGGCCGATCACTGATCTCTAAAAAAATCTGACCTGTCGGTTCTGATTTTGTTTTCTAAACGACACTGTCAGGTGTCATTAGGTCTCAATGCACCTTCAATCCTCCATCTTTGTTTACTGAAAAACATACCCTTGAACAATATCCTAGAAACAATACAAACTTGTTTTAACTTGCAATGAGGTAGTGCTCTGAAATATAAATTGAGTTTCGACAATTAATGTTAAATCTACAAAAAAAGAAAAAGAAAGTGGTAAAAATCGGTTTCTCATTTAAGTATCGGCTGATCTCCGATTTCCCAAAATTCCGAAAATCGTGGCCGATAAATCGTCCGGCCAATTTATCGGTGCACCCCTAGTGGTAGTAGCTGAGACTGATCCTCTACACGTATTCTGAGATCTAACAGCTCAAAGGAGGTCTTTTAAAATCTTGACAACACTTGCGTTTTAAATGTGTTTAACCTATCAGATTACTTTGGCCTGTTTTTAAACGTGTTTAATTATAATACATAAAGTATTTATACAACTCGTACGATGTCAGAAATGCAGGCTAATTTTTACGATTAACGGTCTTTATTTTATTCCAAACAGTTGTGCTGAGTTTGCTTCTCTCGTCTTTCTGACAGCCAAAGCCATGCAGGTAAATCCCTGAAGAACTTCACCAGTTTGCTGCAGTTTTTTACCAGCACAGCCTTAAAAGAGCTGCAGTTAATGGTGGTAATAGTTTGGCAGGTGACTAATGGGCCAAATAGTTTCAATTAATCAATCAGAAACTCATTTACTCTTTCTAACATTTCCCATTGGACATGGTATTCATGATGTCAGCTTAATAGTCATTCAGGAGACCTGGTCGAAACTGAAATGGGTTTCTGCACCACTGTTGAAACAGGAGGCCACAGGTCGCACCAACGCCACCCCTAAAGCTCAAAGCCGTCTGTGCTGCAGGAGGGCTTACAGAGCTCTGCAGTCATGACGCCTGCCTTCAACTTCATGCTCTCAGTAAAATACTCACACTGTTAAAAGTGTTTGGATTTTATCCCTCTCCCTCTAGTGCTCCGTCAGTCGTTGCCTCATGTTCCTCGGTAGAAGACTGGAGTGCAGTCTTGGCAAACGAGACAAAACTGCCGCCCAGACGTTCCCATCAAGCACCGCAGTCACAAAACTACGTGGATCAGTGTGTCAGGGGAACGTGGTCAACGTTATGGACGTTTATCACCAACTGCCGGTGTACAAGCCGCTACTTTTCCTCACACTTTCTACCCCGTGCTTTATATAAAGGAGCATCTTTCAATAGTTCTATTTTTATGGTTTATTTTGACAGACTTGCTGCCGTATCCCAATAACTTCCTGCCACTGACTAACATTTTCCTTTGACAGAACTGGGAGCTGTGGCTCCCAGTGCCCTCAGGCGTTTGTGACAGAGCGACTGCCCCCAGGTCTCCACACGTACAAAGACTCCTGCTCAGGGTTTCACACCCCCTACATAACCCCACCCACTCTGTCATCATGTGACCAGAAGTCTCACCTGAATGACCAATGAGGCGCTCTCCTGGACCATCCTCCAAGATACACGAGCATTCATTTATTCAGATCGTTCCCGTATTTGGCGCTTCATGCACAGACCTGTTCATTTGTTCAGCGATGATGGAAAACGCACGGAGAATTCCTCATGACGCAGCTTTCATGTTAAAAGTGATCGATCAGCTGTCGAGGAGAAAACGGAGCTGCACCAACGTGCCGAGGGTCGGGCATCGCAGACGCAAAAGCAGTCAAGTCTGGTACATGTTTTATAAAAGTGTTGACATTCTTTCTGTGCAACATCTTTCTATGTACAGTAAATAAGCATTAAATACCAGGATCTCATTTTAGACTCTCATCCGAACAGAGTGGAGAACAACAGGAGTTCTTCCTCCCTCCTCTTTCCATCATGAGCTCAGCGGACAAGTGAAGTCAGATTTATTTTTAAAGACTTCAAGGTGCACTGTGACCTTATAGCACCTGACAGTGTCGCTTAGAAAACAAAAACGGTATCAGCCAAGATCGGAATCAGCAAGTCAGACTTTTTAGAAACCGGTGATCGGCCAGAAAACTGCAATCGGTGCCCCCCTAGTCCAAACCCATTTTCAGATTCCTGTCTTTTTAGCTTCGTTTTGATACTTGGAACATCCTGATGAGTGGATCTTGATTTGCAAAGTGGGACTTTTTGTTTCGCACAAAGAAAAACTTTGACAACAAATCAGGCCATATCTCTGGAAACAATAGGAATCTGAAATGGGCTCAGTATAGTTTGATATGAAGGGTCACATGAACAACATCAGGAAAACAGAAGAGCAAACACTAAAGGGCCACTAGTCAAACATGGAGGGCTGTAACTGTAAGAAGCTGCTGAGCCATTACTGGCTCCACGTGACACCTAATCATCTTTACTGATCATTACTGAACAACCCTGCCCAGAACTCAGAGTTGCTTTGAGGTCGTCTCTGCTGTAATCATTACATCTCAATGAACTAGAACAACACCGAGTGTTGGGTTCATCAGTCCGGGCTGCTGAAAAGGACCCGCATGACGTGCAAAGATTTTCCACTACATGAGTCAGCGCAGCATTTCCCACCACACTTCTTGAAGTTTTATCTAGTACTTTAATCTAATCTGTGCTTTTGTCCCATAATTCACTCACTGCAAGTCTCTGAAGGCGTTTGTGAAATGCATTTCCTCTAAATCAGATAATCATGATTTACTTCTTTACCGACTAAGATCTGGACAGAACCCAACAAACCATGAGGAGGGTGGAAAACGTAAAGAGCAGGAAACTAAACAGTGAGAAAATAATAATTTCATTTCAAGTTGATAATCAACAGCTGGACAAATCCAGAGCATTAAACAGAACAGGTGTAACCTAAAACAATCACTGGAAATAAAATGACAGCCGGAGCTCGGCTACATGATGGATTCATTGCTGTCAACTTGAGTCCAGCTGTTGCAACAGCTGCATTAGAAGGACACGTGTCAGAACAACTTCACTGGTTCAGGTGTTTCCATCATTTCTTTGTGCTAAACACAGCTCATTGCTTCATTTCTCCATCTGGTTTCAAACGATGCTGCTCATGAGTTACCAGCCGGTCTCCTGTTTGACATCCAGCACCAGCTTTGAAAAAAATCCTGCTTTAGCTCGATAGTTGGCCGAAGCACACGGCTGCCAGACAACTCACGGCTGAGCGA
>NC_056503.1:5682781-5689314 GCF_014905685.2 Nematolebias whitei
TTTCTACTCTTCATGTTTCTACTCTTCATGTTTCTACTCTTCATGTTCATACATAGAATGCATATTCTAATTTATGGCCAGCACCTACAGGTAGTTGTCCTGTGGACAGACTGTCCCACCTGAGCTGCAGCTCGTCCAGAGTCATCATGGAGCTCCTTTGCTGCTTTTCAAATGAAAACTCTGTTTGCCCGGCCTGTCAGTTTAGGTGGACGTCCATGTTGGAGCGTGTCTGCAGTTGGGTCTATTTTCAGATGATGAATTGAACAGAGCTCTGTGAAATATTAAAAGCTTGAGATGTTGTTTTATTAACTCACTCTGCTTTAACCCTCAATAACTATTCTTAATCAGTGCTGTGTGTTCCTTGGTCTTCATGATGCTGTTTGATCATTAATGTTCTGTAACAAACCTCTGAGGACTTGATTTATACTGAGGATATAGTACACACAGGTGGACTATTTAATATTTTGGTGACCGACCCCTGAAGGCAGCTGTTTGGAATGGACTTTAGTTCAAAGTATTAAAGAAAGGCTGAAGACAAATTATTGAAAGTCAGAAAGATATAATTTAATATACATCAACAACTGTAGTCAATCCAGTTCAAAAAGGTACCTACAGCTAATCGACCTTAGACAACACCAAAACAAGTCAGTTAATTTTACACATGGCTGCAGTGCAGTACGGTCGGAGCTGAGAACAGTTCACAACTACAACAACCCCGAGTGTTAATATCATGAAAGAGATGTGGAAAAGTTGTTTTCAAGGTTGGACCTATAACTCAATGAACTATGAATATCTAAGTCTAAAACTCTGGCATGCTCTTAATATTGTAAATAATTGTTTGGATCTCAGGAAAACCTTGCAAACTATAACAACAAAGTCCATGCTCAATAATCCACTTTGGTGTTGGGGGAAGAATCAGTTTTGTGTGTTTCCTCGACTGATGAAGCCTTCTGGATGGAAGGTGAAATGTTTCAGCACAAAGAAAGAAACTGTCCAGATGACCTGACTGAAAAATGTTGGCTTGCTAACTATAAGTCTCTGTTAATTATGGCAACAATAACTTTCACTTGACTACCACGAAAGGGATTCTTAGTACAGTACCACTAGTAATACTTGTACCACAATTTGAGAAACAAGGAAAGAAAAATATACAAGGAAAAATGACATAAATGTTTCTCTTAAGAAACTACTTGAACAGGACTGTTTCTGAATAGAAACAATTCTGAGAGCGCAACAATGACCAGAGTACTCGAGATTTTAATACTTTTACTGTCATCTAGTGGACAATGGTGCTAATTACCACATGGACAAGTTTTAATTGAGACATTCGTTCAGATCGCGCAGAACAATGAAGTAAATGTAGTTTCACAGCAACACAATGGTTTAAAACACTTAGAATGAGTCTGGGCAGGAAGACACTTTGGTAATTGTTATTTATTTATCACCCTTTATTTAACCAGACAGATCCCATTGAGATCTTAGATCTCTTTTGCAAGGGAGGCCTGGGCCTGAAGGCCGCCCAACATGCATGTTTTTGTTATTTTATTTATTTAGTTGTTGTTGTTATTTAGTAGTATAGCAATAAGTTGTTTTGTGGTACTATTTTGTGTGCTAGATGGAAGAACACCAAGTGTGGCGTATGTGCGCATTGATCTGCCTGTGTTCTTCGGCAAAATGTTAAGTCACGTTTCACCGAAGTCGGAACGTTGTGCTACATTAATTAGAAGAACATAACTATAATTATTGTAAAACTTCACATTTTAAAATTAAAACTAACCTCCATACGTGGGTTATAAACAACATACGTGTAAAACCCATGTTAGGTTACCGTATTTGAATGAGCACGAAGCTTAATGCCGCTCTTTCTGCTTTTAACTTGACGTCCGTTGCGTGCAGCGTTGAATTACGTCATTTCCGGTGAGTGGGGCCTTTTTGTTTCCCCGTATCCGCCATTTCAGTTTTTGAAGTTAGTTGTCATCAGTGGCTGGTTTGTGGCTGTAATTTTGCCTCTGGATCAGATTTTACAACCGGCGGAGCTGAAGTCCGGCCTCAAACCGAGCGGGGGTCGTTTTTTGTCGGCGGGTTCCGTTTCTGTGTCGGAGAATTGATGCGCGTTCGGCCAGCTGCGGATGTCGCCCGTTCACGGAACGTGCTCCAGACGCTAAAGTTTTGTGTATGAGTTGAAGGCTCTGCTGGGTGGATAACGGGAGGAGAGCAGGGAAGGCCCGGTGAAGCCTCGGCTTTGGAGTGATTATCATGGCCGGAAATTTTGACGCGGAGGACCGTGGGAGTTGGTACTGGGGTCGCTTGAGCCGGCAGGAGGCGGTGTCTCTGCTGCAGGGGCAGCGGCACGGCGTGTTTCTGGTGCGGGACTCCATCACCAGCCCCGGGGACTACGTGCTGTCGGTGTCCGAGAACTCCAAAGTGTCGCATTACATCATCAACAGCATCAGCAACAACCGGCAGTCCGGCCCAGGTAAGAACACGGAGGGGGCGTGGAGGGCTCCATGGTGGGACCATCCTTGCATGACTTGCAACAAGATGGGAACCAGGTTCTGACTGGGTTCACCCCAGTTCACCACAAACTGTTTCAGTGCCTCCAGAGGTGGCACCCCAGATGTTATCATGGTGTAAGGGGTCTGGCGTCCATCTTCACCATATCTCCTTAAACAAAGGTTTTACTGAGCCAAACCATTTGAGCAGATCCCGTACGTGTCAACATGTTGTTCAGCTAAACAAGATGACGGGTTATGTTGATTTAGTTGAGAAATAAAAACCACAACCTTAACTTGATCTGGGCAGATATTTCTTCTTTCACATTATTATAGGAAATGAAGGGGGAGTGGTGGTGCAGAGGTTGGAGAAGGCCAGCATGTGATTGGAAGGTCGTCGGTTCAACTCCCCGGACCAACAACATCAAAATAATAATAATCATTTTATTTAAAAAGCGTCTTTCAGGACAGCCAAGGACACGTTGCAGTAAGAAACATAGAAAGACTGTGTAAAAACACCCAACGAGCACAGTGCAAAGATCAACAGGAGTCAGTTGAAATATGAAATACATCAAGAGTAAAACGTGGGTGGGAAAGGTGAAACACCCACACCTGCCTTCACCCTCAGTTGCCCCACTCTGGGCCCTCTTACCCCCACCAGCTGCTCCCCCGGGCGTCCAGATGCAGCTCCGCTCGGTGTCTGGTTGTGTCCAGCGTAAAATCAGTCTCCAAGTGTTCGTGCGAGTTGGTTCGCTGTGGCGACCCTGAACAGGAGCAGCTGAAAGAGTAAAAACTATAGGAACTTGCTAGATCTTGGCCTGTTTTGATCTATAAGCTTGTGCAAAGCTTTAATATCTGATTAACATTTTGTCTTAACATTTAAAAAAACGTTTTGTTTCTCTGCTGCGAGACATTTTCATTTTAGTAAATTGTTATAAACAGAGTGGCGCGGGCTAACGCAACAATAAAACTGATCATAGTATAAAGTTAAGACATACCTAGCTAAGTCTGGTACAGAAAAATAAGTTGTGTGTACAGTTTATTGATTACTGATTTATTTACTGATCTTTGTTATAGAACTGGGTTCACACAAGCAGCCCAACATTGTATTATCATGGTGTCGCTCTTAAAATAAATTTCGTGTTGCAAACATTTTCACAGGGTAGTCAGTACACCCACAGAGTCCACGCTCAGTAATCCAGGTATACAATCCAACATTTTTCAGTCCGGTCGTTGGACAGTTTCTTGTCTTTATAATCACTCTACTTATTGTCAGTTTGAATTGAAACATAACTCTGGTTCATTTACTTATTGATAAACTTACAAGAGCCACCTGAGAGGGTCTGAAGAACAGCGCACTGTTGTAGAGGCTCACAGGCCCAAGTTTATTACCGTCTGTGTGAGAGTTGCTCCTGTAGGACTTTTTTTAAAGCTCTTCCATTTTTAAACCTTTTGTTTCAAGGAAAATGTGAAATAAGGAAACAAACATGCTTCTTGCTCATTCTGGAAATCACCATCATCTTGCCTGATGAAAATAGCATGAGCTCACATGTGTGCGTGTGGCGCTGTGTGCAGATCATAACGTGTGCTTTCTCTCCCTCCTTTGGACCAGGTTTGGCTCATCCAAGGTTCCGTATTGGTGACCAGGAGTTTGACGCTCTTCCTGCTCTGCTTGAGTTCTATAAAATCCACTATTTGGATACCACCACTTTGATAGAGCCCATCAACAAGTCCAAACATCCCTCCTTGATGAGCGCTGGTCCCAACATGGGCCCCCCACCGCGGTTAGAGGATGAGTACGTTCGAGCTCTTTTTGATTTTCCTGGCAACGATGAGGAGGACCTTCCGTTTAGGAAGGGGGATGTTCTCAGAGTTCTGGAGAAGCCAGAGGAGCAGTGGTGGAACGCCCAGAACTCTGAGGGCCGAACAGGGATGATCCCAGTACCATACGTAGAGAAGTATCGACCAGCATCTCCAAACTCGGTGGCGGGCCCTGGGGGACCGCCGGGTGGGATGGCGGTGCACGGGAACTCTGATGGCTCTGCAGCTCAGTCCGGTGCACCGCTGTTGGGAGACCCCGGCCAGTATGCCCAGCCCACCCCGCTCCCAAATCTCCAGAACGGACCCGTGTACGCCAGGGCCATACAGAAGAGGGTGCCCAACGCCTACGACAAGACCGCCCTGGCCTTGGAGGTAAATATGGAGACACGAGTAGCTTTCCTCACCCTCTTGCTGTCTTCTTGCATTCACCTAGGAACAAGGGACATTTTGGAAGAATGACCGGTTTACTTTGTAGGACACTGTCCTGCAGGTTTATTAGGACACAGGACACGTTTTTGCTGGCGTTTTTCTCTTTGCTGTGTCCTCCTTTATGTCTTTCTCTGTCTGTTGAAGACGTTAGAAAAAGATACGTGTTTGAAAAATGCGCAGCCTTCTTGTTTATCTTCTTAATCTCATTGCTTAATCTGCCCTCTGTTTAATTTTGTGCATTTATATTCCAGATGTACCTTAAAGTTTGCCCGTCGTGTTTTAATTTTGTTGACGTTTGTTGATTAGGGGCACTTTGAAGCTAACGAGCTAGCATAATCTGAAAACGTCACTGTGCAGTCCTGGCTGCGCAGCGTGGCTGGCTGGTGGACTGTCCGGAAGTGAGAGCAGGGCTCCCACGAAGGAGGTCACTGGGGGAAGGAAATAGTTTGTGTTTGGGAACAGGACCGTTTCCTCTGGTTTCTGTGAGGCCTGGAATCCAGCTGAGCCCGGACTGGGACGAGGAGACGGGCTCGTGTCTCCTGCCCACTGCTGGGTGGTGTTGGCAAACGAACCAGCACTGAAATGTTTTTTGTCTTTTTGTAGCAAACCACACAACTTGGAGATTGTTTTCATGTCCGTTCACTTGCCAGTCAAGAACTTGTTTCAAGTTGTTTTTGCACATATCACAAACCTCCCTAGGCTCTACAGCTCCACCTGTGGTGCACTTGTCTGCCTGTCACCTGCTGGACAGTTTGGTTTCTTCCTGGCCAGTAGTGACTCAGCATGGCGGCATTAAACCGTTAATCATTAGCGCACGTTTCCGTGGCAGCAAACCCCACTGATCGTAAAGACGTGTGTTGAAAGTGAAGCAGCTTCCAGTCTGACATTTGTTTCATGGCTCTCTTGTTTTCTGACTGAAGGTCATTTTTCAGCAGACTACAACTGATGGGACCATGCTCTACTTTCAGTCTTAAGATTAAAGGCATTTACATTACATTTAGAAAGTTCTTACAATGTTTTATAGCTGTTCTACACAAATCTCCTCTGCCGAAAGGCGAAGGCAGACGCTAACGTTTTTACCTGTCTGTGTTTTGTCTCTGTCAATATATCACATTAACCACTCGACAAATCTGAATAAAACTTGCAGAATAGAGTGAGATGTCATCTACAACTGAATAACTTCTAAAGTTCACCCTGTTCAAGATGGCTGACATGTTCAACTGACCCTACAAATATCTAAATGACTGTAGCATGTGACATTATATGACAGTACATAATGTTTTGTGCAAATTTTGACCAAACTGATTGATTGATTGATTGATTGATTGATTGATTTTATTGTCAATTCTGCATATGTACAGGACATACATAGAAATTGAAATTGCGTTACACTCCTACTCAAGTTGCAGCAAACAACAACATTAGCAAAAATAAACTAACACAACTAGTTATAAAAAAATATAAAAGTGAACAGCAGCAGGACCTCTGATGCAACGTGCTCAATAGTGACTAACAGGAGACAAAGGGACGCTGACTGAAGACAATAACATGATGAGAGGTAGATAATGGATGTGCAAGGCCAGAGTAAACAATAGTGCAATATAAAGTATAAACCTGAGAAACTTAGTAAAGTGAAGGTGTGCATACCGGTTCTATATAGTCACAGTTATGTACTGATGAGGTGATTAAGTGGAAATGACAATACCAGAATTACCAGAATAAACAGGACGAGTTGATCATAACTGTAGTGCAAAATATAATGCAATAAACAGTAGAGTGAGCTTGTAGGCT
>NC_056503.1:5689414-5692319 GCF_014905685.2 Nematolebias whitei
CTTCTGCTTTGCCTTAGCTACCTCTCTCTTAAGAATCTGTTACACTCATAAATCCCTAGTCAGGATTATCCCTGTGGAAAAAAAAAATCACGGTACTTTGATTGTTGATATGTGCTGCTGATCTCATGCTGCTGATTTAGTTCATGCTGCTGTGTTCATTAGTACTTATCTGCTCACACAGACTCATGTTCGTGCTGCTGTTGTTTGGCGTATTGCTTTGCACTATTACATGTTTAGCATAGTTCTTAGTTTAGTGTATTTCTTAGTTTATATCTTAGATCCTTAGTACATGTTTATAGCATCCTGCACTTCACTATTCCACCACCAGGTTTCTTTTTCATCCATTTTCTGTCCAGATGACACACCAAGTACTTTCCTACCTGTCTCTTTAATTACTGTTGCTGTAGTAGTCCAGTCATTTGGAAACTCTTTCTTACCACACAGAGCCTTTAACAGCTCCTCTCTGAATTTCTTACAACATGCTTCCTTCTTCATCTTCCGTCAGTTGGTCTTCTTCTCTGATTTTACTCTTTTTCTCTTCTTCACAACAACAGTCATTCTACACACAACCATCTGATGCTGTCTGGCCATACTCTCCCCTTCCACAACCTTACAGTCCCCAATCTCCCTCAGGTTTCCTCTTCTACACATAATGTAATCGACCTGCGTACTCCTTCCTCCACTCTTATAGGTCACTCTATGTTCCTCCTTCTTTTGGAAACAAGTGTTGACTACAGCCATTTCCATTCACTTAGCAAAATCCACCACCACCTGTCCTTGCTGGTTTCTTTCCTTTCACCAAACCTTCCCATCACTTCCTCATCTCCTCTGTTTGGTTCACCAACATGTCCATTCAGGTCTGCTCCGATCATCACTCTCTCCTCCCTAGAAATATGTTCTATCACTTCTTCCAGATCTTTTCAAAATGTATCTTTCTCCTCCACATCACATCCAACCTGTGGAGCATAACCACTGACGATGTTTAGCATCAGACCTTCTACTTCTACCTTCAGGCACATCATCCTATCTGACACTCTTTTCACCTCTACTACATTCTTTGCCAACTCCTCCTTCAGGACCACCCCTACTCCATTTCTCTTTCTATCCACACCATGGTAAAACAATTTCCCCTGCTCCAATGCTGCGAGCCTTGCTGCCCTTCCACTTGGTCTCTTGGATATATCAAAGAAGGTAGATACCTTCTTCCTTCTCTGCATCATGTCAGCCAGCTCTCTACCTTTGCCTTTCATTGTACCAACATTTTTAGTTGTAACCCTCATTCCTACATTCTTGACTTTCCTCTTCTCCTTCATAAAAAAAAAATTGTCTTTTCTCCTAGAGAGGGACATGGGCACCACTATTCTGGACCTGTCATTCTGTTTGTTTCTCCTTTCTGTCCTCTCAAACCCATCCGGTCGAAGCAGATGGCCGCTTGTCCTGAGCCTGGTTCTGATGGAGGTTTCTTCCTGTTAGAAGGGAGTTTTTCCTTTCCACTGTTGCCATTGTGCTTGCTCAGGATGGGAGACAGTGACGAAATGAATACTCAACACGTCTGCCGGCTTCCTTCCTTAGATAAATAACTCTTACTAAATGGCATTTATTATGCATATGAATGTTTCTGTTCAGTGCCCTGACATAACTTCTGTTGTGACTTGGTGTTACATAAATGAACCAAATTGAATTGGTTCACCTTCATCTACAACTACACCACATTTTAAGACATTTGTCAAATTGACTGAATGAGAAACATGTTTTGTGCTTTCTAAGTTTAGTTGGCTATGCAGCCATCTTAAATTGGCTCCTATGGATGTAGATGTACTGGTAGACCTGATGATTAATTTCTGAAGGCATTACAAAATTTTATCAGTATTTAAGCAGATATTTGGTAACAGACGGGCACACAAACACACATTTCAGACAGACACACATCAGCTACATCATTGTAAAAATTGGACATAAGTGAGATGCAGTGCGTTGCCAATCAGGATTATTTTGCTACTCCCTTTGCTTCAGATCTTTGTTGTTGTTTGGGTCAAAGCTGTTTTCCTCTGTTTGGTGTTATCATGGCCTCCTCTTAATCCTGGAGGTTGAGTTTTCTTCACAGAGGTCACTGTAACTCACACCACAGAGTGCAGACCAGCTGTAACAAACACATGACAGACTTTGTTGCTACAGCAGAACCTTTGACCTTGTAAACCTTCTTTACATGTGAATCAGAACCTAGAAGTGAGGGCATGATACCCCATCTTCTGGACTAAAGTTGAAAGATTCCATTTTGTCAAACTATTCTTATACCCCCAAAACCCCTTTACACATTATTGAAATGACACATGCAAAACCAAAAATACAACTAAAACGTGAGGTTGTTCAATCATTTTTGTCAGTATATAAATGTTAAAACATATTCTTCCCAGAGACTTTATTAAAGTGTGATCCCACAATAGTTGGAAGACACTTTTTAAAAATGGGAACCACCACCTAGTCTGCCATTTTGCAGGTATGGTCCCAAGCCTCCATGCAACATTGAAGAGACGTGTCAACCATGAAAGCCCCACAACATCCAGAACCTCCAGCGGGGTGAATCTTGTCACCACCCGCCCTTCCATGCTCTGATTTGTTTTGGTTTGATTAAAAAAAAAAGAATAAGAAAATTAAAAATTGTTTGTAGAAAAAGTAGCAATGAGGTGGGGTGATGAATGTTGGCCATGACAGTGAGTTAGAGTCTGGTGAGTCTTAATGTAATCAGAATCAGAATAAACTTTATTGGAATTGCACCGAGGTACAACGCAAATATGTATGTACAGTCGTCCGAAAGATGGGCGGAGTGCAAGAAGCTGCAACTGTAGAATGCGTGGCCATTTTTATCCTTATCAGAAAATAATCTTAGATAGGAAAAGGGGTAGAA
>NC_056503.1:5692419-5701167 GCF_014905685.2 Nematolebias whitei
ATTTAAAACAAGCTTTTTTTCACCATTTAACTTTGTTAACCTGGAGTTGTTCTTTTGGAAAACTATTGCTTTTAGTCAAACAAAAAAAATACATGTTTTTTCAAGGTTGTGAGGAAACTAAATAAAAAGACTGTCAAGAGAGGTGAATGCTTCTGCAACTCATTGTTCAATCCATTGTTTTGTGCTCCCCAGTCCAGATAGATGGTGGAAAAAAGTCTGGCTGATCTACATAATCCATATTTCTGTTTATCTCACACCTGTCGTCATTCTCTGTTATGATTTTCTTAGAATTGTTGTGCAACCTTAAGCAGCTGTTCAGTAAAAAGCTGGACTAATGTCACCATAAAATGATAAACATGGTGCTTTTGTAACTCTATATATTAACATATTGCTTGTAAAGAATAAAGTTTGCTTCCCTCACATGGGAAGAGTTATCTGCTTTAACTTGTTTGTTCCAATGGCCTAATCAAACCATAATCCCCATTTAAAAAAAGTTAAGTCTGGTCCTCTGGACATTCAAAAAACAAAACAAACTAAAATTTAAAAAAGTAGAAATGTTTCGTCATGTTCAGATCCAGGTCCAGAGGACCAGACTTAACTTTTTTTAGATTTTTCTACCTGGATTATTGAGCATCCATCAGCATAATCACCATTGTTTTAAAGAAACAACAACATAACATTTTATCAGGTAAAAAAATAGTTTTCAAGTGCTGGATCCAACTTTTCCAATTGTTTACCAGGACATGACAAATTTTAAATAAACTGTAGGATTCAAATTTTCTACAAAAAGTGCATTCTTGAAGTCTCTGACCACATTCTGGTGAAGTGGTAATGTTTGGTTCAATGTAAATCACACACAAACATTTAAATATAACTTTTGATTTCATTAGGACCACAAAGAGTGACACTTTGAAACTAACGTCTCATAATGAAATTCCATTGTAATGATTAACTTGCTCTGAACACATATTTCCTGTCAGTCTGGATTGAGTTTGTATTTTAGTATAGATCTTTCTCAGGTTGAAGTCCCTGCTGACAGCTATGAATCATTTCTCTGTATTTGTTTCACATCAATGCTAAAAAACATCAAACACTTCACATTCTTGGTATAAGATTTCTTGAGACAAACCCAATCGAACACAAGTTTGACCTCAGGAAGCAACATTCATTGCTCGGCTGCTCCTAAGGTAAAACCTGAAGAACTGTTGACCTTCTAACACTTCAAATAACATTCCATTCACTCATACTGTAAACTCGGGATTCACTGAAGATCAATATTTGCCACTTACCTTAAGAGAACATGTTTCAGGCAGGGATGTGTTCTAGTGGATGTGAGTAGGCTTCAAGGGTAAATAAGAGTTTAATTTGTGGTCTAGTTCTTGGAAAATAACCTACAACTGTACTAAATTTGTCCTCCAGAATGTTTGGATAATTTTACAAATACAAAATATTCTTGGACAATTAAAGGCCTTGCATTATTTTATGAAACGCATATCGCTCGTTGCTTTTCATGCCAGGGTTGTAAACAAACTTCACAGGATATGACGGAGTTGTAGCAGTTTTGGTTAAACTTTATACATGACGTGATGTGTGACCTCATGTAGTATTTTTGAAATCTTACAAGATATGTTCTAACGTGTTATGGATCATGCTTCGATACTACCACACCACAGTTTAGAACAATATCTGTCAAACTGGCTGAGTTATTGTCCTTTTTGTGTTGGAAAAGGTAAATTAGTTGTGGTGGCCATCTTGAATTAGGCTGAGTTTGAATGTTAATTGGTGGCCAATGGTAACTTTCTGAGCATTTCACTAAAATCTGTCCAGTGATTCATGAGATATTTTGCTAACAGTGTTGACTCTTACAGTTAATGTTAATGTTTTAAGCAAGGTCATTGTTTAATGTGGAGAGCTTATGGGGATGTTCTTTAGATGATGCTCAGCTACTACCACACCAAAGTTTAGATAATTGATTGTAAAATTGGCTGTGTTAGAGATATTTTTGTGTTTGCCTATATCACTTAGTTGTGACAGCCATCTTGAAATGGGGTAACTCCAAAAGTTATTCAGTTATAAATGTATAACCACCGTTTAGTTTCTGAGAGTTTCATTAAAAACATGTCTAGTGGTTCATGAGATATTTTGCTAACTGACAGAAAGGGTTGACACCAACATGCAATGCTGAAGTTTCAGACAAAAATATCACGCAATGTATACTGTTTAGAGTATGTGTTCAAGAGTTTCCTTCAGTTCCTTCAGCTCATCCATCCATTATCTTTACTTGCCTCTTCCTTTTTGAGTCGCAGGGGTCACTCATGCCCATATCCAGATATCTTATCTCACTATCTGTAAAACCAGAGGAGTTAGTCATGATTGTGCACTGTAAAATTAGTTGGCTGTGGCAGCCATACTACACTGAGCTCGATCAGTTGTGGAAGTCCATTCAGTGGTTAGTTGAGACTTATGTTCAAATTTGTCCAGTGGTCCATAAGATATTTTGCTAAAAGACAGATACGGTTAACTCCAATAATTATAATGTTTTAAAAGCAGATTATGTGCATTAAGTTATTACTCAAAATATGTGTTAAGGATGACGCTTAGCTAGGAACAAACACTAAATTCTAACTCAGTACCTGTAAAATTAACTACATTATAGACATGTTTGTGGATGCCAGGCTGCGGCAGACTCCATTAGTTAACTGTCTAGGTACATTCAATGATTACTTTCTGAGTTTCATCCCAACAAAAGAAATAATCATCTTACAGGATCAATGTGGCTACTAATGATTATTTCCAATGGTTACACTTTTGTAAAGTAACACACTTAACATACATTTGGGTCCTAATTTGTTCTTCTTAACACACTTATAAAAACTATCAAAAAGTGTACCAGCTTTTTGTGAACAGTGCTGTTCATGTTGGAGCAAATGTCAAAGTCACTAAAGCGACCTGAGTTTACAAGAACTTGTACTAAAGCCATTGTGTGCATCATCAGTAAACTCTGGAAATCACCTCATACATCAAGTTAGTCTCAGGTATGGCTATGGAGTAGTTTGTAAATGAGTTCAGATTTTAGATCAGACTGAAATCTTTATTAGACTGCCATAAAACTGTACGTGGGCTATCCCAGGAATACCCTGAGTGACTGTTAGCGTTTCAAAGAATTAAGCCTTATGATCTTGGTGCCAACCCATGAAACCCATCGACAGAGCCACAGGGCATTGTTCCCTGTGTATAACAGATATTTGTGGGCAGTCAGAGTTTCATCATAACACGTTCAACAGAACAGATCTTTGTCATGTTCACAAAGCTTTGAAAATTAGTTTAGCCACACTCCAGTCCAAAGGAAAACTAAAGTGCACAAGTTCAAGTGAAATGAGCACAATCCTTTTGGAGGGAAACTGTGTGAGAGAACAAAGATCTGATAATTAGTTAAACTGGATGTGTCCGGGGGCCTTTCTGGGTGGAGGTTACATGTTCTCTCTGTGCATGCGTGGGCTTTCTCTGGGTACTCTGATTTCTTCCCACAGACCAGTAACATGCATGTTAGTCTGATTGGTGACTCTAAATTGTCTCTGGGTGAGAGAGAGAGAGTGAATGGTTGTTTGTCTTGTGTGTCTTTATGTGTCCCTGTGATGGACTGGAGACCTGTCCAGGGTGTACCCCGCCCCTCGCACACCGATTGCTGGACATGGGCACCAGCGACCTTCGTGACCCAAAAATGGAAGTAGTGGGTAAAAGATAATGGACGGATGGATGTTGTCCTGTGGGTTCTGTAGGATGTAGAGGACTTGAACTGAGTTAAGAGTGAATAGAGGGGGAGTTAACATACTTGTAAGAAGAGGAATGAAAGTCAGCTGTAGCAATACAGAATACTTGTGTGGGAATGAGAGGGAGGAGGTGGAACAGTGAGGCTACAAGGAGCAGAGGTCACAAAGGTGCAGGACTTCAAGTACTTGGGGTCCATTGTCCAGGAAAACAGGAGGTGTGGCAAAGAGGTGAAGAAAAAAGTCCAGGCAGGATGGAGTGGATGGAGAAAAGTTTAATGAGTGATTTATGACAAAAAGGTGTCAGCAAATGTCAAAGGTAACATGGTTATTGTTATTAAATGACCCCAATTGGCAGACCAAAAACACGAGGACAACAGGAATACAAAAATGATAGTTTATTTACAGTGCGGATGTGATCTTGGCTGTGGAAGGAAAAGAAGGAGACGAGATGAGTGTCTTGATATGGATGGTCTTTGATAACTGAGATGATTTTAAGTGGTTTGTCTTACGGTCGAATGTGGTTGCAGATGGCGTTGGAGTGGTGTGAACAGCGAGTTCAGAATCCAGAGATGGCAGGGAATCCAGCGGGTGAGTATTGATCGATGATTCAGTCTTGGTTGAAGGATCCAGAATGTAGTTTCTTAATATGGTTTGTGTGCAGGATTGGCGACCAGACACAGCCACGAGGAGACCAGACAGGCAGGACGAACGGGAAACTGAACAGATAGGCAGAAAGGCAACAGGTTAGTATTTGAACACACTTAGGTTTGGCTGGCTGTCACAATATTACCAAAGGCAATAAATGTTCGAGCGTCAGCTGAACGTCTGGTTGCGGCTTAAGTAGAGCAGGAGGTGGAGGTGCAGGTCTTGGTAGCAGGTGCAGCTAATCAGCCAATTAGTTGGAGAGAGTGAGATGGTTAAAGGAGAAGGCAGAGAATCCCACAAAAGGAAAGGTTTCCAAGACAGTGGTGAGACCAGCTTTGTTGTATGGTCTGGAGACAGTGGCAATGGCATTAAGACAGGAGAAAGAACTGGAAGTGGCAGAAATGAAGACATTGAGGTTTTACTTAAGAGTGACAAAGATGGATAAGATTAGGAATTAAATCATCACAGGTACAGCACAGGTTGAACAACTGGGAGATAAAGTTGGAGAGGCCAGACTGAGATGGTTTGGACATGTCCAGAGGAGGGATGGTGGGTATACTGATAGAATGACATTGGAAATGCAGCTGCCAGGAAAAAGACAATGAGGAAGGCCAAAGAGAAGATATATGGATGCAGTTAGAGAGGACATGGAGGTAGTTGGAGTGAAAACAAGGGATGCAGAGGACACAGTGAGATGGAGGAGGATGACTCGCTGTGGAGACTCCTGAGGTAAACAGCCAAAACCAGAAGAACAATGTCTGAATATCAAAAATCAAATATCTATATATAATTATGTTTAACTCTGTTTGCTCCCAATCTAAATAAATTTCTGTGCAAACAAGTCACAAATGCGTTGTAGCTAGCAGCTGACATTTTGACTTTTGACATGCACCAAGCACAAACTTTATTGAAAGTCTCAAAAAGTAATTGTTGGTTGTACATCTATAACTTACAGTGGCTGACGGGTGCAAACACGCAGCAAAGGGAGAAACGCGCAACAAACACATGTATGATGCAAACTCAAAAACATGCAAACACAAACAAAATGCAAACAAAAAAAACAAACACAAACACAAAAAAAATCAAATGCAAACACAAACAAAAAACGCACGCAAACACAAAAAAGATGCAAATACAAACAACAAATGCAAACACAAAAAACTAAAACGCAAACAAAAAAAACATGCATGCAAACATAAGAACGTGTAACGAACCCCGTATAATGGACCAAAATCACCACCACAAAAATCAATTAAATAAAGTTTATTAACTGATGAAAACGGCAGGATGGACCTCGGCAAGCTTTCGCAGACTGTGGACCGGTTCCAGGTTCCAATCACCGATCCACACGAACAGTCTAAAGATGGAGAACGGTTAGTGGTTGTGCAGGTGACGAGTGTGAAGACAAAGTCAGATGAAAAAACAACCACTAACCGTCTCAGTGATGATGGGGGTTCTGAAGCGCTGAAGCGGGTCCAGCTGACCCGGATGACTGCTGGAGGAGCTGGGTCTGGTGAGAGACGACAGTCGGCAGCAGCTGAAGCTTGCAGCGAGGTCTGCAGGATAAGTTGGTGTCTCCAGCACCGAGCGTGATCCAAAACAAGCGAGTGGTGGAGAGTAGAGCTGGTGGGGATGATCCGAGAGACGTGGTCGAGCAGGCGTGGGTCAGAACCGATGATCAGATGCCGAGATAATCCAAGGAGCAGACGAGAGACGAAGTCAGGAGGTCCGTGGGTCCAGAAGCCGGGAGGTCGAGCCGAGAGGAAGGGAACAGGAAACGACGGGAGGACAGAAACGAGTAAAACAGGAGTACAAGGACTTGAGAGGACAGGACAGGGACAGAGCGTGGTCATGAGCGCGAGGTATTTACTAACTAAAAGTGTTCAACTACCGGGCACCGAAAAAGAGTCAGCCGTGAGCTTATAAAGGGAGAGGAGGACAGGTGCAGCCAGTTGAGCGCAATCAGCGCTGCTGGCTGCAGTGAAGACAACATTAAACTATGAGTGAAGACAAACCTCAACCCACATGCAGAGAAAGAAAAAGAAAAACAAAAGAGTAGATCCCCAGAACCAAAACAAATGAACAGAGTGACACAAAAACCTAACTGACAGACGTGATTCGTGACAGATCCCCCCCTCAAGGAACGCCTCCCGGCGTTCCACCAGGTTGCTCAGGATGCAGGCGATGGAAGTCCCGGATCAAGGGCTTATCCAGGACGTGACGGGAAGGCACCCAGGACCGCTCCTCTGGTCCGTACCCCTCCCAATCGATGAGATACTGCAGGCCCCGACCCCGCCGTCTAGAACGGAGGAGCCGGCGGATGGTGTAAGCCGGTGAACCATCGATCAGACGGGCGGGAGGGGGGGAAGCAACAGGGGAATGAAAATGGGAAGAGGAGACAGGTTTGACACACGAAACATGAAAAGAGGGGTGGACACGTAAGGACTTGGGCAGAGTAAGACGAACAGACACGGGGTTAATGACCTTGGAGATGGGGAAAGGACCAATGAAGCGGGGGGCAAGTTTGCGAGAAGCAACCTTCAGGGGAAGGTTCTTCGTGGAGAGCCACACCTTCTGACCCACAGCATACTCAGGTTGGGGGGTCCTATGGCGGTCAGCCTTTTTACAGTAGGCAGCACGTGACTTAAGCAAGGCGGTCTTGGCCCTCCTCCACACCCTCTGGCAACGGAGAGCGGCGAGGTGGGCCGAGGGAACAGATGCCTCCCTCTCCTGAACAGAGATAACAGGCGGTTGGAAACCAAAAACAGTATAAAAAGGGGACAGACCAGTGGCAGATGAAGGGACGGAATTGAAGGCGTGCTCGATCCACGGGAGAGCAGAGCTCCACTTCTCGGGGTCGTTAAGACAGAGGAGCCTCAGTTTGCCCTCCACCTCCTGATTAGCCCTCTCAGTCTGACCGTCCGTCTCAGGGTGGAAGCCCGAGGAGAGGCTAATGGAAATACCCAGAAGATCACAAAACTCTTTCCAGAAGTGGGAGACAAACTGAGGCCCCCGATCAGAAACAATGTCTACAGGCAACCCATGAAGCCTGAAAACCTCACGAGCCATGACGTGAGCCAGTTCTTTAGAGGACGGTAACTTATGGAGGGGGACCAGATGAATCATTTTGGAGAAACGATCGACAATAGTGAGGATGACAGTGAAATTGTTAGAAGGTGGGAGACCAGTTACAAAGTCTATGCCTATATGAGACCAGGGACGTGAAGGGCAAGGAAGGGGGCGAAGAAGCCCCGATGGAGATCGTCTGGAGGTCTTGGACTGAGCACAGGCTGGACAAGACCGAACGTACAGGCGAACGTCCCTGGACATGGTCTCCCACCAAAATTGGGACCTGACAATGAAAAGGGTCTTGGCAAAACCTGGGTGACAATACAGCAGGGAGTTGTGACAAAAACGAATGACCTGTTTAACCATATCGGGTGGAACATATAAACGATCAGGTGGACAGTTAGCTGGAGGAGGACGTGTCTGGCTGAGGTCTCTCAGGTCCTGCTCTAACTGGGTGATGGCCAGGCGGGCACTCTCAGGAAGGATAAAATTCTCCTCCTGAGCTGAGGGGGAATTATCCCCCTCCAAAATGCGAGACAGGGCATCGGGCTTTACATTTTTCTCCCCGGGTCGATAAGAGAGGGTGAAATTAAATCGAGAAAAAAAACAAGGCCCACCTGGCCTGACGAGGATTAAGGCGACGAGCGGACCTGAGATATTCCAGGTTCTTGTGGTCAGTCCATACCTGGAACGGGAACCTGGAACCCTCCAGCCAGTGACGCCACTCCTCCAGAGCGAGCTTAACAGCAAGCAGCTCTCTGTCCCCAACATCATAATTCCTTTCTGCTGGGGAAAGGCTGCGGGAGAAGAAGGCGCAAGGGTGAAGACGCCCGTCCTTATTGCGCTGACTAAGAACTGCCCCCGCACCAGTGCTGGAAGCGTCCACCTCCACTACAAACAGCTCCTCTGGATTGGGGGACTGCAGGATGGGAGCAGAAACAAAAAGTCTCTTAAGTTCGGTAAATGCGGTCTCTGCTGCAGTGGACCAGGAAAAACGAGACTTGGTAGAAGTGAGTTCATGAAGGGGTTTAGCGATGATACTGTAGCCCTTGATAAAACATCTATAGAAATTAGCAAACCCCAAGAAACGTTGAAGCTGTTTGCGGTCCTTAGGAACGGGCCAATCCACCACAGCAGAGACCTTGCTGGAATCCATCTCGATCCTATTGGGGGACACAACAAAACCAAGGAATGATGTGGAAGAGACATGAAATTCACATTTCTCAGCCTTAACATATAGTCCATTCTGTAACAGGCGGGTGAG
>NC_056503.1:5701267-5702536 GCF_014905685.2 Nematolebias whitei
TGATGCTCTGTAGGCTTCAGAAATGGCCTCACACAGCCAGTGTGACAGGCGCTGGGTGGATAACGGGCGACCTGCAGATGCATCTCTATAATGCACAAACAAATGTTGAGTTTGACGCATTACGGCTGTGGTCCATATGTAACACGTCAACACCAGCACAGGACAGAGAAGATGGAAAGATGCTTCTTCTTCTGATTGTGGGGGGAGGGGAAAAACCCCTCCAACGATATCACTCTTGATTTAAAAGAGCTCGTGATGTTTTAGGCATAAAGCTGGATTCGACCTTAGATCAGCTGAGCTGCCATCAGCCTGAATTCTAAGACATGACGGTGTCAGGATTTGCTAGGATGGAGCGAACCCAGAGTGCAGAACAGGGACTCAACTCGGCGGAATACAAAAATAGGAATTTAATGATAAATAAAGATACAAAATAACAAGCTGACGGGGCAGCAAAACTTACATGAAATAGGAAGAAGGCACGGGAAACTCAGGAGGACTCAGGAGACACAGGAGACGCGAGGAACCAGGAAGACTCAGGGGGGAACACAGGAGACCCAACGAGTACGACGCGACAACGAACAAGACTGAACAGACGGCTTAAATACAGGGACAAGACGAGACGTGATAACAAACAGCTGGGACGAGACACAGGTGGCACTAATAGAACTAATGAGGGAACACGAGGGAACACAGACACAAACCGGGCCACAGAAAGGTACCATCCTTACAGTACCCCCCCTCAAGGACGCCCCCAGGCGTCCCCCAAAAAAACCCCTCCCGAAGGACTTGGGCGGGTGGAGGGTGGCACTGCAAGGGTGGAGGGCCCGAGGAAAACACGAGGACCAGAGAAAAAACTATGAAAAACACGAGGGAACACAAAGGATTTGGACGGTCAAGGGATCATCCCTAGGAGTCATTGTTCCGGCGGGCGGCCGGGAGGCTGTCCATCAAACCGGGCCAGGTCAGGGGGGCGGCCGGGAGGCCGTCCAAAACACAGAACCACAGGGAACGCAGCATGTGTCGGAGAGTCCTGGGGAGCTGCAGCATGCGACAAGGAGACCTGGGGAGCTGTAGCATGCATCAAGGAGACCTGGGGAGCTGCAGCGGACGGCGGAGAGGCCTGAGGAGCTATAGCATACGACGGAGAGGCCTGGGGAGCTGAAAGCATACGACGGAGAGGCCTGGGGAGCTGCAGCGGACGACAGAGAGACCTGGGGAGCTACAGTATGCATCATGGAGTCCTGGGGAGCTGCAGCAGACGGCGTGGGA
>NC_056503.1:5702636-5703217 GCF_014905685.2 Nematolebias whitei
CAGTATGCATCATGGAGTCCTGGGGAGCTGCAGCAGACGGCGTGGGAGCCTGGAGAGCTGCAGCGTGCGACAAGGGGACCTTGGAGGTTACAGCAGGAGACGAGGGGACCTTGGAGTTTGCAGCAGGCGACGAGGGGACCTTGGAGGTTGCAGCAGGCGATGAGGGGACCTAGGAGGTTGCAGCAGGAGACGAGGGGACCTTGGAGGTTGCAGCAGGCGACGAGGGGACCTTGGAGGTTGCAGCTGCTGTCATGGAGGCCTGGGGAGTTGCTGCTGCTATCGTGGAGGCCTGGGGAGTTGCTGCTGCTGTCGTGGAGGCCTGGGGAGTTGCTGCTGCTGTCGTGGAGGCCTGGGGAGTTGCTGCTGCTGTCGTGGAGGCCTGTGGAGTTGCTACTGCTGTCGTGGAGGCCTGTGGAGTTGCTGCTGCTGTCGTGGAGGCCTGGGGAGTTGCTGCTGCTGTCGTGGAGGCCTGGGGAGTTGCTGCTGCTGTCATGGAGGCCTGTGGCTCTGCAGCAGATGACGGAGAGACCTGTGGCTCTGCAGCAGACGACGGAGAGGCCTGGAGCTCTGCAGCAGACGAC
>NC_056503.1:5703317-5703913 GCF_014905685.2 Nematolebias whitei
GCTCTGCAGCAGACGACGGAGAGGCCTGGAGCTCTGCAGCAGACGACGGAGAGGCCTGGAGCTCTGCAGCAGACGACAGAGAGGCCTGGGGCTCTGCAGCAGACGACAGAGAGGCCTGGAGCTCTGCAGCAGACAGCGGAGAGGCCTGGAGCTCTGCAGCGGGAACAGGGAGCTCTGCAGCGGGAACAGGAACTTCTACAGCGGGAACAGGAACTTCTGCAGCGGGAACAGGAACTTCTGCAGCGGGAACAGGAACTTCTGCAGCAGGAACAGGAACTTCTGCAGCAGGAACAAGAACTTTTGCAGCAGGAACAGGAACCTCCGCAGCAGGAACAGGAACCTCTGCAGCAGGAACAGGAACCTCTGCAGCAGGAACAGGAACTTCTGCAGTAGGAACTGGAACTACTGCGGCAGGAAGTGGAACTACTGCGACAGGAACTGGAACTACTGGGACAAGAACTGGAACTGGAACGGAGCCCTCTGCGGTAGGAATGGAGTCTTCTGCGGCAGGAATGGAAACTGGAACGGAACCCTCTGCGGCAGGAACGGAGTCTTCTGCGGCAGGAACGGAAACTGGAACGGAACCCTCTGCGGCA
>NC_056503.1:5704013-5707203 GCF_014905685.2 Nematolebias whitei
ATATATATATATTGCGTACATTACATAATAACCTACATTTGATTTGATATTTAACAACTCTTTCAGAGCTTATGTTTACCACGCAGCTCTTTAAATTAAACTGTCGCAAATTATCTTCATGATTGAAGTGCTGTTTAGTAATATTAAGTTAGTGCTCCTTTGTACCACAGTGAAAGTCGTGGAGAGAATTTTTGACCTTGGGCAAAAAAGATGCAGAAGCTGCTGGATCCACAGGATGGACATCATGGCCGAGGTGTTTGACATGCAACGACTGAAAACCTCCTGAATGAGGATGATTGTAAACGTAGATTACACAAGTCCTACACCTTTTTAACTCCACTGCAATGTTCATTTACAACACATGGACATTCTGTATTATGGTTACGTTTTTCAGTACTCATTACAGATAAAACCAAAAAAAAAATACATAAATAAAAAAACTGGACTTTATTTGTAACTGAAGATGTATCACTTTTCATCCGAAGCTCTTTCTCAATTTAATGAAACGAGGAGTGTGATTCAAGTTATAAAGCTGTGGTGTGCCGTAAGCTTGTATTATGGAGACTGACACATGCAGATCAATCTCCAGCAAGCTTACAGAACACCACAGCTTTATAACTTTAATCCCAGATTCCTTTTTTCATTGAATCGTGAGTGCTCCTCGGATGATTAGCGAAACGTCTTCAGTTTTAAAAAAAGTCCTGTGGTTTTGTTTTTATCTTTTATGGGGGGGATTTGCCGTGTCAAGGATAACTGAGAATCTTCACCAGCATTGTTACAGGTAAAAAACAATTACTTCACTTATCCTACACTATTGACGTAAAAAAAACACTGTAAGCACTTCACTTTTGATGATCAGATGGAAGCTCAAGACTTGAAAATGTTTATTTTATTAGAAATAAAGACCTGTACAAAAAAAACAATTATACACTAATTATATATGCAACCTTAACAAGCTACATGTTTGGCTATTTGTGGGCTTACCTTGCAGGATCTACATTTCTATAGATCAACTATGATCTACTATAAATATTTTTAAACATGTCTGTTTGCCATGGAACGGGCAATGGATTCCAGCACCCCAAGGAGTGCCTGACTGAAAGCAGCACTCTGTTCAGCCTCCTGCCTTCGCTGTGCTGCTTCCTCTCTGCAAACATCTGCTTCCTCTCTCCTCAAGGCCATCTCCTCCCTCCTAATTGCCTTCTCCTGCTTCCTCGCTGCTGCAGCTTCTTCTTGCCTTGCTTTTTTGGCATCCTCACAAATAAAATGGAAGTGTTCCTCTCTCTGCTTCCGGTTCATCTCCTCTTGTTCTGTATGTGCAGAAACAAAGCTCTCTGCTGCACTTGTTGATCTGCGCTTTCTATTGCCTAGGAATAACACACAAGAAAATGGCTGTTAGATGATGAAGTACAGGTAGAGTTTTTAAATAAATTATTTACATTAAAGTTCCTGCTAATTTCAAAAGGTGTTTGTTCACAAGATCAGAAATGATTCTGTTCATAAAGCAGTCTAGTACTTTAATGATAGTAAGCAGGTGGGCATAAATAAACTACATGTAGTCATTTACAACGGTTTGTGCTAATTTAGAAAAAGAACAGAGCATCGTTAATCTGAACAAAAATCACTACACCCTGTATAATTTCAATAAAAAACTTCATAAATGAAAGTTTAAGTAATAAATGAATAACTAAATTTAACATTTATCCATTACAACTGAATAAACAAGTAGTTTGAATACATGCAAGGTGTTTTACAACAAAAACAAAACAACATTCATATCGACATGATCAATGTGATGTTAAACACGATTGTTGCTTCTTCTTACCTAGTAATGGGTGCTGTTTGGTGCCGCTCTGCTGCGTGTTGCCCGGTGGCGTGGATGTACTCGGTGGTGTAGATGTACTCGGAGCTGGTGTGGTCTGGAAGGGTCAGAAGCGGGGAGGATTGGACAGTCAAAAGCAGAATCTGGCGAACCTTCATGTTCAGTGGGACTTTCTGCATCAAAATAAGAGTGGAAAAACAGCAACAGAGTACAGTTAGCAATGATGCTAACTAATAAGGACGTAACCGAGTCAGCCTCGTTTGTTCAGAGTACTTTCAGAAAACGCAAAGAAACGGTTGCATGAGGAAAAGGAAATATGCTTAAAGTAAATAAAATACACTCACCATCAACTATTAGTTTTTTAAGCTTTCCTCTTTGCTTTGGTGTGCGATAGAAGCCCTGCACCTCCATCTGCGCAGACACCTCTTGAAAAATCTTTTCGTTTCGTTCCATCTAGCTCGCGCTGCACTTGTTCATCGGACAGCAAACAGAGAAATGCCTGAACTTCAGCATTCGACCACGGTTGTGCCATGATTATTTGTTTTACCTTATAAAATATTCCAAAATAAGCTCCTCCGATTTCTTGTTGTCTGTTATGCGGGTGAAAAAGAAAATGGTGGATTGTGATTTCCGGTGGAAGACTGAATCTCCGCCCTCCACCAATGAATACGCCCCCTGACCAATCAGTGACCTACAGTGCGCTGATGTCACAACTAGACCCTACAAGAACCAGACCTGGGACCTCAGTGATTTAGGTCCCAAAAATGGGGTGGGTTCCGCCACTAGAGGCATTGTTGATAAAACACGCAATCGGCCACAACTAGTTACATAGGAGTACCAAAAAGCCCCGTGGATAAGGGGCTTAACTGTTCAATCATCTTGGGCCTTCTTTGTCGCACCTTCTTCTTTATGATGCGCCAAATGTGCTCTATAGGTGAAAGATCTGGACTGCAGGCTGGCCATTTCAGTACCCGGATCCTTCTCCTGCGTAGCCACGATGTTGTGATTGCTGCAGAATGTGGTCTGGCATTATCGTGTTGAAAAATGCAGGGTCTTCCCTGAAAGTGATGATGTCTAGATGGGAGCATATGTTGTTCTAGAACCTGAACATAGTCTGCATTAATGGTGCCTTTCCAGACATGCAAGCTGCCCATGCCACAAGCGCTCATGCAACCCCATACAATCAGTGATGCAGGCTTCTGAACGAAGCGTTGATAACAACTTGGGCTATCCTTGTCCTCTCTGGTCCAGATGACATGGCGTCCCAGTGTTCCATAAAGAACTTCAAATCGTGACTCATCTGACCACAGAACAGTCTTCTATTTTGCCACACTCCATTTTAAATGACCCCTGGCCTAGTGCAAACGT
>NC_056503.1:5707303-5709490 GCF_014905685.2 Nematolebias whitei
GATATCAAAGGAGGACGGGTTAGTTTTAGCAGAATGAAATAATTCTAATAGGGTCTGATTAATTTGAAAAATCTCTTCATGTGAAAATGAATGAAAAAAGGGAATGTCTCTATGTGTGGGTGTGGTGACGGGTGCCGCCCCCACTGGAAACCTGGAAGGTGAGGCGGCGGAACACGCCCCCACGGAGTCACTAGGAATACGCTCCGGAGGTACGGCCAGGCTGGGTCGAACAGCCGCGGCGCGGAGTGGCGGTGAGAGGCCGGATTCCGCACCCACCAGGAACCTGGAAGGTGAGGCGACAGAACCCGCCCCTGTGGCGTCAAGTGGACCGGACTCACCGAACAGGAGTGGACCAGAGCTCCCGCGGGACGCTGGATCTCGCCCCCACTGGAAACCTGGGAGGTGAGGCGGCGGACCCCGCTCCCACACCAACACCGGAACCAGCTCTAAAATTCTGCTCAGCCGACGAGACCGGGACGGTCGCCGCGGACTGCCTCCGGAACCGTTTTCTGCCACTACGGCGGTGGTGGGACAGCAGGAGGACAGGGACGGAGTGGAGCTCGTCCATCATGGCTCGAGGAGGAAAAAAGAAAAAAGGTGAGTTTGCCGAGAGAGACCCTGCCCGCTGGGTTCTGGTCTGGTCACGTCGGTAATGTCAGGATTTGCTAGGAAGGAACGAACCCAGAGTGCAGAACAGGGACTCAACTCGGCGGAATACAAAAATAGGAATTTAATGATAAATAAAGATACAAAATAACAAGCTGACGGGGCAGCAAAACTTACATGAAATAGGAAGAAGGCACGGGAAACTCAGGAGGACTCAGGAGACATGGGAGACTCGAGGAACCAGGAAGACTCAGGGGGGAACACAGGAGACCCAACGAGTACGACGCGACAACGAACAAGACTGAACAGACGGCTTAAATACAGGGACAAGACGAGACATGATAACAAACAGCTGGGACGAGACACGGGTGGCACTAATAGAACTAATGAGGGAACACGAGGGAACACAGACACAAACCGGGCCACAGAAAGGTACCATCCTTACAGACGGAGCGACAGAGAGGGCAGATAAATCTCTCACCCTTTTAGCGGATGTTAAAGCCAACAGCAGGGCTGTTTTAAGAGACAAGAATTTAATTGGAACCTTATTCAGTAGCTCAGATGGAACTTAGATCAGGGCTCGCAGAACCAGCGTTAAATCCCACTGTGGAGCAAGTGGGCGTGAAACAGGCCTGCATTTCTGTACACCTTTTTAAAAAACGCTTCATCAGCAGATGATTAAAAGCTGTTCTGTCCCCGAAACCTTCGTGACAAGAAGAGATGGCTGCAGCGTACTTTTTAACTGTGCTGAACGCCAGATTTCTGTCCATCAGCTGCTGCAGAAAAGACAGCACGCCACCTAGTGGACATGAGGTGGCCTCTACACCTTTCTCTGTACACCTTTTAAAAAACGCTTCATCAGCGGATGATTAAAAGTTGTTCTGTTCCCGAAACCTTTGAGACAGGAAGAGATGGCTGCAGCGTACGTTTTAATCATGTGAACGCCAGATTTCTGTCCATCAGCTGCTGCAGAAAGGACGGCATGCCACCTAGTGGACATGAGGTGGCCTCTACACTTTTCTCTGTACAGCAGCGCTGAAAAGCTGTCCACTTTGATGTGAACAGCACTATGGTGGATGCAGCACGTGAATCCTGGATCGTACGCACTACATCTTGAGAGAGACCCATCCTCTCTAAGTGGATCAGCTCAGCGGCCAGATCCAAAGGTGCTGGCCTAATTCTGGGTAATTCCTGATCGCTCCTCCCACCTGGAGGAGAGCGTCCTCCCTCCACGGCAGTTTCCACGGGCGCCCCGATAACAGGTGTCGTAGAACTGGGAATCATGATGCGTTCACGCGCTCGGGACAGGAGAGCTGTCAATCCCTCCTCCTGAACTCGGTTCAGAAACCGTGATATCAGAAGGAGTGAGGGAAAAGCATAAGAAGCATTTTGGGCCACAGACTGTGAGCAAACGCGTCCACCCTTAGCGGTGGTTCGTCCCGTGGGCTCTGTTAGAACCATAGTTGACATTGAGCGTTCTCTCGTGTTGCAAACTGGACCACAGCCGCTCGCAAGATTTCTGCCGCATCTGAGCCATCAGCTCTGGATGGAGGGTACCGGTCCCCGTGGCACAAAATGTCC
>NC_056503.1:5709590-5724286 GCF_014905685.2 Nematolebias whitei
TGCCGGTTATGTATGCAACAGTCACCTGCTGTCTGTGTGAATCAAAGAATGATGATTCCGCAGCACAGAGGCAAGTGTTGAATCACATTCAAAAACCGTGCGACACTCCGAAAACATTTATATGAGCTGCTGTGTGGGGGACCACAGCGTCCCCATAGCTCGAGAAATGTATGTGCCTCTGTGAAGTCTGACACATGTGACGTAGGTCTGCTGACGGAAAATAGCTGATATCACTCTGCCTGTTTCACGTGAGTTGCACTGCTCCCACCTGTCTGTAAAAACGGGTCAGCAGCAACAGATGTCCAGATAAAGCAGAATTCTCCTCCCTGCTCTGTGTGGCGGCTGCAGAGCGGCTCGACGCATTTTAAATGGAAATGATGCCTCACAGTTCAAAATTGACAAATGAACGGAACCGTTTGGGACCAGGAAGTGACGAGAGTGGAACCCTGTGTTTTCCTCTCCTTCTGGGACCCTGGAAATTACATTTTTAATCAGAATTTACTGAGCTTCTGCGAGGGGGGACAAAATCTGTTCTAGAGATGACAGAAAACATCTCTAGAGTTCCTCCGAACGGGGGGTTTGAGCTGTACTGCAGCGTGAATCCCCTGCTGATAACGGTTCATCCATCCGTCTGGAGCGCGCGCTCGTTGCCACTCCGCGTAACATCCCGGAAGTGGACACGCATTTATGCTGCATCACGTTATCTACGGATGCCATCACCGCCGTCATGTGTGCCTCACTCAGGCTGCGGGCTCACATCCGTGGCGTGCGGTGAAGGAAAAATACGCGCCCCCCGAACATGTGGAAACGCTAGGGCTGCTGCGGGTGCGCAACGTTCTATGCCGTGCACAGGCTGTGGGCTCAAAGCCATGCTGATGTGAGCTGGTGCGCGCTTAGGGAGAAAAAATGCGCTGCCAATGCTGCGGAGCGCGACGCCTCTGTGCTGCGCTCACGCTGGGGAAAGGTGCACGCCCCAGAGCATGCGGAACCGGTTAGGGTTGTTGCGGGTGCAGTGCTCAGGCTGCGGGCTCATATCCATGCTGTCACTCTGCGTAACGCTCGGGGAGTGGGTGCGCATTTACGTGATGCGCAATATCTCACCGCCTCCACCGCCGTCGCGGAGATGCGTTGCGCACACTCATGGAGAGGCTTTTATGAAAAAGGCTCTGAAAACGCTTCTGTGCCGTGCTTAGGCTGCGGGCTTGCATCTACGTTGATGTGAGCCGACGTGTGCTGAAGAGGCGTGTGTGCGCCCTCGTCGACGTGGCGTCTTAGACGAGGACTACCGCAAGGGCGCGCGTTTGACGCTGGTGCAGTCAGAGGAAGCAGCGCGCAGCGCCGGTTGAGAGCGAGGTTTACCACTGGACTCGGTCTGCAGAACACGTTCATTCTTAGCTGCGAATCACGTGAGCTTTTGAGTGATTCATCGAGCTGCAGTGTTATTTTAGAAAACCTTCTTCGAAGGACACCAGCTCATTATGTGTGGAGGATGAATGAGAGGAGCCGCTGTGACATCATTGGACTGACAGACCGGCTGAAAAAACAGACACATTTATCTTTGAATGACGTTGGTGTTTCATTTCAAAGCTCGTGTCGTGAACACATTCATTCTGGCTGCCGTGTCACGCGAACCTGTGCGTTTCATCGAGCTGCGGTGATGTTTTAAAAAACATGTTTCAGGACACCAGCTCGTTTTGTGTGTGAGAAGAAGCCGCTGTGACATCATTGGACTGACAGACCGGCTGAAAAAACAGACACATTAATCTTTGAATGATGTTCGTGTTTCATTTCAAAGCTCGTGCCGTGAACACATTCATTCTGGCTGCCGTGTGTCATTTCATAAATCTCTTCCCCTGTGAGCCCTGCAGTTTTTTATCCTAGGGCGACACCTGTTGGTGGTCTCTGGGAAACGCTGAAACCACTGGTTGACGGGATGAGAAGTGTTGTTCTCTGACGGGAGGGGCTGGCAGCGGAAAAGACACAGCTGCAGCTGTGGCGCGGGGGTGCGGGAGGAGGCATGTGCACAGTCTCCGACAACTCATCCGACTTTTCCGGCATGGCCTTGAAATTGGTCCTGAACAGCGCGTCGTCGTGATGGGGCCCTCCGACAAAAAAGCCTTCTGCAGCTCCTCCGACAGGGAGGGGAAGTGACATGTTGGGTGGACTTCTGCACCATTGTCATCTAGGCTGCAATGCGAGACAAGGCAGACAGCAGGCGAGGCGCACAGGTAGAGGGTGACGTCAGATGCCTGCAGAGGGAGCTCCTCGTCTCCTGAGGCAGGTCTGTCCCTCCGGCCTCTGAGAAGCTGTATGTCAGCGGCACTGCGGCCGCCTGGGATGCATGCCGGTGAGCTCGGTTGGAGAGCGACATCACCATCTGGTTATGCCTCCCTGGAGGCGCAGGACGCTGGTCCAACCTAGACATATTTACTCCGAAAAGGCCTCCGTCAATGCTCGGTTCCAGGGGGCACTGAGGGAATTTCCGCTCGGTGAAACCCCTCCACTCTGATGATGGTTGCGGATGTGGGAACCAGCGCCCTATTCTACCAGGACCGGCTGCAGCCTCGTCCCAGTAGGACACCACCACTGGGAAAACAAGGCCAGATGGGATCAAGAAGGCGAGCCGGAGTGGAGCCCAGAAACCTTCCCGCTAGATCATCCGATCTGGGCGGGGAAGGAGAGGGGACGGCAAAAGTCCCTTCATGTCAGCTGCCTCCTGGATTATGTCGGGCAGCTCCAGAGGAGGACACCGGCGGCCGGGAGCGGTGTGGTCGTTAATGCGAAACAAGGTGGGGGGGGGGGGGTGAGCATTCGCTCAGCCCCCCTGTACCGACAACGCTCTCCAGGAGGGAATGAGCAGCGGGAGGCTGCTGCTGACGTCGCCTGTCCCGGAGGAACCATCCGATTCGCTCTGAGGGTCGGCGATAAGAGGAAAATTACAAAATGGTGTCGTCCAGCGTGTAGCGACCTGCCACTGAGAAATACTCCTCGGCGCTTACCTTGAAACAAGACTGCTCGTCTGTTTCTCCTCGGGGAGGAGAACTCACCGGGACGACAGGAGGTTGACGTGGCGGGCCACAGGCAGTCTTAACCAAGGTTGGTCAGCTAGAAAACTTTCCTTCTTCGTTCTTCTGACAGTGATATTAGCTCGCTGAAGAAAAATGGGAGCCGATTACCCGCTCTTAACATAATTTATACGGACCGGGTAGGGCCCACACAGCAGGTGGGCGTGGACTAAATTTTTCAGTGTAATGGTTCGCATGACGGGATAAACCCACTAAGCGACAGCCTTAAAGGGCGAAGCCTATATGAAATAGAACACTCAAACTCGCTCCATAAAAACGGAAGTGCTCCAGACCACTAGGGGCAGTTGAACAAAGAACAAATCATATAAGAAACTTGGAGGAAGAAAGATGTTTTCCAACCGCAAATAAATCTCACAAGAAGAAGAGGAAGAAAGAAAAGGTTTGTTTATACTTTATTCATTTATTCAAACACACAGTCTTTTACAATAGACCCTTTTCACATGACGTCAGACAACTTACGTTCTGACTCGATGTGGATCAGTACTTCCAGGTCTATTCTCACTCGGGAGACCTGTCTGTAAACTTCACAGAATTTCATTCATTCAAACTTTATTTATAGAGGTTAAATTACAAGATATAGCGCAAGGTAAGGTTAATAAAAACAGTATTTAAATGTTAGTTAGCTGTGGTAACGTTATCCATCATTATCAATTTACCATTCTGTAACTGTGTAAGGAAACAGCCTCCGACTGTAAAGTAAGCTAGCTAGCAGCTAACAGGTAGCTAAGCACTGCTGCTATCAGTGCTGTAACATTAAAATGTTTACTTTATCTATTAATGTAAAATCTCTGACATCTTCCAACTCTGTTGTTTAGAATAGCATTTTAAATATTGAATTTAAAACTATATGTCAAACCATTTCCATGTTCCATCTTATCCAACAGATGATTGACCAAAGTCTTGAGACGCTTACAGTGAAAGGAGTAAAGATGGCTAGTTGAGCAAGGCTGAGGGTTTTTTCCTCCAAGAGCGACGGCCAGGCAGTCTACAGAGGTAAGTGGTGGAAGGTGTGTGGAAGCAGCTGAGGACCAAGAGTCACAGGTAAGTTTATCCTCCAGGGATTTCTCCTATACTTCAGATTAAAAGACGGGATCCAGGACATCAAGGCTCTGAAAACATGCAGACAAAAAACAAGGTAAGTCTTTTTGTTTCTTGAACACTATACAGGGCTGGAGGCATATGTACCGGCAGGTAGAACAATGCTCCAGCAATGACTGGAGCTCAACTGCTGTGGTGATATTGCCCCTAGTGGTATGTCTCTGTCCTGTTTCCTCTCATGTGATTTCCCTTTTCCCACACCTGTGAGCCTGACAGGTGTTTTGTCCTCATCAGTGTTTGTATATAAGTCTGTGTCTTAGTGTTATTCCTTGTCTGGGCATCGTCTTGTATTCTCCTGGTAATCCCCCTGAGTCCCTGGTGTTTTCCTGAGTGCCTCCTTGTGATTTTCTATGTGTAAGTTTTGCTGCCTCGACAGCCGTTTATTTTTGTGTTATTAAAAGTGTCTTCTTATTTTACCACCGAGTCTACCGAGTCCTGCCTGCATCCTTGGGTTCTACCTTTAAAAACCAGCCATCTCGACAGAATGACCAGACCAAACCAAGACCACCAGCTGCATCCCCGTCTCTGGCTCCCGTTCCTGGTTCTCCGGCTGCAGCCCCGTCTCTGGTTCCTGTCCTTGGTTCTCCAGCTGCAGCCCCGTCTCTGGTCCCTTGTTCTCATGCTGCAGTCCCATCTCTGGTTCCTGGTTTTCCTGCTGCAGTCCCGTCTCTGGTCCCTGGTTCTCCTGCTGCAGTCCTGACTCCACCACCCGTTTCTGATTCTCCTGCTGCAGCCCCTGAGGTTTCCACGCCTCAGCCTGATGGTCCCCGGTCTGCAGAGGATTCCATGACCGGACCTGAACCTGCCACAGAAGGGTCCGTGTCTCACCTTGAGGGGTCAATGCCACTTGGGTGCTCTACAGCATCTATAGTTCTGTGTAGTGAACTAGGCCTCCAACCTCAACCTGTCTCTGAAGACCTTCAGGGGACAGGAACTGTTATTTCATTGATCTGAATCCAGAAATACAAATGATCTCATCAAGAGACTATTTAATTGTATCCTGAATTAATCAATTGAAAGAACACTCTTCTTTTTTACATTATCATTACTATTTTAGAATATCTTGATAATCAAAGTGTGTTTAGTTCATACCATTTCTAAATGTTGAAGTGAACCACTCATTTAAATCAACTGTGAAACAGTATTAATGATTTTTAAACCTCATTAGACTTAGAAATCAAGTTAAATGTCTATTTACAAAGTAATTGTGCATTTTGATCTTCTGTCTGAATGAGTGGATTTGATATCGGTCAGAAGTCAGGGATGTCGGTCAGAAGTCAGAAAGCAAGTTATGAGAACGAAGTGCCTTGTTTTAAAACTCAGCAGATAGTAAATAAGAAGCAACTGGCACCTGCAAGGTTTCTCACTTCTTCAAAACATTTCTCTGTCTGTACTAATCATTCGTAAACATTCCTGCTGTCTTTTGACTCTTAATAACCCTTTGACATCACTAGAACCACCCCCCTGCTGGTTGTTTCAACCAATCAGGAAATACCAAGTGACAGGAAGTGAGTACTCTTTAAAAAGTCATCACTTCCTGGGACTATTCAGTCTTCTTTCAGTCTTCCTAGAGTCTTCATTGAGTCTTCCCAGGAGTCTTCCACTTCTGAGTGGAATTTCTGACTGGAGTCTTACTGAGAGTTCCTAAGGAACTTTCAGATTTAATCAATAGCTGATGGATTTGACCGTGAGACGAGGGTCCGTCCATCCCAGCGGAGTCACAGAGCCTCGCTGTGAACTCACCCGGGCGTAACGCCCTACAACTTCGAAGGAAGCTTGTTCTGCTGAACGGAGTAAACCACACGACTTCTGACGATGACCAGCCACCCTGACCGGAGACACTGAAAGGTAGCGTGCAAAGGGACCTCTATACTGGAGCTCATCCACTGCAAAGGTAAAGAGACGTCACGAGTTGTCGCACACTAAGTGGGCCAGGGGTTTGAGCTGGTGTTGAAAGAAGAGTGCTAATTCTGGTCAACAAACACATCTTCCTTCATCCATCTTCCTTTTAAATCTATTCCTTCTCTTCCTTAAACTTCTATTTGCCAGTAATCTAGATGCCTTCAGAGGTGAATCAGCCTCAATCAGCAATGTTCTGTTGTCTTGTTAGTAAAGAGTGCCAAGTTTTATTAATCAGAAACAGATCAGCAAATCAATGTGTACATGTTTTGATGTTAAAGTTTGATTCTGTTAAATAAATGACCGCATTTATTCTGATGGGTCAAAGATAAAATGGCGTCTCATGTCAATGATTAAACAATCTGCTCACAGTTATCTCGGTCACATGGCAGAAATTTAACTCAAAAAAGAAAGAATCCGTTGTAATTAAACAATTAATATTCTTTGTGCTTGAACTAGCTTTAAGAATAATTAATTAGTAGTGTGTCTACAGCAAAGCTGTCCCTACATCACTACACCTGCTTCGACGTGGTGGACAGCCTCCAGGCCGCCCGCCTGACCGGCTTTGACGTGGTGGACAGCCTCTAGGTCGCCTGCCTGACCGGCTTCGACATGGTGGATAGCCTCCAGGCTGCCCGCCTGACTGGCTTCGACGTGGTGGACAGCCTCCAGGCCGCTTGCCTGACCGGCTTCAACGGGGTGGGCAACCTCCTGGCTGCCCACCTGAACTTTTTGTCTGTCTTTTATGTGTTGTGTGCCTGGTTTCCCTCTTGTGTTCCCTTGTGCCCTCCGTCCTGTTTTTTCCCCCTCCTCCCACCCAAGTTTTTGGGGACAGGGTCTTTGGAACGTCTGGAGACGTCCTTTAAGGAGGGGGTAATGTGGTGATATTGCCCCTAGTGGTGTGTCTCTGTCCTGTTTCCTCTCATGTGATTTCCCTTTTCCCACACCTGTGAGCCTGACAGGTGTTTATCAGTGTTTGTATATAAGTCTGTGTCTTAGTGTTATTCCTTGTCTGGGCATCGTCTTGTATTCTCCTGGTAATCCTCCTGAGTCCCTGGTGTTTTCCTGAGTGCCTCCTTGTGATTTTCTACGTGTAAGTTTTGCTGCCTTGACAGCCGTTTATTTTTGTGTTATTAAAAGCGTCTTCTTATTTTACCACCGAGTCTACCGAGTCCTGCCTGCATCCTTGGGTTCTACCTTTAAAAACCAGCCATCTCGACAACTGGAGCCTTAAGTAGTCCTGGCACCAATTAGGGAAAATGGTCTCAGCTGCGGCTGCTCATCAGCGCCGCCCCTGCCTTCAGGAACCTGGTGGAAAGAGGTTGAAAAAAACCCTACACATCTCCTCTGGACCAATTTCTTTAAGGGAGAAACTTTTGCATGTGTTAAAAGCCGGCTTCTGAGATTCCAACAGGAGGTTGGCTTGAAACACAGCAATGAAGGCTACTTATGGGACAGATCTGGTTGGCAGGTCACAGACTGATGAAGTCTTCCGTATGGAAGACGAAACGTTTCTCCCTTAAAGAAACTGGTCCAGAGGAAATGATTTAACCTTTTTGTATCCTTTATGATTGTGTATATTTACTGTTGTCATCACTCTTTGATTGCTAAATTGCTAAAATTCAGGTCTATCTTGTAAACGAGTTCCAGAGGCTCAATGGAATTAACCTGTAGAAATAACCCACTAAACATTGGACGTCAAATGGACGTTCAAATCACGTCTATATCGAGTCCGTCGCACAGTGGGAAAGGTTGAATGAACGAACTTTGAATAACGGCTGTCTGATTTAGACAAAAATCAGCTTAAACAGCTTCAATTAACCAATTTAATTTTTTTTTCATGTCATTTCGAGAAGGGAAAAACGTGGTTTTTCAGCACTTAGACTCCAGTCTCACCTGGTTCCCTCACCATCCCCAGCTCCTTGTTTCAGGGAACTGCAGAGCACCTCGGTGTTCTTCACGAGCTCTGCTCCACAGTGGGAGTTTCTTCACTTTTCAAAGGGAGGGTCGAAGTCAAGGAAGCACGTGCGAGGCGGGACTTCTTCCTGAGGACTGTGTGTATAAAATGACGGTGTTTTTGTTGACCTGTGCCCGCTCCGCAGTCAGAGCTCCTTCGGTGGATTCCTGTACACACACCTGACCTGAGTCAATGCGTTAAAACACCGAGCGCACGGAGACGTCGCTGCCGGGGCTTCCTCTCACTTTCAAGCCGAAAACCTCTATCCAGTCGCCGGGGGGGCAGCAGGACCATGGCTGACGGGTCCGACCAACGAGCCCTGCAGTATGAACAAACTCTGGTAAGGCTCACTTGTTGCCGCTGTGCACCCGGCCCACGGCTCTCTCCGAGGCGGAGATGAAAACCAGACCCGGCGGAGGAATCTGTCATTTTTACGCCGAGTGGCTCAGTAGTTGCTAACCTTTCTGCTGCCAGCTAACAACGAGCAAACTGAGACAAAAGTCAGAATAAGTGGAAAAAAATAAAAACCTCGATGTCGTTTACAGATGCCGAATGATGCAGTATCTATTTTTAATCCGAGAAACTTCCCTTGAGTCAGTGAGTTTGGGGTTAGTCGACTGTCAAAGCATAAGTATATAAAATTTAAATCAAGTTCCACTTGTTGCGCTTTCACGTGAAGCCGAGGTTTCTGTCGTCGAGCGTCTCTAAACATTTTACTCTCTCTTCCATGTGCACATAGAGTGCTCATGATTAAAGACAAGTTTCTAATGTGTAAAAAGTGCATACATGTGTTGGCTCTGACCGCCAGTGGTTCACAAGAAGCACAAGAAGTCAGTGTGCTACTGAACATCTGGATCCAGAGCCAGGCTGTTCTCTTCTTCTTGTGGTCAGAATCCCAGAACACGCTGTCACCAACAAATTACATTTAATTTGAGTTTAGAGGCCACGGCTTTTGACATCAGGAGCATTACATTTTCAAGAATCCATAGAACTGCAGTATTACCATTTACTTGTTATTTTTGAATATTGCAGTGAAAATGTCAGCTGAGTTTTTTAATTCTAGGCATTTAGTTCATCCAGTTGATATTTTGTAGGTGAATAATTTGATGCTGATATTTCATACACTGATTCCTGAAGTACATATTTTTTTCTGGACAGGCTAGGAAACGTAGTGTTGTTCAAAACAAGTTTGTTTGTTTATTTATTTTATATTTTTGCAAGGGATAGTTGTTGTGGAAGGGGACCATCTTGTGTCAGCAGTCAGAGCCCACATGTGTGAGAAACATCTGGATTTGAGGTTCATAAATAGAGATGCACCAACTCTGAATTTTCTGGGCGTATGTCATTTTCCAATATTTGTACAGCTCTGAGCATTTTGAACAATTTAGACTTCTCTATGAAATTTACAAAATGCTAAATATTAATTTTTATAAAATCCTATAAAACGTGAAAAATTGCCATTCAGTGTCAGCAGTCAGTGCGGTCATCTCTGTTGTTCGATTTATTAAATGGGTCATTATTTCAAAGATAGATTAAATTGCTGAGTGGCAGGCTGACAGACAGTTTACAGCCAATGCTGCAGCTCAACACACCGTTAATCACTTGGCTGCAGAAACATTAGAATTTTACTAATAAAGTAGGTTATGGACATTAAAATTTAAAATCCAAAACAAAGTTGGAAAGAAATAAAATAAATTATATCTGCTGACTGTAAATGGACAACAGGCATTTGATATTAATAAATTAATTTAATTAATTAAAAAAGTTAGATTTGTTCATTTCACTGCACTATCATCCTCATGCTGTGGACAATCATTAAACTGAGGACAGACAAATGGAGCTGGACATCACACTACAGTAGAAATAGTTTTCCTATAACAAAGACTAAACAATCACTTTTCTGACATTTGACCATCTTTTACAGGTCTCATAGGCAAACTTTGCATAGTTAAATGTAACGGCAGTCTCTGGGTTGGTAAATAAAGCATTCCTCAGGGCTGTTCAACTGGTGGCCCGGGGGCCAAATCAGGCCCACAGGTGTGCTCAGTTCGGCCCACCAGTGGGTTAATTTTTAAATAAAACTAGATGTGAAATAAAAAAGTTTTTTTATATAATGAGAATAACTGCTAACTGCTGGATGTCGGGCCCCTGAGCTCTTGCCTTCAGTAACTGTAGCCCCCTGAGTCATTTAGTTGAATAGTCCTGGTCTACCTCATTTCAAAGTTTTCCAGCGGGCTGCAGCCTCAGTGTTCAATGACAGATGGAGGTGGAGACTTCAGAGGAATTAAACAGACCAACTTTTCTGTAATCCATTCTCAAGAAGTACTCTTATTGAAACTCTTGTTGTAGAAAACCGTTTCCAGCTACTACCTTTTGATCTGCCTCCGACTTTTAATTTTAGACCTCGATAATAGGGCTGAACAATTAATTGGATTTGCAATAACATTGCAATATGATAAAACAATATTATGTAATCGCAAAGGCTACGATTTGATTGTTCAGGTGATCTGATTAAGTGACTCGCGAGTAAGCTGAGTGGAGCAAAGCAGAGCAGGGAGCAGGAGAAGTCAACACTGTGCTTTAACTTGTTGCACAGTGGCGTCAGGCTCGACAGAAGCTGATTCATCTGAAAGTTTGGTTCCAAAGAGGAGCAGCATGTTTCGTTGTTTGGAATTATTTTGACTATAAATAAGAAGATACTGCGCAACATGTATTGTGCAGAACGTGCCTTGCTGCTGTTGGTACCTCTCGAGGTAACATCACAAATCTTTATCAACACTTAAAAAAACACCACAAAGCCATTTACGATAGTTGCATGGCTAGAATGTCAATGGCCAGTGCTTCAACTTCAAGTAAGCAAAGTACCAGTCGACAGGATCGTTGACCAAACTGTTCAAAGGTATTACTCCGTATGAACATAATTCAAAATTGCACGTGGCAATAACTCGAGCAATAACGGAGTTCATAGTGAAAGACATGATGATCATTAATATAGTGACCAAGCCTGGGTTTACAGCTTTAGTAAACACAATGGATAAGCGGTACAGAATGCCCTCGTGTACACATTTTAGACAAGTTGCTATTCCAGAGCTTTACAAAAAAATGCAGAAACAGAGTTGCAGCTGCACTGAAAACAGTGGAGTTTTTTTTTTTTTTTTTTTTTTTTTTACAACTGAAACAGATTTATTGTTTGTTGGTTGAAAAATACATGAGAAGAAGACATTGAAGAATAATCGCATATTAAATCAAAATATTGAGGAAAAAAAATCGCAATTAGAGTATTTTTCCAAAATCATTCAGCCCTAATCGATAAAGCTAACCAAGTCCTTCCTGCTCACTCTGTATTCATCTGTGAAGCATTTACTGACAGAGAAATTGTCTGCTGCTGATCACAAGTGACGCTACGATGCATCTCTGTGTAAAGTTACTGAAAACATTTATTCCCTCCAGCTAAATGGGATTTTTGTCCCCGTCATGGTGGGAATATTGGGAGTTCAGTCCATGCATGTTGTGACAATGATAACTTTGAAAAATAAGGGACAGTTTCAGCGGGGGGGGGGGGGGGGGCTCAGCATGCTGCTTGTTTTTATGAAAAGCTGGCAGATTGACCTGTTCAAGGATGACCTATAGAGGCAGCTTGGATAATTTATTCAGCCGGGTCTCCACGTCAGGGTGTGCACAGTCACTTTTATATTTTGTCTTCTGGATTTCTTGGAGGACTGTTAATTGATTTAAAAACAAACAGATAGCTGTGTGCGAGGCAGATGATCTTTTACTGGGAATGTTTTAGATAAACTAAAGTATTTTTCATCACTCAGAAGTACCTCCTGAGTTCTTCGGCCCACTTTGAAGTGCACAGCTTTACAACTTGACTTTAGTGTTTTCAAAAGGAAACAGAAATTCCTCATGTTGTGCGTATCTTGAATGGAAATTTCTGTCCAACTTAAAGACTGTCGGTTTTTGTAAACAACTACCAGGCCAGCCATGTGTAATTATCATTGAGGTTTTATAATTCAGAGGATCCATGACTGTAATACAACTTTTGGACCGCTGCTTCCTTTTTTTTAATTTTTCTTGAAAAAGTTTCTTTGTGAAGAGCACAGTCCTCAGTGTGTGTCGTTTAATCTGTGTGTTTGTGTGAGTGATTACACAACTTGCGACCCGCTGATTCAGTGCTGGACACTCCGTCATTCTGGCAGGTCTCGTGCTTGGCCACCAAAGACCCCCCCCCCCCCAACACACACACACACACACACACACACACGCACACGCACACTACCCCTACGCACGGACAGTCACACACACCTTTTTAATGGTACTTCCCTTTTGTTTAGATATTGTGACAAAATGAAACAAAAATAGAGACTGCTTGCATGAAAATAGCCTCCTTTTTTACCATAAACGTTCTGAGTCCCCCCCCCCATATTTTTCCTGTGGACTGTAGTAACATGGCGTCTTTGTGTGATATTGGCAGTGGTGATGGTTGTGTGTGGGTTTTGTTGTGGGCAGTGGATGCTCAAAGAGGCCAGTGTGGTTCAGTTGTGAGAAGGAATGAAAAGCTGGCTGTTTGGAAATGCTGGTGGGTATGAGCTCCAGTAAAACCAACTGCCTCACACTGTGGGTTAATTTCAGACTTCAACATCTGTTTGGGTCTGTAAAAGGTTGATTTTATTTTTTAGGTCATTTTTGCTTGTCTGGGTCTTTATTATGGGCATAATAAGTATATAAGGCAGCTGTGGCTGAGTGATTAGAGCAGTTGGGAGTTTGATTCCACCAGCAGTCATATGTTGAAGTGCCCCTTGGCAAGACACTGAACCTCTCATTGCCTCCGATGTGTGTCCCATCAGTGTATGAATGCGATCTAAAGCTCTGATTAGTCTTTGTAAAGATCTATTAGTGCTGTATGAAATGAGGACACAGACTGTGTTGTAAAGAGCTTTGAGTATCTTGATAAGATAGAAGGGTGATATACAAGTACAGTACAGTCCATTAACAAATATATGTATAGTAAATATTATCTTCGAAAACGTGGTGCGTTTGTGTCTGTGCATGTGCTTGCACGTACCATAAGTCAAGTCAAGTCAGATTTATTTATAGAGCACATTTAAAACAGAAACTGTTACCAAAGTGCTTAACAAAAATATCACATCATCAAATAAAAAGTAGCAATATATATTTACAGCACATGGAATAAAAATATAAAACCAAAAACAATTAGAAACAATGAAATACTAAATCAGATCTGATGACCTTGTGTTAAATAGGAATAATAACAAAAGCATAAACAGAATCAGTATTAATGAAAAACTAGATCTAAATCCGATCACCCTGTGTTAAATGTCAATGAGTATAGGTGTGTTTTTAGGAGAGATTTAAAAGCAGAGACTGAGGTGGCCTGTCGAACGTTGATGGGCAGATTGTTCCAAAGTTTAGGGCCCACGACTGAAAACGCTCGATCTCCTCTGAGCTTCAGCCTTGTTTTTGGTACGGCCAAAAGCAGCTGGTCTGATGATCTCAAAGCCCGAGAAGGAATATAAGGATGAAGAAGGTCGGAGAGATATAATGGTGCAAGGCCGTTAATGCACTTGAGTGTCAGCAGGAGAATTTTAAAATCAACTCTGACACGTACAGGAAGCCAGTGAAGAGAGGACAGAACCGGAGTAATGTGCTCAAACCTGTGAGTTCCTGTTAAAAGCCGAGCTGCAGCATTTTGTACGAGCTGGAGACGTGAAAGTGAAGCCTGACTGACCCCAACATAAAGTGAGTTACAGTAGTCCAGCCGAGTTGTAATAAATGCATGGACTAGTTTTTCAAGGTCAGATCAGAATAAGCAGAATCCCATGAAACACTGTTTGTACTTTAATGAAACCCTGGGAGTAATAAGTAGATTAACATTTAGAATTGATTATCGTTTGAAGTGGACACAATTTTAAGGCTGACTGCCACACTCAAGCTTCCATTGCAAACACAAAGATGATTGTAATTAAAGATTTAAAAAAAAGGATTGTAATTCGGCCATATTAACAGATATTGATCTAAAACTAGATGTGGCAGAAGTCACCCCAAGACAAAACTCCAAGTGTGAACCAGAACCTTAAACTTTGCTGCTAACTTTTTGAGTCAAGTATATCTGACTGCTGGCAAAATCAGTCGGACACCACTGGATGGATTTTAGTTAAATTTTCAGAAAACAATCACTAGATGAGCATCTACAACTGATTGACTTTTTGAGTCATCTCAGTTCCAGATGTTCAAGACCTTTTTTAGAAAACACAAAAATGGCTATAACTCAGCCAGGTTTTAGATAATGAGGTAAGATTTGGTATTGTAGTTGCAGAGCATCATACCAATACATACCATTGAGAGCTACACATTAAGAAATATTTTTGCATTAACTGTTTGCTTCAACCCTGTCTGTTTGCAAAATATCTCATGAACTACTAAAAAATGTAAAGAAACTCAAAGTAAATACTGGATGTACATCTACAACTCATCACTCCAATTCAAGTGTATCAAGTTAGCCAATACGATAGGATCTATATATCAGTCAAGTTAACAGACACTGCGCTAAACGTATGGTGTGGTAGTCGTACCTGCAAACTTCATTGCTTTTTGGCGAAAATCGTCAATTTCTATCAAAAATCTGTCATTTACAC
>NC_056503.1:5729286-5740852 GCF_014905685.2 Nematolebias whitei
GGCATGTCTGTACATTAAAAAAACAAGAATAATTATTAATCCATGTTTATTTTCAAATCAACACTTTAACGTTCACTTGTATCTAAGGAAGGCTGGGGAGGTAAAAAAAGATTAAGGGGTGGAATTAGGATAAGTTACAGCTCATGAGGTACTCCATCAGAGCATCTCTGACACCTCGGCCCTGCTCTCCATCTTGCGGGACAGCGACCAGGACGGGCTGTGCGGCTGGTTCTGCTTCAAGTTCATGGAGGTCATCCATTTTGGTTGTGTGTTGTTTTCCAGCTCTTCTTCTAATACATGTTAGTGGTGCTTAGAAAAGAGCTTAATGTAGCACTACCGCCACCAGCTGGTAAGGTGCGTTGATATTAATAATCCGCCCACTAGAGGTGAACAATCCGCCCACTAAACGGGAACTATAGGCAAAGTGGAGACACAAAAATAGAGGTCCCACTAGAACCGGACACAACAGGCTACAACAAGAACCAGACCTGTGGATACCAGGCTTTAGAGGCCTGTATTAGACATGAATGGGACAGCATTCCTATTTCTAAACTTGAGAAACTGGTCTCCTCTGTCCCTGGACGTCTGTTGAGTGTTGTAAGGGGGGGGGGGGATGCCACGATGCCACACAGTGGTAAAAATGGAGTTGTCCCAACTTTTTTGGGATTTGTTGACGCCATGAAATTTGGAAACAGATTTTTCCCTTTAAATGATACATTCTCTCAATTTAAACTTTTGATCTGTGATTTGTGTTCTATTCTGAATAAAATATTAGATGTTGGCACCTCCTCATCATTGCATTCAGTTTTTATTCACAATTTGTTTAGTGTCCCAACTTTTTTGGAATTTGGTTTGTAGATCTGAAGAGGTGTTTTTTTGTTGTTTTTTTTTCTTTTCGGGGAGAGAGGCGTGTTAGATGGCATATCCTGATGCATGCTCAGGAGGACTGTGATCAGTTTTACATCGGGGAACTAAACAGCCACTGAAAAAGTTAATTCAGGTCCTCTGGACATTCAGAAAACAAAAAAAAAACCTGACTTAACTTTTAGATTTTTCCACCAGGATTATTGAGCATGCATAATTATATTGGTGTGTGCCCTTTTTTTTTTTTTTTTTTGGTGGCGACTGTTTTTTTTGGGCCAGGCAGTGTATGTTTTGCTTCTTTTTTTTGAGGATCATAAATGGTGTAATATTTGACAAGAATAACAGGCAATAATCAGACATCTGTTTTTATGACAATATTTAACTTGTTTGTGTTTTTCATGTGATCAAAGGTACAGTTTTATTGCGAGTTATATTGCGGCACCTACTAGTCCTTGTTTTGAAGTGTGAGGCTAATAGTTGACATTTTATGTGCTGTTTGTAATAAAACGATCGTCTCTTTCTGAATCCATCCTATCAGAGTGCAAAACTATGAATGGATTTAACTGGATAATCATAATAGATGACAAATATAGGATGTAGAGGACACTTAAGTCTCTTAAAGAGGCATTTGTGTTACAGTTTACTGACTGTAAAGGAACCATATAAATGCTTTAGTGAGTGTTTAGTCTTGAGTATGTGGCAACCAACAATGTAAATACATGGAATTATACCACTCCTTTAAATATTGTTGTTTTTGTCATGAGGCATTAAATAATGGAAAACCATGTATGTTCTTGAAACTGTTCCTGTTTTTAGTATTCTACATCACTTTACATTGTAGCTGTTTTTGTTTCATTTTTTAATATCACTTTCTTTCATTCTTTATTTTTCTCAGTTTATATGCTTTCTTTTGTGATTGTCTATTGTTGTCATTGTTATCTACTGTTTTCATCATTATTTGTTAAAATCAGGTCTCTCTTGTAAATGAGTCCTCTAGGCTCATTGAGACTAACCTGTCTTGAAATGAAAACTCAGGATGTCTTATGAAGCCTCTTGTTTTTAAAACCAGTTTATTTAAAACTTCTCTTTCAAAATAACTAAACTATTTAGATTTAATGCTTAGTCAATTTTTTTGCCTTTGCTTGTGAATATACTGGTTTAAAATCTTCAGTAGCATTTCATCTTGAAGAGGGCCACTTGCATCATGAAGGACCACACTCACCCTGCACACACACTTTTTGCCCCGCTCCCCTCAGACAGAAGGTTGAGGAGCATTAAGTGTAGAATTGCTAGGCTGAGGAACAGCTTCTACCCTGAGGCTGTTAGACTCATGAATCCCTAGTCAGGATTATCACTGTGAAAAAAAAAAATCACTGTACCACATGTGGTGTGAATGACAATAAAGACATCTTGACCTTGATCTGAATTACTGTAAGTCAAGTTGTTAAATCTAACTAGGTTGGGTCAGGTCCTCTGGATGGTTTATTTTTGTTGAAACGTTTCGTCTTCTTCAGTCCGAGGTGCCGAACAAACTCAGTCTTCTAAATAGTACCTTCACATCGTGGATCAACAAGTTTGATGGTGCTGAGATGGTTCCTGTAGTCCTTCTTCTCCTCTGCCGACTCGTTCAAGGCAATCATGCCCAAAGCTATTTATAAGACTTGAGTTTGTTGCAGCTCATTGGACTGATTGTCTTTTGTATAAAAGACGAAACATTTCAACAAAAGGAAACCGTCCAGAGGACCTGACTTAACTTTGTTAGATTTTTCTACCTAGATTATTGAGCATGGATCAGGATATGAAGTGTCTGCTCTATTTTTGAACAAAAATGAGATGACAGTGAGACTGTGAGCAGTAGAGAAATATTAAAACTAGATCAATTATGTATTGCTGCATGAAGTTAGAAAGATTTGCAATGCACGTTGGCTTTTTATTTCTCTGACGGTTTAGATTGCAAAAAGCACTCGCACTTTTCCCTCGCTTTTTCTCTCATCACTGTCATGTAAACCAAGTGTAGGCATCATGGCTAGTGAAAGACCATTCGACGACTAAATTTATTATTGGCAGCAGAACTTGAATGCATGATACTTGATATAATATAAACTGTGCAGCTTCAGTCTTGTGTACATACATGTAATTACCCTTTCGTCTTGACACGGGTTGCTTTTGATTCTGCGTATTAACCGTTTGCAGTCCGTCAGTTTTTTTGCAGCAACATCTTTGTGTTGGATCTGTCTCAATGAATATTGAGTGGAAATGGCCTTTTCTTTAGGCTCTTCATTAAGTTACATTTTATTTTTGTAGGACGGGTCAACAACGTTGACCCTTGCTTTTGTGTATAAAATGAGATGTTTAAAGATGGCTGACTCTCCTTGCAGAATAATTTCAAAAGCTGAGCTCAGTTCAATACTTTTTTCTTTGTTAAAAAAGATCATCACATTGTCTTTGTTTAGTCTTTTCTTTGAAGTGGTTACTTAGAGAGTCAGTTTCTTTATTTGTCATTCGCACCACATCTGATACATGTGTGTGGAACGAAATTGTGTACACAGGGTCCCAGTCACATCCAACAATAAAATGTAAAAGAAAAATGGTAATAAGATCTAAGATATGAACTAAGAAAAACATCAACTAAAAATACGCTAAGCACTAGTAGCATAAAAACAAAAGCAATACGTCGAACAGCAGCACGAACATGAGTCTGTGTGAGCAAATGAGTACAGATGAACACAGAGTCAGAGAGTCAGAGAGTCAGAGTTTCTTTATTGTCATTCGCACCTCATGTGGTACATGTGGTGGAGCGAAATTATGTACGCAGGGTCCCAGTTACATCCAACAATAAAATGTATAAGAAAAACCGTAATGACATCTAAGATATGAACTAAGAAAAACATCAACTAAATATACACTAAGCACTCATAACATAAAACATTGAACATCAGCACAAACATGAACATGAGTCTGTGAGCAGATGTGCACGCATGAACACATCAACATTGAAACAGATCAGCAGCAACATGAAACAGATCAGCAGCAACATGATATGGTTTTTCACAGTGATTATTCTAGTTAGAGATTCATGAGTCTAACAGCCTCAGGGTAGAAGCTGTTCCTCAGTCTAGTGGTTCTACACTTAATGCTCCTTAACCTCCTTCCTGAGGGGAGTGGGGCAAAAAGTGTGTGTGCTGGGTGGGTGGGGTCCTTCATGATGCAGGTGGCCCTCTTCCTTCATCTGGAGGTGTAGATGTCTGTGTTGGTGGGGAGACTGATTCCAACAGATTTCTGTGCAGCCTTCACCACTCTCTGCAAAGCTTTTCTTTCTGCAGCTGTGCAGCCTCCATGCCACACATTGATGCTCGAGCACAGGATGCTCTCCACTGCACACCTGTAGAAGGAGGTGAGGACTGAGCTTCCCAGACCAGCTCGCCTCAGCCGTCTGAGGAAGTAGAGTCTCTGATGAGCTTTCTTGATCAGGCTGGTGGTGTTGTTGCTCCAGCTGAGGTTGTCATTCATGTGTACACCCAAGTACTTGTAGCTGGAGACCACTTCCACCGCAGATCCTCTTATGTTCAGGGGGGTGTAGGTGTTTTTGTTCCTTCTGAAGTCCACAATCATCTCCTTTGTCTTCTTCACATTGATGTGAAGGTTATTCTCTCTGCACCAGCTCTCCAGGTGTTCCACCTCTTGCCTGTAGCTGCACTCATCATTGTTTGTGATGCATCCCACCACCGCTGTATCATCTGCAAACTTTACAATGTGACAGCCTGGATGGGTAGCTGCACAATCATATGTGAACACAGCAACATGAAACAGATCAGCAGCAACATGAAATGGATCAGCAGCAACATGATGTGATTATTCTGGCTAGAGATTCATGAGTCTAACTGCCTCAGGGTAGAAGCTGTTCCTCTGTCTAGTGGTTCTGCACTTAATGCAGTTCCAGTAAGATGGTGCCTGTGTACATGGCTTGCAATCCACCTCTGCTGATGGTGTTCGTATTTTTGGTGTTTTTTTTTCATTTCTCATCTGTGACAACTCTCTGCTGGTGTATGAACGAAAACAACTTTTGGATCTTTGAATTTGTGGCACCAATGTCGCTTATTTTGATCATTATGAACGTAACTCTGGACACCCCACCCCCCCGTCCCCCCGCTGCTGGCGGATGTGCCTGCTTACCTGCAGCGAGCTGCGCTCTTGCCTCCCCGGGAACATCGCTCCAGACGCCGTGGAAAACACGCTGGCTAGTGAATCTTAAAGCCCTGCTTGCTGCCTCTGAATCATCCTATCCAGCTGATGGTCAACGTTTCCACCTCCAATCCTGGCGCTGTGCAGATTCTGTGACGCGCTGTCTGGTCCCGCTGTCGGGGTCCCGCTGTCGGGGTCCCATCATCACATTGGGCCCGTGCACGGCTGGGTTTCCTGCTGGAGGCATGCGTCGAACTCTGCAAATCTGAGGCTGCTGGTCTGGACACTGCAGTCATCTCCTCCTGTGGTGGATTCTATGAGGATGACCCTGATAAATGCCAGACCGCTGGCTAATAAAACTTTTTTATTTTGAATGACTTTTTCTGCTGCAACCGACTGGACTTTCTTTTCATCACTGAGACTTGGATCTGCCCTGGTGAGTTCAGTGTTTTTCTGGAATTACTGCCTCTGGATTGTTCTTTTTTCAATGCTCCAAGGACAACTGGCCGTGGTGGAGGATTATTGGCTGTTTTTAAGAAACATTTGCACTGCAGACGGCTCCATGGTTCAGCCAATTATTCGAGTTTTGAACTGCTCTGTTGTGAGCTGGGCGGCTCCAACCCAGTTCTGTGTGCTATTTTTTACAGACCCCCCGGATACCGTAAACAGTTTTTAAATGAACACTCTGACTTTTTAACTGGTGTTCTGCTCCAATATGATCGGGTTTTGATTTTAGGAGATTTTAATAACCTCGTGTGCTGCCCTGATAAACCATTAGCTCAGGACTTTCTAGACCTCATCCAGTCCTTTAACTTTGCTCAGAGTGTTGTTGGTCCGACTCACCAGCAGGGCCACACTCGTGACTTAGTTTTAACACATGGTTTGTCTGTTTCTGATTTAGAAATTGGTGACACTGTTTGTTCTGACCACAAACCGGTTTTATTCAACACCTCTTTGATTTGTGAACCTGCACCTCCCCCCACACCCAAGCCCTGTAGGATTTTTAACCCTTCCACTGCCACACTCTTCTCTTCCATCTTTGCTAGTAATTCTGTTTCAGACTCCGAACTCTCTGCGGGTCTTACTACAAAGGAGTTGCTTTCTCAGCATCAGGAGGCGTGTGTACAGATCCTGGACTCAGTCGCCCCGTTAAAGCTCAGGAATCGAAAATGCACGCCCCACCCTTGGGTAAATGAGACTACACGAGAGGCAAGACGCTTGTGCAGAAGAGCTGAACGTCGATGGAAAAAAGATAAACTCCAGGTTTCCTTTGATGTTTTAAAATCATGTCGGAAAGCCTATCAGACCACCGTTAAACAGGAGAAAAACAAATATTTCTCAAAAATTATCAACTCAAAACAGTCACAACTCCCACATTCTTTTCACCACCATTAACACCATTCTAAATGTCCCTCAGTCTGCCACCATTGAGGCCTCTGTCGACACCTGTAATAAGTTTGTCAGGCATTTTGTTGAAAAGGTTGAGTTGATTAGGTCATCAATTCCACACACCACAGCCGACCCTTCAGTTCTTGTCCCCTGCTCTGCAGTCTTCAGTCACTTTGACCCCATCTCACTCTCATTTTTAAATGAGGTCGTTGGTCACATGAAACCCTCAGGCTCCCCTGCTGATCCCATCCCTGCTGCTTTTTTTAAACAGGTTCTACCATCAACTGTACCCTCTGTTCTTGCCATTATTAACAGCAGTTTGGCTACAGGTGTGGTTCCTGATGTTTTAAAACATGTAGTGGTAACTTCATTAATAAAAAAAACCGGACTTGACCCTGCAGCTTGTTCAAACTTCAGGCCAATCTCAAAACTTCCATTTCTTTCTAAAATCTTGGAGAAAATAGTTTTTAGTCAACTAACCAAGTTTTTGAATGTAAATGGAATTTTTGAGATTTTTCAGTCAGGATTTAAACAACTGCACAGCACCGAGACAGCTTTAGTAAGGGACTGTAATGACATTCTGCTAGCGAATGACTGGCCAGTCTGTGATCCTTGCACTCATCGACCTTACCGCTGCATTTGACACTGTTGATCACAGCATCCTTATGTCACGGCTAGAACATTGGCTTGGAATTACAGGGGTGGCGCTCGAACGGTTCCATTCATATCTGGGTGACAGGAGTTTCTGTGTTAACTTTGACAATCATTTTTCTACTTCTGTCCCTCTTTCCTGTGGGGTCCCACAAGGCTCCAGTCTTGGACGCCTTCTGTTCTCATTGTATCTGCTCCCCTTGGGGTCAATCCTGAGGAAACATGGCATTTCGTTTCACTGATGATTCTCAGATTTATCTGCCTTTAAAACCAAACAGTTCCTGCTCCATCCTCCCTTTGCTAAAATGTCTTGATGACATCAAGACTTGGATGGCTGCAAACTCCTTGAGTTTTAATGATCAGAAGACTGAGGTCATTGTGTTTAACCCAAGCTCTACCACTGTCACTGATCCTGTAAACCTGCGCTCCTTTCAGCCACATCTAAACCAGTCGGTTATCAATCTCGGGGTAGTGTTAGACTCGGACTTTAAGTTATAAACAGATCAACTCTGTTCTACAAAAAAGCTTCTTTCAGCTAAGGCAAATGGCAAAGCTTAAGTCCATTCTGTCCAGATCGGACCTTGAAAAACTAGTCCATGCATTTATTACAACCCGGCTGGACTACTGTAACTCGCTTTATGTTGGGGTTAGTCTGGCTTCACTTTCACGTCTCCAGCTCGTACAAAATGCTGCAGCTTGGCTGCATTTGCATTTGCAAAAATGTTTTTGGCAATTGAAATGTGGAGTTGTGTGTTTAACAAAAACCCTTGAGTTAAATCAAAATAATTTAAATTTAATATTATTATTTTTTATTTCAGATGAGACTGTTCTAAATTACTAGTTTTTTGTGGGAGAGAAAAAAAATGTATTTTTAAACAGTTAAATAAGGTCTGTTTCTTTCTTTCATTCATACTTTCGTCCCTCCCTCCTCCTCCTCCTCTAAGGTTCATGAATGGTCATAAAGCTAAAGAACAATACTGGTGAGGGGTGCCAATCAGTATGGCCTCAGTTCTGGAGCAGTTTAACTGAAGAAAGTTCTGATTCATCCATGCCCTTATCTCCTCCAGGCAGCTAGAGAGGGCAGTGAGTGAAGATGGAGATGACAATGGTGATGATGATGCTCCAGTCCTGATGTAAAGCTGTGTATCGTCGGCTTAACAGTGAAAAGAAATGTACTGATTAATAATTTGACCTAAAGGCAGCATGTAAAGGGAAAATAGCAGGGGCCCTACAACTGACCTTTGAGGGACACCACAGGAGACACAGACAGTCTGGGCTTGGCATTGCCAAGACATGTGATATTTACACAAAGATAAAAAAACCAAAAACAACTTACTGGTACTGTATGTATTAACATACACAAATACGTACAGTAAATGTATTTTTCTGAACAGTGCCTGTAACACAGCGGTTAAAAAAACAAATCCAGTACCCTACAAGTCATTGATCACCATCTTCATCTTCTTCCTGCGCCCTTGAGCTTGTGCTGTCCTCTTCATCATGCAGCAGCCTTTCGAAACCCAATGGTGATGAGGATGTTTTCACTCTGCTCCCCTATCCGGAGCCACTGGCAGACTGGAGCAAAAGTTGCTCTTTGCATACGGCCTGTTTTTATAAATGATTTCTCACTGCCAGTCAATCAAACCTCCCACCAAGCACGAAGTGCCACATTAATGCACGACTCGCACGTATGTGCTCACTCTGTTGTGTTCATTCATACTCATCTGCTCACACAGACTTATGTTCGTGCTGCTGTTGTTCGGCGTATTGGTTTTGCACTATTAGTGTTTAGTGTATTCTTAGTTTAGCGTATTTCTTAGTTCATATCTTAGATCTATTATTGTTTTTCTTTTATAATTTATACTTTTGTTGGATGTAAATGGGACCCTGTGTACACAATTTCGTTCCACCTTATGTACTACATGCGATGCGAATGACAATAAGGAACCTTGACCTTATGTCGAGCGACTGCAAATACTTTGTTGTGCCCCCAGGGAGAGGAGGAGAGAACGCCCGTCTGAAATGTTGCCCTCAGTTGTTGTTCTGACTGACTGTTCTGAAATAAAAGACATGTAAGTGTTTCCATGTCTTCTCATGTTAACATCACTGGTTTGAATGAGTGGAAAGTTGGAACAAACATGGCCAAGTTACTTTGAGGTGACTATGTTGTGATAAAGCAGCGTTGACACATCAGTGGATGTTCAGTTCATTATCAGCTCTGTGTGTGTCTGCTTGGAGAATTTTTACGTCTCAACTTGCGTTTACTTTAAACACTTCTTTTGATAAAGACAATCACATTGGTTTCCTCTTGAAGGGCATGATTGCAGTCACTTGTGTTTGCTATGACAGTTTCAAACCCTTCATCTTGTCTGAATGATTTGGCTGGCCAGCACTGCTTCTAGAAAATATCCTTAACTGGTAAACTGAAGCTAATAGGAAATAAAATAAGGTCAGATTGAGTTGCCAAAGTTCAACATGTTCACTGCTAATGTTGTTTGTGTGGGTTAAAAAGCTCCAAGTCTAAGGGTGCATTCACACTAGCCCTGTTTAGTCCGCTTTAATCGAACTCTAGCTCGTTTTCCTAGAAAGTCCGGTTCGTTTAGGGAGGTGTGAACGCACCATCGAACTCTGTCACGGAACAAAAAGGCGAACTCTGGCCCGGGCTAAAACCTAGGTCTCGGACCGGTAGAAACAAACTCCAGCGTGGTTCGAGTACAGTGTGAATGCAAACAGACCGGACCCTGCTCCGCAGGGTAAACAAACACGCATTTCTCTGACCTTATATGGAGCCGTCAGCTGCCTTGTGTGGAAAAACAATATTCTCCATGGTCTTCTGTCTCATCTTCTGCTCATGCTAAGTCCATTTTTGAAAAAATGACAAAATATAACTTCTAAAACTGCTAAAACTTGATGCCACTTCGTTTTTATTTTTATTTACAGAAGAAGAAGAAGACGTGTCTTCAGAGGTTTTTGTCTCGTTTCTTTCAGTAGTTCTTGGTGCAGCGCCCCCACAGGCGAGCAAGGGAATAGGTTGGTTCAACAGGTTGACTCGACTGCACAGTGCAGTGTGAATGCAAACGCACCAGCTCAAATGTAAACAAAAGGTCATGAATATTGGTCCCGAACCGAACCGAGTCTACCGGACTATCTGGTGTGAAAACGACCTAACTATGCACTCCCGCTCAAACGTTTGCCAATTTAACCAGTGACCATATCGGCCAATGTCTATAAGACTGTGAAAGAAAAGCTTTTTATTAACCAATTGTTCAAACCTTCATTAAAAGTTTTTTCAGCCTGGCATAGGCTAGCATGAGATCCTGAGGGCACGATAACCTTAACACGATTTTATGATATTAAAAGTTTACAAGTTTGAAGCAAAATTTAAATGGGAATACATAATTTAAATATAAATCATATATTTAACTACTATTACAAGTGCTACTTAGTTGCATTGCAGTGATAATAATCCAATATGGTCATTTGTAGTTATTTTGATGCACAAAACAAATGTTTGATCATAAATCAGCTGACAGCTGCTATTAAAATCAGTTTCTTATACTTTATGTACTAATGACAGTATTTAAATTTATCTGTTGTCATCAGCTAATAAGATTTTAAAGATCATGACTGAATCCTTATTTTTAATATTAGTGACTCGCTCTATCGTGGTTTTTCAAAACAAGATTGGACATGACACACAATTGGCTGACTGATGGATGAGCTGCACGATCAACATGGAATTTTTATTTAAAATAAATTTATTTTAAATTATTTAGCACCTGCTGCATCTTTGTGCAGCCAACACTGCAGGAGAAACTTCCTGCTGCAGCTCCTCCTCCCTCCTCTGTCGATCTCCATTCTGCACCAAAGAAGTGGGCGTGGCTGAGAGCTGAGTTCACGACCTGCTGTGCTCTTTTTTTAAGAGCGTTTTTTTCTTCTTTTTTTCTTCTTTCGGCAGTTCCCTTCTTCAGGGGTCGGCACAGCGAACCAAGTCGCACGGAGACTTGGCATTTATTTTTGCGCTGGATGTCTTTCCTGACGCAACCACAGAGCACTGAGCTTCCACGGCTCTCTGTGTGGAGAAGAGAGTTGCTATTTAGTGTGCTCTTCTGGTAAGATGGCGCCTGTGTACATGGCTTGCAATCCACCTCTGCTGATGGTGTTCGTATTTTTGGTGTTTTTTTCATTTCTCATCTGTGACATCAACGCTCTGCTGGTGTATGAACGAAAACAACTTTTGGAACTTCGAGTTTGTGGCACCAATGTCGCTTATTTTGATCAATATGAGCATAACTCTGGACCCCCCCGTCCCCCGTCCCCCTGCTGCTGGCAGACGTGCCTGCTTACCTGCAGCGAGGTGCGCACCTGCCTCCCCGGAGACATCGCTCCAGACTAGGGCTGCAACTAACGATTATTTCAATAATCGATTCATCGGACGATTATTTTTTCGATTAATCGATGAATCGGCAAAAAAAAAAAA
>NC_056503.1:5740952-5745756 GCF_014905685.2 Nematolebias whitei
AAAAAAAAACAACGTTTTAATTTCCACCCCTTTATTCCAAAATTGAACATTTGACTGACATAGCAATTCACACAAAAAACAGGTTGCTATTTGACTATTCTGTTAGTAAAATATTGAATAATAAAAAATAAAAGTTAGTCAAATAGCTTAAAAAAATAAATGTACACAAAAATATATACAAATGTATCTTTATACCTGCACAATATGTAGCTACTTTGTAAAATGTGTCCTTGAGGGAAGAGTGTAACCTGGATTAAAAGTGTGGATTATTGTAACCTGGATTAAAAGTGTGGATTATTGTAACCTGGATTAAAAGTGTGGATTATTGTAGTGAAGCCTTTGTCTTCAACCATCGACAGAGGTCTCATGTCAGTGACGATCATTTAAGGATGATTTCAGTGAAGACAGCTGCTGCTGTGGTGTCCATGATGTCTGTCCATCATGAAGGCTTTTGTTGTTGTTTTCTGGAATGAGAGAGTAAATATGTATTATATCATAATTTACAGCAACTCAAGAAATGCCTTGTTTCACTTACAGTGTTAGGTTCAGGAAAAAGTAGCTAAAAGAGCAATTAAACACACACACACACACACACAATACTTAATTACACACATTTGAGTAGATGTAATAAATTACTTTAATTCCTGTTTAAATGCAATTCATCCTGCCATACCTGCAGTGTCTTCAGACTTTGCCAGCAAATTAAAAGTTGAAGCTTAATCATTAAATTATTATCTTTGTGTTAGATTCATTTATAAATCACATTTAAACACTGCTTGTTCCAATTAAATTAAATAAAAAGTAACACACGTTCTCTATCACTGCCATTAATCAGATAAACAAAAAAAACAAGCAGCAGCTTCATCTCCCAGAGAGACTGATGTTACGTTTTCTCTCTTGAAACAGAACAAAGTGTTAAATTGTAGAGACTCACCTGCAACACGAGTTGGGAGTGAAACATGTATCTGCTGCAGCTCGTGACTCCGACATGTTTACGTTTTATCTCCGTGGTTTTCTCGTGTCGTGTCGGTGATTTTCAAAGCGGCATGCTTCTCATTTTTTATCTTTGTGAAGTTCTCCCACACTTTGGAGGACTTGTGTCGAACAGTTTTCGCTGCATCGGTCATTTGTAAAAGTTACTTAATTTTGCTTTGAAAACAGCCTCTGCTCTGCTTCCTCCTTCCCTCTCGCTCTGTTCAACTCGCGCTGCAGTTTTTTTTTGTCAAACTTTATTCAGTCAGTCAGCATTGACAATGAACTGCAGGTGAACAAAACGAAACGGCTCCGCAGCGCCGTGAAAGATGCATAATCGCGCGACACAACGAATCGATAACGAAATTCGTTGCCAACGCTTTTAATCATCGATTTTTATCGATTTTATCGATTCGTTGTTGCAGCCCTACTCCAGACGCCGTGGAAAACGCGCTGGCCGGCTGGTGAAACTTAAAACCCTGCTTGCTGCCTCTGAATCATCCTGTCCAGCTGATGGTCAACGTTTCCACCTCCACTCCTGGCGCTGTACAGATCCTGTGGCATGCTGTCTGGTCCCGCTGTCGGGGTCTCATCATCATATTGGGCCCGTGCGTGGCTGGGTTTCCTGCCGGAGGCGCGCGTCTAACTCTGCAAATCTGAGGCCGCTGGACTCGACACTGCAATCATCTCCTCCTGTGGTGGATTCTACGAGGATGGCCCTGATAAATGCCAGATCGCTGGCTAATAAAACTTGCATTTTGAACGACTTTTTCTGCTACAACTGACTAGACTGTCTTTTCATCACTGAGACTTGGATCTGCCCTGGTGAGTTCAGTGTTTTGTTTACTGCCTCCGGATTGTTCTTTTTTCAATGCTCCAAGGACAACTGGTCGTGGTGGAGGATTATTGGCTGTTTTTAAGAAACATTTGCATTTGCAGAATTACTTTGCTAGTAATTCTGTTTCAGACTCTGAACTCTCTGCGGGTCTTACTACAAAGGAGTTGCTTTCTCAGCATCAGGAGGTTTGTGTACAGATCCTGGACTCAGTCGCCCCGTTAAAGCTCAGGAATCGAAAATGCACGCCCCACCCGTGGGTAAATAAGACCACACGAGAGGCAAGACGCTTGTGCAGAAGAGCTGAACGTCGATGGAAAAAAGATAAACTTCATGTGTCTTTTGAGATGTTAAAAACATGTTGGAAAGCCTATCAGACCACCATTAAACAGGAGAAAAACAAATATTTCTCAAAAATTATCAACTCAAACAGTCACAACCCCCGCGTTCTTTTCAACACCATTAACATCATTCTAAAAGTGCCTCAGTCTGCCACCATTGAGGCTTCTGTTAACACCTGTAATAAGTTTGTCAGGCATTTTGTTGAAAATGTTGGGTTGATTAGGTAATCAATTCCACACTCCACAGCCGACCCTTCAGTTCTTGTCCCCTGCTCAGCAGTCTTCAGTCACTTTGACCCCATCTCACACTCATTTTTGAATGAGGTCGTTGGTCACATGAAACCCTCAGGCTCCCCTGCTGATCCCATCCCTGCTGCATTTTTTAAACAGGTTCTACCGTCAACTGTACCCTCTGTTCTTGCCATTATTAACAGCAGTTTGGCTACAGGTGTGGTTCCTGATGTTTTAAAACATGCAGTGGTAACTCCATTCATTAAAAAACCCGGACTTGACCCTGCAGCTTGTTCAAACTTCAGGCCAATCTCAAAACTTCCATTTCTTTCTAAAATCTTGGAGAAAATAGTTTTTAGTCAACTAACCAAGTTTTTGAATGTAAAGGATTTAAACAACTGCACAGCACTGAGACAGCTTTGGTAAGGGTCTGTAATGACACTCTGCTAGCGAATGACTCTGGTCAGTCTGTGATCCTGGTACTCCTCGACCTTACCGCTGCATTTGACACCGTTGATCACAGCATCCTTATGTCACGGCTAGAACACTGGGTTGGGATTACAGGGGTGGCGCTAGAATGGTTCCGTTCGTATCTGGGTGACAGGAGTTTCTGTGTTAACTTTGACAATCATTTTTCTGCTTCTGTTCCTCTTTCCTGTGGGGTCCCACAAGGCTCCATTCTTGGACCGCTTCTGTTCTCATTGTATCTGCTCCCCTTGGGGTCAATCCTTAGGAAACATGGTATTTCGTTTCACTGTTACGCCGATGATTCTCAGATCTATCTGCCTTTTAAAACCAAACAGTTCCTGCTCCATCCACCCTTTGCTAAAATGTCTTGATGACATCAAGACTTGGATGGCTGCAAACTCCTTGAGTTTTAATGATCAGAAGACTGAGGTCATTGTGTTTAACCCAAGCTCTACCACTGTCACTGATCCTGTAAACCTGCACTCCCTTCAGCCACATCTAAAGCAGTCGGTTACCAATCTCGGGGATGTGTTAAAACTCGGACTTTAAGTTTAATTAACAGATCAACTCTGTTCTACAAAAAAACTTATTTCAGTTAAGGCAAATAGCAAAGCTTAAGTCCTGTCCAGATCCGACCTTGAAAAAGTAGTGCATGCATTTATTACAACCCGGCTGGACTACTGTAACTTGCTTTATGTTGGGGTTAGTCAGGCTTCACTTTCACGTCTCCAGCTCGTACAAAATGCTGCAGCTCGGCTACTAACAGGAACTCGCAGGTTTGAGCATATTACTCCGGTTCTGTCCTCTCTTCACTGGCTTCCTGTGCGTGTCAGAGTTGATTTTAAAATTCTCCTGCTGACATTCAAGTGCATTAATGGCCTCGCACCATCATATCTCTCTGACCTTCTTCATCCTTATGCTCCTTCTCGGGCTTTGAGATCATCAGACCAGCTGCTTTTGGCCGTACCAAAAACCAGGCTGAAGCTCAGAGGAGATTGATCGTTTTCAGTCGTGGGCCCTAAACTTTGGAACAATCTGCCCATCAACATTCGACAGGCCACCTCAGTCTCTGCTTTTAAATCTCTCCTAAAAACTCACCTTTACTCACTGACATTTAACAAAGGGTGATCGGATTTAGATCTAGTTTTTCATTGATGCTGATTCTGTTTATGCTTTTGTTATTATTCCTATTTAACATAAGGTCATCAGATCTGATTTAGTATTTCATTGTTTCTGACTGACTTTATGCTTTTTGTTATTATTTCCTTGACTTTTGACACAAAGTGATCTGATTTAGTATTTCATTGTTTCTAATTGTTTTTGATTTTATATTTTTATTCCATGTGCTGTAAATATATATTGCTACTTTTTATTTGATGATGTGATATTTTTGTTAAGCACTTTGGTACCAGTTTCTGTTTTAAATGTGCTCTATAAATAAATCTGACTTGACTTGACTTATGGTACATGCAAGCACATGCACAGACACAAACGCACCACGTTTCAGGATTTATTTATATATGTATGCATGTATGTATGTATGCATGTATGTGTGTGTGTATGTGTATGTATGTGTATGTATGTATGTATGTATATATATGTATGTATGTATGTATAAACACAGTGGACCAATACCAGCAGATGTCATGACACCCCAGTGACTGTGGAAACTTGACACTGGACCTCAAGCAATGTGAATTCTGTGTCTCCTCTCTTCCTCCAGACTCTGGGACCTTGATTTCCAAAGGAAATGCAAAATTTACTGTAATCAGAGAACATAACTTTGGACCACTCAGCAGCAGTCCCAGGCGAGATGCTTCTGACGCAGTCTCTTGTTCAAGAGTGGCTTGACCTGGGGAATGCGGCACCTGTAGCCCATTTCCTGCCCACGCCTGTGCACGGTGGCTCTGGATGTTTCTACTCCAGACTCAGTCCACTGCTTCCGCAGGTCCCCCAA
>NC_056503.1:5745856-5759065 GCF_014905685.2 Nematolebias whitei
TATGTGTATATATGTATATGTATATGTGTATATATGTATATGTATATGTGTATATATGTATATGTATATATGTATATGTATATATGTATATGTGTATATGTATATGTGTATATGTGTATATATGTATATGTGTATATATGTATATGTATATGTATATATGTATATATGTATATGTATATATATGTATATGTATATATATATATGTGTATATATATGTGTATATGTATATATATGTATATGTATATATATGTATATGTATATATATGTGTATATATATGTGTATATGTATATATATGTATATGTATATATATGTGTATATATATGTGTATATGTATATATATGTATATGTATATATATGTGTATATATATGTATATATGTATATATATGTGTATATATATGTATATATGTATATGTATGTATATGTATATATATGTATATGTATATATATGTATCTGTATGTATATGTATGTATATGTATATGTATGTATATGTATATGTATGTAAATGAATATATTGCGCGGTGCGCGATTCAACCAGCTGCTTCGTCTTGAAAAATCATTTCAGATCCTATAATGTTCCTCGGGAAGACAGAGCTTCACAAGAGCACAGCTGTTAACAAGAAGTGTAAAATAAAATTGCGGTACAGTATTTTGGATATAAGACAAAATTCACGGAAGATGAAAGCGACACAGCCGACCAAGCGAATTCTGCAACAAACTTCCATTCTTCTCCAAAGACTGTGAAGATTTCCCTCTCCATCTCCTGCTTTATCACAAAGGATTCACGAGCAGACTGCTCTGTGGAAGGTGAGAGGTTCAGGTTTATTTTTAATACGATGGACCCAATGTACTTTATTCCTTCATGCAGATTTCTTTTTTTGCGATAAAGCAGCACCACAACTCCACCATGAAACAGCAAATGGGAGAAGCTCTGATGCAGCTGCAGCTCAAAGGTAACTATTATTTCTAATATTACACTAAAACTTATAGATAAGTTGTACAACAAACTTAATGTAGTTTGTCTTTTTAACAGGTTGAAGAGGACAGATTGGACACATCGCCTGGAGCCAGTTCTAAATGATACAGTTTGTGGTTTATAAATTATAGTTCAGAAGATGTTTTTTTGCAAACTTGCACAGGTTTTGAAATTTTGTTAAAGATTTACTAAATATGAATCAATATGGTTAAGACTGTGAAGTCTGTATATTTCATATTAGGTTAAGTTTTGAAAATATAACAAATGTTAGAGCAATATGGTTAGAAATAACTGGTCTGTATTTTATTTTGAGTTAAAGTTTAATGTACTATGTATGTTAGGCTGAAGTCTGTTTACATTTGTATTTATATATTTTGAATTTGTCTGTGATGGACTGGAGACCTGTTGTACCCCGCCTCTCACACAGTGATGGCTGATATGGGCACCAGTGACACCCGTGACTTGAAAAGGAAGAAGTGGATAAACATGATGGATGGGTGAATTATTTGTTCCTAGTTTTTTATTTATTTATTTATTTTTTAGAAAAATTCAGGCAACTAAGCTAACCTAATACTGGTAATTTAAGTTAAAGAATTGTATGCATTCCTATATGTTTTCCTATTTTTGGTATAAATATAAAATTAATAAAAAAATTGATACAGTAAGAACCTAAAATGATTTTTAAATAAATGTTCGATTTGTTTACATTGTTGTTTAATCTTTTCAGCTTGTCAGTTACATAATTGAAACCAAATTTATGACCATTTCAAAAAATATGTATGTATGTATATATATATATATATGTGCGAAAAATCGCTTCTGAATCGAAAATTGTTTCCGAATCGAAAAAAAAAAAAATCAATTTTAAATCGTATCGTGACACCAAAAATCGGAATCGAATCGGTTCACCAGACACTGAGAGAGTCGCACCTCTAGTATATACGTGTGTGTGTGTGTGTGTGTGTATAAAGTGACACTCTCTAAATTCAGTTTTCATCCTGCAGTACATGCTTTTTGTTCCGAACTTTTATTACCTCTGTCATTCTGGGTTTGTTGTGTAACCCGTATGAGCCAATTAAAATGTTTTTCTAGTAAATATATTCACGTGAACCAGGATCTGTTTATACTCACTACAAGGATTTTGTTTATTTCCTAATAAGGATACATAAAAATACAACTTTTATAAGTGACTGCTTATAGTACAGAGACGGAAAGTTCTTTCCACTTCAAACCCACCCCCCAAAAAATCAAGAACACAAGTGTCATTGTTTTGGTGGGGACATATCAAATGAGCTTTTTTATTTTTATTCTTTATACTTGTCTCATATTTTTCAAAAGTGTCAGATTTCAGTTCAAACATTTTTGAATAAACTCTTAAAACCATCTTGGGTTTCACCTTGCCTACGTTTTTTACACACTTCATTTGAGCTGCGGTGTGTGTGTGTGTGGTTACAGGAAGTACCAGGCTGAGAATGAATTCGACAGAGCTGTGGAACAACAAAAACATATTTTGCCTTCACAGACTTCGTCCTGTTCTGTCACCCCATTCACTCTGAGATCAGAGCAGCAGTCTGAACGCTGTCGTCTTTGGTCCTCTGTGTTTAGTGTCACCACTGACCTTCCATAAAGTAACTGATTGTCTGTTTACACAACCACAGCGTCATCCGCACAGTTTTTTATTATACCCATCGGTGTTGATTAGTGACCTTGTGTCAGTGTTAGGAGGTCTCATCCCTGTTGAACATTTGGATTTGACATAATTTTCTTTTATCCAAAACTGGAGAGGTGAAGAGGGATGACATTTTTCTGAAAACTTTTCATAGGATGGTAAACTGGAGGATTCTAGAAATATTCTAGATTTGAAGGCGGCATGGTGGCGCAGTTGGCAGAGCTGCTACCTGTCCATGAGAAGGTCACCGGTTCAAATCCCGGCCCGGGACCTTTCTGGGTGGAGTTTGCATGTTCTCTCCATGCATGCGTGGGTTTTCTCCTGGTACTCCAGTTTCCTCCCACAGACCAAAAATATGCATGTTAGACTGATTGGTAACTCTAAATTGTTTCTAGGTGAGAGTGAGAGAGTGAATGGTTGTTTGTCTCGTTTGTCTCTGTGTCCCTGTTATGGACTAAAGAACTTTATTGATCCTGCAGGAAATTGTTGTTGTGCCAGGGTTTCAATACAAAGGAACTTGCACAAGGAATCACACAAGATATAAAAATAACAGAGAGGTATAAAAATCTCAACAGTTAAGTTTTAAACAGGTGCAGACAGAAACATTAAAATATTTATTGTTCTATGTGCAGAAAGGGGGAGGAGTTAAAGTTTGATAGCCAAAGGGAGGAAGGACTTCCTGTGGCTTTCTGTGGAGCACCTCGGTGGTCTCAGTCTAGTAGACTGGAGACTTGTCCAGGGTGTCCCCCACCACTTGCACAGTGATGGCTGGACATGGGCACCAGTGACCCCCGTGACCCTAAAAGAAAGAAGTGGGTAAAAGATGATGGATGGATATGTCTTCATGGTGTCGCTCCACAGTATCTGTCTGACCTGCTGAAATTTTATGGTGTTTCACATCAGCAGCAGAACTTTGACCACATTTAGTTGTTTCAGTCTGAATAAGAGGATCTGGGAATAGATGGAGCTTGTTGCCGACCATTTTAAACTGAACTGATCTGGAGCAGGTTCAATTTCTGTTTCCATGGTGATCGAGCCTGGCTCAGCAACATCATCCTTTTGTGATACTTTGACATTTTGTTAATCGCAGCCAGCGGTACAGAGAACTTCTGCCATTAATTCTTTAACCCACTGGCTTATCGCCTGTATCACTTATTCCTTTATTTCATGTAAACTTTTAGGTGTGGTTAAGAAGAAAAGTAATTTATTTTCCTCATTGTGAGAAATTATTTTTAGGGGGAGTGGTTGCCCTAGATGGCAGTTCTCTGCTCCACACAGAGAGCTGTGGTTGTGTCAGGAAGGGGATCCATTGTTAAACAATCACCAAGTTTTTGTGCGACTTGGTTCACTACAGTGACCCCTGAAGATGAGCAGCTGAAAGAAGAAAAAAACAAAAATTGTGAGAAATTTGCTTTACCTAAAAAAACAAAACAAAAAAAACAAAAAAAAACAAAAACAAAACAAAACAAACCTTAAAATATACAGAAATGGGCGTCTTAACAACTCTCTTTCTCTCTAAGCATTTACGATTGTATTATAAAACAGTGTTTACTTCCACAATGTTATTAAACATACAGTTGTGTTAACTGTTTTGTCCTGAAAATGTTGAAAATGTTATTGATTGTTGTTTTTATCATTATAAGCCCATCAAGGCACAGAGGTATTATAGTATCGTCTGTCTGTTTGTATGTCCGTAAATTTTGCCTTGTCCTGACCACAACTTCTGATCTACTCAAGATAATTCAACAAAACTTAATACAAATTTGTACCAACACTAAAAATTGCATAATCCTTTCATCACCCCAGTTCCAAGGTCAAGGTCGCAAACTGAGTTCAGATGTTTTACAAGGTCTTGCTTGTTTAGGCTGTTGTTATAGATTGCTGTATAATAATTTGTCAATGGGCATATAATGTACCGTATGTGTATAAAGTTCACCAGTGAGCTTTTGGTTGTATCCACGTGCATATTCTCAGCTGAATTACAATCTGACTTTAAGAAGTTGACGTTCGTTAAATAAGAATCCAATTTTAGCAGATTTTACTTTTTTTTTTATTTTTTTTTTTTTATTCATTTTTTACAGTTAAAATCTGTTAAAGAACAAAACCTGATAACACTTTACAGATGCCACTTTTCTCTGGGTCTGTTTTTAAATTCCCTGAGCCTTTGAGTGTTGGCCTCAGTTCTTCAGCCCACGGCCCCCAGTCCATCTCGTTTCCCTGCTGTCTAATGGTTGGTTGAGCCTCAATAGATCTTGTTTAATCACACACTTGGCAGTGCTTAGCCCTTGATAAAGTTGATCATCTTTGCATTTGGCAGCAGAGGAAAAGCAACCGTTGTGCTGCCAATTATAAATCTAGATTGAAAACCTACGGCTGTGCCAGAAAACGGGCACGTTTGTGTGTCTCACACAATATTAGGTACTTTACCTGTCACCTTCTGTAGCAAGCAATATAAATGTTATTAGTGTCCATGTGCGTTTGTTTGTCAGTAGCATTAGCAAACTATATGAACCACTGGACAAATTGTAGTGCAACTATATTGGAGATATTGAGCGACACTCAGCTGAGGGACCTCTGAGAGCAGTAACCCATTAAGCAAGATGTAACAATATCATGAGATCTCTCAAAACATCATCTGCAAGAGAGCTGGTAACCCCCCTCCAGTTTATTGGGTGATTTATTTACCATTATTTATTTACCATTGCACCTTTTATTCACTGGTTAACCCAGATGACCTGAGTGAAAAATGTTGGATCTACAAGGTTTTACTTCAATGGCTGAAACTATCACTTCTCAGCCCAAGACGATACACATTCCTGAAAGATTTCAAAACCTAGTACTTGAGTTGAAAACTACAAGATGCAGGTGTCAAACACTCGGAAAACGTCAGCAATCACACACAGCTCATCCTTCTGGTTTCTTTTCACCATGACTGAGCTCCGTCTTGTGTTGAACCGTTCCAGTCACAAACACTCCTTCACCTGAAATAATGGCTACAAAGCAACATTTTTCAGTCAGGTCATCTGGACAGTTTCTTTTTGTTTTTTTGTGCTGAAACGTTTCACCTTCCATCCAGAAGACTTCATCAGTCAAGGAAACACACAACACAAAACTGATTCTTCCCCCAACAGCTTACTCCAAAGTGGAACAAACCATTTATGTTGGTGCTAAGATGCTTTCTTTGGCACACCCCCTCCTTCGTTGCCGGCCCTCTTCCTTTCTCACCCCACCTTCAAGGTCACAATTTAAGGTTAAATGTTATACAAGGTCTTTGCTTGTCCGTGGGTCTAACGGGTGTACGTATAATGTGCCATATACGGTACTGTATTTATTTTTATTTTTTTCTGGTGAGTCAAAATATATTTCTTTTACGAGTCAGATTTCCCCCATTAAAACTGAAATGTAGATATCGCTGCATGTGTGAAGCTGATGGTGTAGGCTGATCCATGACAAGATGTAAATGTAAACTTGTTTTTAAATAAAAAAAGAAGTAAACCTTATTTTACATCTCAAGTATCTGTTTTGGATCACTTTTGCTGGTCAGTAGCTCAGATTAAGAATTTGGGAGGGCTAGATTTTGACGTTGAAAACAGACTTCATTCTTTTACCGGCTTTTCCCTCTTCAGGTTCTCCACAGTCAGTCATCATCCTCCTCCATCTCACTCTTTCTTCTACATCCTCTGTCCTCACTCCAGCTACCTCCATGTCCTCTCTAACTGCATCCATATATCTCCTCTTTGTCTTTTTCCTGGCAGCTGCATTTCTAACATACTTCTCTACCTATATATTTTTTTTTTTTTTTTTATCATTTAGTCTCCTTGAGCCACGAGAACTCATTTTCAAGAGAGACGTGTTTAGGGAGCACATGGTGGGGGTTAAGGGCCTTGCTCATGGGCCCAGAGTGGGGCGAATGAGGGTGGGGGTAAGTGTGGGTGTTTCACCTACCCCACCCACAATTTTGATGTTGTCTGGGCCGAGGCGTGAACCAGTGATCTTCGGATCACAGGCCCACCTCTCTAACCTCTGCGCCACCACTCCCTAAATATAGCCACTGTCCCTCCTCTGGACATGTCCAAACCACTGTCCCTCCTCTGGACATGTCCAAACCATCTCAGTCTGGTCTCTCTAACTTTATTTCCCAGTTGTTCAACCTGTGCTGTACCTCTGATGATCTCATTCTTTATCTTATCCATCCTTGTCACCCGTAAGGAGAACCTCAACATCTTAATTTCTGCCACTTCCAGTTCTTTCCTGTCTTTTTGTTAATGCTACTGTCTTTTAAACTTTTCCTTTGACCTTTGCTGCCACCCTTTTGTTCTAACCCTAACTCCAGTTTTACAACATTTTATTAATATTTAGAAATCAGTCCAAATTTATCCACAAGTATTGAAATTATTTTTATGAAAATAAAATTTTCTTGAATTTCTTAGCTAAAATATTAGACATCTGTAGTATGTCAGGACAGCTTTGCTGTGGACACACTACTAATTAATTATTCTTAAAGCTAGTTCAAGCACAAAGAATATTAATTGTTTAATTACAACGGATTATTTTCTTTTTCGAGTTAAATTTCTGTTATGCGACCAAGATAACTGTGAGTGGATTGTTTAATCTTTGACACGAGACACCATTTTATCTTTGACCCATCAAAATAAATGCAGTCATTTATTTAGCAGAATCAAAATTTAACATCAAAACATGTACACATTTATTTGCTGATTTGTTTCTGATTAATAAACTTGGCAAGCTTTACTAACAAGACAACAGAACATTACTGATTGAGACTGATTAATCTCTGAAGGCATCTAGCTGGATTTACTGGCGAATAGAGAGTTTAAGAGAGGAGGAATAGATTTAAGGAGGAAGTTTAATATGTGGAGTTAAGTGTTGAACCAGAACATTGCACCCTTCCTCTGACATCCAGCTCAGCTCTCCGGTACACTTAAGGACGTGCAGCGACTTTGTTACCTTAGCAGTGGATGTATCCACTCCGGAACAGAAGTCCATTGGTACGCTCCCTTTTCAGCGTCTCTGGTTAGAGTAGCTGGGGGTCATTAGAAATCGTGACGAAGTACTCGGTTCAACCGAATAAGCTTCCTTAGGAGTTGAGCTTTTAATGCTCGGGTTGAGTCACAGCCGAGGCAGGCTGTGACAACGCTGGACTGGAGAGACCTTTGGCACATGGCCAAATCCATCCGCTACTTAGTTGAGTCTCATCTCCGACTGAAAGTTCCAGCAAGACTGCAAGACTAAGACTCATGAAGACTAAGACTGAATACTGAATAGTTCCAAGAAGTGTTGCCTTTTAAAGGGGTATCCACTTCTTGTTACATGGTACTTCCTGATTGGTTGAAACAACCAGCAGAGGTGTGGTTCTAGTGATGTCAGAGGGTCACTAGAAGTCAAGAGACAGCAGGAATGTTTAAGAACGGTTAGTACAGACGGAGAAATGTTTATGAAGAGGTGAGACAAAGCAGGTGCCAGCAGCTCTTATATACTGTCTGAGAGTTTAAAAAATGTTGGTTACGTACTGTAACCCCAGATTCTATGAGTATAAGCGTAGCCCTTTAAGGCTGTCGCTGATGGTTTATCCCGTTATGCGAAGCATTACACCGAAAAAATTTAGTCCACGCCCACCTACTGTGTGGGCCCCACCCGGTCCGTATAAATTACGTAAAGAGCGGGTAATCGGCTCCCAAATAACTTTTCTTCAGCCATTTAGGAGCCAGTGAGGCCCGACGCTTAAAGAGCTACGCTTATACTCATAGAATCTGGGGTTACAGTACGTAACCAACGTTCTATTTCGTATAAGCTTCGCCTTTTAAGGCTGTCGCTGATGGTTTAAGGGCGAAGCAGATGTGGTCCTCGCCTCACTGGGTCCATTCGAACACCGTATGAAGCAGAAGCTTGCCCAAAAAACGTCTTGTCACTCAGCTCCCCATGTACGTAATTATACATTGCGTAATTATGTGTGCCATGCACAGACGCATGTTGTGTAACTATGCATTCTGAATGCATGAACGCCCTGGAAAAATTTCAACGGGGAGGGAAAATATGCTGAAAAGAGCCATGAACAAACCGGTTACGGCTGAACAGTATGAACAGATTAATAATAACAGGAGAACTAATTATTAATCAAATGAACTGATTGGTAACAATAGTCATGAACTGATAAGTGATAATAGAACCAAAATAACAATCACAACTTGTGACTGATAACAACATCTCACACTGTAATGCATGCAGACAGATGTGAGTAAAACGGAGTTCCATGAAACAATAACATTCATTCTGTAACACTAAGGACAGAATGTGTCATGGAACGGGCCGTCACATCACGTAGATAAAAGCGAATGAATGAGCAGGGTGTTGACCACGCGGCCGCAGTGCAAATATCCTGCATTGTCATACCGTTATGCAAAGCAGTCGAAGACACAACACCCCTGATTGAGTGTGCCCTGAGGTTGACAGGAGGCTCTAAATCTGATGCTCTGTAGGCTTCAGAAAAGGCCTCACACAGCCAGTGTGACAGGCGCTGTGTGGATAATGGGCGACCTGCAGATGCATCTCTATAAGGCACAACAAATGTTGAATTTGATGCATTGCAGCTGTGCGTGCTATGTGATACGTCAACGCCCGCACCGGACAGAGAAGATGGAAAAAACGCTTCTTCTTCTGATTTGTGGGGGGAAGGGAAAACCCCTCCAACGATATCACCCTTGATTTAAAAGAGCCCGTGATGTATTAGGCATAAAGCTGGATTTGGTCTTGTATCAGCTGAACTGCCGTCAGCCTGAATTCTGAGACATGACGGCGTGACAGAGAAGGCAGATAAATCACTCACTCTCTTAGCGGATGTTAAAGCCAGCAGCAGGGCTGTTTTAAGAGACAAGAATTTAATTGGGACCTGATCCAGAGGCTCAAATGGGGCTTTGATCAGGGCTCGCAGGACCAGCGTTAAAACCCACTGTGGAGCAAGTGGGTGAAACAGACCTGCGCCTCTGTATACCTTTTAGAAAATGCTTCATCAGCGGATTATTAAAACCTGTTCTGTCTCTGAACCCTTTGTGACGTACGTTTTAATCGTTCTGAACGCCAAATTTCTTCCATCAGCTGCTGCAGAAAGGAAAGCATGCCACCTAGTGGACATGAGATGACCTCTACACCTTTCTCTGTACACCAGCGCTGAAAAACTGTCCACTTTGATGTGTACAGCGCTGTGGTAGATGCAGCACGTAAATCCTGGATTGTGCGCACTACATCCTGTGGGAGACCCATCCTCTCTAAGCGGATTCACTCAGCGGCCAGACCCACAGGTGCTGGCCTATTTCTGGGTAACTCCTGATCGCCCCTCCTGCCTGGAGGAGAGCATCCTCCCTCCATGGCAGTTTCCACGGGCGCCCCGACAACAGGCATTGCAGGACTGGGAACCATGGTGCGTTTACACGCTCTGGGGCCACCAGGAGAGCTTTCAACCCCTCCTCCTGAACTCTGTTCAGGAACCGTAAAATCAGAGGAGGTGGAGGAAACGCATACAGAAGCGTTTTGGGCCATGGGCTGTGGGCAAACGCATCCACCCCCAGCGGTGGTTCGTCTCGCGGGCTCAGAGAAAACCATAGTTGACACTGAGCATTTTCTCGTGTCGCAAACAGGTCCACAGCTGCTTTGCCAAATTTCTGCCATGTCTGAGTCATGTAGATGAACAGATGCTGAGATATATTCATCAATTAAAACGGATTCTTCATTTTTCTGGACTGAATAAAACGTGCATTGAATTTAATGAAATGTAAACGTGAGACGTCATTTATCGTTGACCCATCAAAATGAATGCGGTCATTTATTTTACAAAATCAAAGTTTAACATCAAACCTTTACATTAATTTGGCAAAATATGAAAATAACAACATAATCGATCAACTTTACAACCAGGAAAACCATACGGCCATGATTTTCCGTTGCTTCACCACAGACATTTATGAAAACTGTACAATTATGATCAATTATCCACACGGCGGTGGATGAGCACTTTACACAGACATTTCTAAATTATCTGGAAGGATTTCTACTTGATAGAAGGATTTAAAGATGGAAATGAAGTTTAAAGGGAGTAAAAGATGGTGTGTGAGGGGGAGTGTTGACCAGAACCGACACTCTCCATTCGAACCCAGCTTTTCCTCGGTACGCTTGGTAGGAAACTTGACTCATTACCTTTCTGAAGATAAATCAGCAGATATGGAGGTCCAGTTAACGCTACCTGTCCAGCGTCTCCATAGGATGGCTGTGACTCGTCCGAAGTAGTGACGAGATTCCGTCCGACACAAGCTCACCTCAGCCAGTGGACTTCACATGAGTGGAGTCCTTCAGAAGTTCCACTCAGAGGTGGAGGATGTTATAATCCAAACTCGGAAGAGCCTTATCATGGCTGGACTTCTGTTCTCCCAAACGACTTCACAGAACTACGAACATCTCAGAACTTCTCCGCGCTCACCGAACTGAGAGAACTAGGAAGTACCGGCATTTTAAAGAGCTCTATTTCCGGTATATTTGAGCGTCCCTGATTGGTCATTATCAACCAGACAGGGGTGTGTTTTGTGATGTAAGAGGTTACTAGAAGTCAGAAAACAGCAAGAATTGTTATGGAACAGATTAAAACTGTTCTCAGACAGGCGAGAGAAATATTTTGGCGAGTTTGGAGAAACAGGTGCCAACTCCTCTGTTTACGTCTGAGAGGATTTTAAAACAAGACACATGTCTGCTTCGACTCCGACCTTGGACAAAACTTACACTTGCTCATTCAAAGACAGAAATCAGAAAATACATGATTACTCTGTAACAGGCCTTAACATGAATTCTAACTTTGCATGAGGATTAAAAATCATTACACTGTTTCACAGTTAATAAAATTGATTAGTTCACTGCAACATCTAAAATGGTTTGAACTAAGACACTTTGATTATCAACATTTGTAAAATAGTAATGATAATAAAAAAGAGAGTGTTCTTTCACTTGAATTTTCAAGAAAGAAAGTCTCAGGATGGGTGAACCTGTATTTCTGGATTCAAATCAATGAAATGACAGTTTCTGTCCCACAAGGTTCTTAAGGTCAAGGGTTTTGACCTTAGGCTTAGTTTTGACATCAGGTTAAGTTCACTACAGTCATGAGGTCTGGATAGAGAGTCCAGTCCCCGTGACGTGGACCGCCCCTGGACATCACATCTGCCCCTTTGTTCAGAACACCGGGTATGTAAACTGCTCTGATGGAGAGCAGATTTTGGTGAGCTCAACACAGTAGCTTTCGCGCAATGTGTAACACCTGGGCTGAGCGCACACCTCCCTGCCGGTTTATGTACGCAGCAGTAACCTTGTTGTCTGTGTGAATCAAAACGTGTTGATTCTGCAGCACAGGAGCAAAGTGTTGAATCACGTTCAGCACCATGTGGCACTCCAAAACATTTATGTGGGCAGATGTGTGATGGGGCCACAGCGCCCTTACTGCTTGAGATAGGCATGTCCCCCCCCAGCCTGACAGCGACGCGTCCATTAAGACTGGCACGTGTGACGTGGGTCTGCTGACGGGGGCTCCTTCCGACAGAACCAGGGTGTTTCCCCAGTGTCGAAGGTTTGCTCTCACGGAGGGAGGAACAGTGATCATCCGTCTCTTTTGTTTTTCTGGATCCACACGCAGACGTGCAAACCACCTCTGGAGGCGTCTCATGTGTAATAAACCCAGTGGGACAACTGTGTGAACTGATGACATCATTCTTAACAGCTTCATGATGGAAAACAGCTGTTACCACTCTGCCAGGTCTTACGAGACGGAGCTGGTCTTTTAAAGTGTCGATTCTCGTTTGTGATAAACGAGCCCTCATGGTGGTTGAGTTAGCTCCACTCCCAGATAAACAATTGTCTGGACCAGGAAAATTGAACTTTTCTTCCAATTTATGGTGAAGCCCAGATTTAACAGGTGTGATGTCAACACCTGAGCATGCATCACTGCTTCCTGTCTGGAGCGTGACAGCAGCAGCAGGTCGTCCAGGTAAAACTAAACTCTCATCCCTGCTCTGTGTAACGGATGCAGGGCTGTCTCCACACACTTTGAGAATGTACGAGGCGCGAGAGGATAACCGAACGGCAGCCTGTTGTACTGATACTTAATCCCTTGAAAGGAGAAACGCAGGAATTTTCTGTGTTTTGGGATGATCGGTATTTGAAAATAAGCATCTTTCAGGTCGACGGAAAACAAACCAGTCGTTTCTCTGGATGTTGTCCAACAGCTGTCTGGTTGTCAACATGTGAAACGGTTTGTCCATGATCACCTTGTTGAAAGCTGACAGATCTAAAATCAGTCTCATCCCTCCGGTCCGTTTGGGAACCAGGAAGTAACGTGAGTAAAACCCTGTTTTTTTCTCTCCCTTGGGAACTCTGGAGATTACTTCTTTTATCAGAAGCTCTTGGACTTCTGCATTTAGGGATGAGATTTGGTCTGGTGATGACAGGACCGTCTCTAAAATTCCTCCGAACGGAGGGGGTCGGGTTGCAAATTGTAACGTGTAACCTTTGCATA
>NC_056503.1:5759165-5773008 GCF_014905685.2 Nematolebias whitei
CACGGAGGGAGGAACAGTGATCATCCGTCTCTTTTGTTTTTCTGGATCCACACGCAGACGTGCAAACCACCTCTGGAGGCGTCTCATGTGTAATAAACCCAGTGGGACAACTGTGTGAACTGATGACATCATTCTTAACAGCTTCATGATGGAAAACAGCTGTTACCACTCTGCCAGGTCTTACGAGACGGAGCTGGTCTTTTAAAGTGTCGATTCTCGTTTGTGATAAACGAGCCCTCATGGTGGTTGAGTTAGCTCCACTCCCAGATAAACAATTGTCTGGACCAGGAAAATTGAACTTTTCTTCCAATTTATGGTGAAGCCCAGATTTAACAGGTGTGATGTCAACACCTGAGCATGCATCACTGCTTCCTGTCTGGAGCGTGACAGCAGCAGCAGGTCGTCCAGGTAAAACTAAACTCTCATCCCTGCTCTGTGTAACGGATGCAGGGCTGTCTCCACACACTTTGAGAATGTACGAGGCGCGAGAGGATAACCGAACGGCAGCCTGTTGTACTGATACTTAATCCCTTGAAAGGAGAAACGCAGGAATTTTCTGTGTTTTGGGATGATCGGTATTTGAAAATAAGCATCTTTCAGGTCGACGGAAAACAAACCAGTCGTTTCTCTGGATGTTGTCCAACAGCTGTCTGGTTGTCAACATGTGAAACGGTTTGTCCATGATCACCTTGTTGAAAGCTGACAGATCTAAAATCAGTCTCATCCCTCCGGTCCGTTTGGGAACCAGGAAGTAACGTGAGTAAAACCCTGTTTTTTTCTCTCCCTTGGGAACTCTGGAGATTACTTCTTTTATCAGAAGCTCTTGGACTTCTGCATTTAGGGATGAGATTTGGTCTGGTGATGACAGGACCGTCTCTAAAATTCCTCCGAACGGAGGGGGTCGGGTTGCAAATTGTAACGTGTAACCTTTGCATAACACCCTGGCCATACATCTGTCTGGCAAGCATGTTTTTAGTCACTCCGCGTAACGTTCGTGGAGTGGACGTGCGTTTAAGTGATGCGTCATGTTTTGTACGGATGTCATCCAGTCCACCGCCTCGACCGCTGTCATGTCGTGGGAATGTTTTCTGCATGACCCAAGGCGAGGCTTCCTCGAAAGGGCTCTGAACGCGCCCATGTGCTGTGTTCGGACCACGGACCAACCTTCATGTCTAGGTGGGCCAGTGTGTGCTGAGGCGAAGCGTGGCAGCTGATGGCGCCGTCGGGCTGCGTGCTTGACGCCACTGCGGTGAAAACGCGTGTCGCTCTTGCCGCGTGCAGTGTCCTGCGCTGGGTTCGCTTTGAGATCTCGCATCTATGCCGCCATGAGCGGGCGAGCGCTGCGAAGCTGTGAGTGCGACTTCATCTATGCCGTGCCATTTGAGTGAAGACTGCAAGCCCCGCGGGAGCACACGTTTTCTCTGGTGGGACGCGCGCCGCTCTCGCTGGAAGCGAGACTCGTCACTGGGTTCGCTCAGCTGTCTCACGCTTATGCTGCCGTGAGCGGCCGAGCGCTGATACGCGATGTATCAAGGCTGCCTGCGCCGCGGCGGCACGCGTTTGCTTGGATGCGGCGTGTGTCACTCTCACTGAGAGCGTGGTCCTCCACTGACCCGACCTGCGGTCCCACATTTATGCCCATGTGGGCCGGTGAACGCCGGGGAGCTGTGTGTGCACCATCATCAACGCAACGCCGTTTGGGTGAAGGCTGTTTGCGTCACGTGAGTGCGCATTTAACACCGCTTGGGTGAGGATCGTGCAGCTCAGTTTGACAATGAGTTATTTCGCTTACCATTGTGAGGTGTGAGCGTCTCGTCATGTCTTGGAGCAACGGTGAGTTTAAAAAACCCTTATTAAAGACACCGTCTCGTTATGTATGGAGGGTGTGTGTGCAATCGCTGTGAGTCCATCCGAGCTTGCAGACTGGCTAGAAACAGACACTTGATCATTGAATGATGTTTTATTCAACATTTGTGTCATATTTACACACACCCTCTGCAGACCGTCATTCTGAATCTTTTCCCCCATGAGCTCTGGGATTCGTTGGCCCAGGGCGCCGTCTGCTGGGGATCTCTGGGAAAAACGTTGGACACTCTGTTGCCGGGATGAAGAGGGCCGGACGGGCTGAAGCTCAGCGAGATGGCCGTGGAACCGTCTTGCCACCGGCTCATTTCGTGTGGAGGGTGTGAGTGAGAGCCACTGCCAGATCATCTGAGCTGACAAACTGGCTAAAAATGGACACTTTCATCATTAAATGATGTTTTACTGTAGGAGACAAAGGGTGGATGAATGACTTGAACCAGTTCTTTAACAGATTTGATCTGTCACCTACCCTCACCCCTACTCCAGCCCTGTCCCCCCTGCTGTCAGCCCCATCATCACCTTTAATGACTGCCAACTTTTCTTCTCAGGAATTCACACCTCTCAGCCATTAGCCTCCCCCTTCATTCCAGAAGACTTCATTTCACAGCCCCCTTCCCCCACCTCCATCTTGTCCCTATCAACTCTTCAGGTGAGGAATGAGCTGCGAAAGATCAAGGTGCGTAAAGCTGCAGGTCCAGAGGGAATTAGCTCCAGGCTCCTGAGGTGCTGCTCAGATCAACTGTGTGGCATCATGTGATTTATGTTCACTCTGAGTCTGAAGCTGGGGAAAGTACCACAACTGTGGAAGACCTCCTGTGTGGTACCGGTACCAAAAACCAAACATCCCAAGGCTCTGACCTCACATTTGATGAAGACCCTCGAGAGGCTGGTTCTCAGCAATTTGCGCCACCTGGTAAGGTCTTCATTAGATCCATTGCAGTTTGCCTACCGGCCTGGCATCGGGGTGGATGATGCCATCATCTACCTCAGGCACCAAGCTCTGACCCACCTGGAGAAACCTGGAAGCACTGTGAGGATCATGTTCTTTGATTTCTCCAGTGCTTTCAACACCATCCAGCCAGGACTTCTGCGGGACAAGCTGGAGTTATCAGGAGTGGATCACCACATGTCCCAGTGGATACTGGATTATCTCACTGGACGCCCACTGTATGTGAGGACACAGGGCTGTGTCTTTGACATGCTGGTCTGCAGTACGGGGGTCCCACAGGGAACTTCGCTGGCACCGTTCCTCTTCACCCTCTACACTGCAGACTTCACCATCGACTCCCCACACTACCATCTGCAAAAGTTTTCTGATGACTCTGCCATAGTCGGCCTCATCACAGGTGAGGACGACTCAGAGTACAGACAGCGGACTCTAGACTTTGTGGACTGGTGCCAGCAGAACCACCTCCTGATCAATGCTGCTAAAACTAAGGAGCTGGTTGTAGATTTCCGCAGGCACAGGTCCACCTCACTGATCCCGATGAACATCCACGGTGTGAACATCGAGATTGTGGACTCTTACAAGTACCCGGGTGTTCACCTGAACAATAAACTGGACTGGTCTCACAACACTGATGCACTTTACAGGAAGGGTCAGAGCAGACTCTACCTGCTGAGGAGACTGAGGTCTTTTGGAGTGCAGCGGGTGCTCCTGAAGACCTTCTTTGACTCGGTAGTGGCATCAGCCATCTTCTATGGTGTTGTGTGTTGGAGCAACAGCTTATCATCAGCTGAGAAGAAGAAGCTAGATAAGCTCATCAAGAAGGCCAGCTCTGTGCTTGGACGCCCCCTCGACCTAGTGCTGGTGGTGGGAGACAGAAGGACTCTAGCTAAAATAACATCATTGCTGGACAACTTCTCCCACCCCATGCATGAAGCTGTTGCTGAACTGGAGAGCTCGTTCAGTGACAGATTACTGCATCCTAAATGCACAAAGGAGCGTTACCGCAGGTCCTTCCTCCCAGCAGCTGTTAGATTCTACAACCATCACTGCTCCCAACAAACTCAATAAGGATTAAATACATGCTGACCTCTGCTTAAACATACACTCTGCCTGTAATACTGTACTGTAAATAGTCTGCCATTCTCAATGTTCCAATACATATTGAACATTATTATTGATATTGTTCATCTTATTTCTTATATATTGTGTTGTTTATTAACATTTAGGAACTTGTGTGTGAAATCTTTAAATCTTTTTATCTTTTTATCTGTTGCTGCTGTTGCTGCTGATACACTGGAATTTCCCATCCGTGGGACAATAAAGGCTGTTTCTATTCTATTCTATTCTATTCTATTCTATTCTATTCTATTCTATTCTACTCCAAACTCGTGTCACCTACACACATTCTCTGCCACAACCGTCAATTGCTCTGCCATTTGTTGTCCTAGAGCGCCATCTGTTGGCGGTCTCAGGGAAACTCTGAAAAACTCCGTCCTCCGGCTGCGATGCAGGCCGACAGACAGCAAAGAGGCGCACCGGTTGGGGGTGACGTCAGCTGCTCTGCAGACGGAGCGTTATCTCCTCCCACCTCTGAACATGTACACCAACAGCGTAACGTGTTGTTCGCTGCGGCTGTCTGGAACGCATGCTGGCTAACCGGAGGCGCGGGACGCTAGTCCACCTGGACATCTTGCTCCGATGAAGCCTCCGTCAGGCTTGGCTCCAGGGGGCACTGAGGGAAAAACCGCTCGGTGAAAACCCCTCTGCTCTGGTGATGGGCGCGGGCTGTGGGAACCGGGCCCCCAATCTACCAGGTAAACCGGCTGTGGCCTCATCCCGTAGGACACCCTGTTGGGAAAAGCGAGGCCAGATGGGGTCTGGACAGTGAGCCGGAAAAGGAGCTTAGAAAAAGAACCCTCCCGCCGGATCATCCGAACTTGTGGGAAAAGGCGCGGGACGTAAAAAAGGTGCCTTCATGTCAGCCACTCCTGGGTTACGCGGGCAACCCCAGAGGGTGCCGTCTGCCGGGAGTGGTGTGATCGCCGATGCGAAACGAGGTGGGATGAGGTGAGCATTCGCTCAGCCCCCCTCCACCGACACTATGCTCTCCAGGAGGGAATGAGCCGCGGGGGGTCGCTGCTGACGCTGCCTGTCTTGGAGGAACCATCCGATTCGCTCTGGGGGACGGCGATAAGAGGAAAATTACAAGATGGCGTTGTCCAGCGTGTAGCGACCTGTCACTGAGAAATACTCCTCGGCGCTTACCTTGAAACAAGACTGCTCGTCAGCTTCTCCTCAGGGAGGAGAGCTCACCGGACGACCGGAGGTCGATGTGACGGGCCAAGCATTCTTAGCAAAGGTTGGTCATCTACACAACTTTCCTTCTTCGTTCTTCTGACAGTGCTATTAGCTCGCTGAAGAAAAATGGGAGGCGATCACCCGCTCTTTACGTAATTTATACGGACTGGGTGGGGCCCACACAGCAGGTGGGCGTGGACTAAATTTTTTCAGTGTAATGCTTCGCATAACGGGATAAACCATCAGCGACAGCCTTAAAGGGCGAAGCTTATACGAAAGAGAACAAGACACTTCGTTCTAATAACTCGTCTCTGACTTTCGACCGACATCCACTACTACTCCTCATTCAGACAGAAGACTAAATGCACACTTACTTCGTAAATAGGCATTTAACTGTATGATCAAAAATCTAATGAGGTTTAAAAATCATTAATACTGTTTCACAGTTGATTTAAATGAGTGGTTCACTTCAACATTTAGAAATGGTATGAACTAAACACACTTTTGATTATCAAGATATTTTAAAATAGTAATGATAATGTAAAAAGAAGAGTGTTCTTTCAATTGATTAATTCAGGATACAATTAAATAGTCTCTTGATGAGATAATTTGTATTTCTGGATTCAAATCAATGAAATAATTGGATGTTCCACGTACGCTGCTGAAAACTAAAGGGGACAGGGCCTTTCAGTCAGTGGCTCCAAGACTGTGGAACAGTTTGCCACTGCAACTTCGTTCTGCTGACTCTGTTGAGGTTTTTAAAAAGCAACTGAAAACACTTTTATTCTCCCACGCTTTTATGTCATGATTTTACTGTGCTTCTTGTAGTTCTTAGGCTTGTTTTATTCTTTGTATATTTTAGCATTGATTTTTTTTGTACAGCACTTTGTGATTTTATGTCTGATTTTATGTACAGCACTTTGTGATTTTATGTCTGTGATAAGTGCTTTATAAATAAACTTTACTTACTTACTTACTAAATAACATTTCCTGTCCCCTGAAGGTCTTCAGAGACAGTTTGATGTCGGAGGCCTAGTTCACTACACATGACTAAGCTGATTTATTTATAATCATTTCTATTTCATAATTAACTAATTATGCATATACTGTTTTACTTAACCAAGAGCACAACACCATGGAAAAAGTAACGTTATAGCCAGACAAGATGATGTTAGAACCTATTTCAGTTGGTTATTCACCCCTGTAGTGAGGCGGAGTGGAACAAAGGTTAGAGAAGGTCAGCCTGTGATTGGAAGGTCGCTGGCTCGAATCCCCGGACTGACATCACCAACAGAAACAACTGCCAAGTCTGTGCGAGTTAGTTCATTAGGAAGGGAGTAACGAAAGAAGACAAATGTCCTCTCTAGTGAGCCTGTAGTAAGGTATATATCTTTTACCAGGATTTTATTTCTATGATTGTGTTATTCACAGAATAACATGTACGACACTCCTACAGTTTAAATTTTTTCTTTACATTCCTGTACACATTCCCATACACGTCTAAAACATGGCTTGCAAAAGCACATAGTTTAATTGGAGCTGGTTGGGAGTAATTGGCCCATGCCTAGTTGCCACAGTAATATTCATTTAAAATGTAAACGCTTGACATGGAACCCTCTTTTTTCATTCAACCTTTATTTATACAGGTTAATCCCAATGAGCCTTGGTAGACTCATTTACAAGAGGGACCTGTTTTTAACAAAGAGTGACAATAGTAGACAATCATAAAAAGTATACAAATTGAGAAGAACAAAAGAAAATTATATTAAAAAAACTAAAAAACTGCTAGGTTGTACAGCGATGTAGAAAACTAAAAATAGGAACATGTCTGCATTGTTTTTTTCCACGACCTTAGCAGATGTTTGAAGCCACTTAAAGATGTCAAGGTCGAGAGCTTGAGATCTTTTTGCAAGATATTGCAGGAAACAGGAGCGGAGAAGGAGAAGGCCCTTTTGCCTAGTTTAATCTGCACTGAGGGAACACTGCATGTGATAATGTCCTGAGAGTGCACGCTGTAGCTGCACTCACACAGTGACGTGTAGTAGGAGATGTATGAAGATAGCAGACCAAGAAGTGATTTAAAGATGAAAATGTACCAGTGAGAGAGTCTGCGTGACGTTAATGATGACCAGTTAACCAGTGATTAAAAGGTGCAATGGTAAATGGACTGCATTTTTATAGCGCCTTTCTATCTGATCAAGATACTCAAAGCTCTTAACACAACAATCTGTGCCTCATTTACCATTCATACAGCACTCTACTAGATTTCTACAAAGCTAATTGAACAAATCATTTTAATGAGACTAATCAGTGCTTTAGATCACATTCATACACCGATGGGACACACTTCGGAGGCAACGAGGGGTTCAGGGTCTTGCCCAGGGACACTTCAGCATGTGACTGCTGGAGTCGAACCCCCAACTCTTGCATTGGAGGACGACTGCTCTAACCACTCAGCCACAGTCGCCAATGGTGGGTACGGTAGTTACACCCAGTTATGAATCTTACATGATAGTATATGATAGAGAGCATCCAACCAATGCAAGGTGCAACTCTTTTGGAGTTGCAGTTAAAATAAATTAAGTTGAACTAGTTTTGGTATTCACTAAAATTCATGCTCAATAATACAGGTGTAAAATCCAGAAATGTTCAGTCAAGTCATCTGTATGGTTTTTATTTTATTTTTTATTTTTTCTGAGATGTTTCACCCTTCATCCAAAGGACTTTTTTCAATCTGAGGAGCCACCAACAAACAAGACTGACAAACAGCATACTCCATAGTGGAAAAAAACCCAGATAGTTTTGGTGTTATTACTACTAATATACCCCAATCATTAAAAACACATCAGCAGTATTTACACAGAAGCACAAACGAACACTCCTTCTATCGCATTTCACCTTCTGAACAACTGTGTATTAAACAAACACATCATCCATGGTGTTGACCCATCCATCCATCCATTATCTTTTACCCGCTTTTTCCATTTTGGGTCTTGGGGGTCGCCGGTGCCCATGTCCATCAATCACTGTGTGAGGGACGGGTACACCCTGGATGGGTCGCAAGTCCATCACAGGGCCACATGGAGACAAACAACCATTCACTCTCTCACTCACACCTAGGGACCAATCAGCCTAACATGCATGTTTTTGGTCTGTGGGAGGAAACCGGAGTACCCGGAGAAAACCCACGCATGCACGGAGAGAACATGCAAACTCCACCCAGAAAGGCCTCTGTACGGTGATTTGAACCAGGGACCTGCTTGGTGTTGACCCAATGAGATTTAATTTCCGTTTCATGAAACTCTTATTGTGGGAATTAAAACTTCTAGAAATATATTTCCTTAAACATTGTTTTTTTAATTATTATTATTTTTTTTACAATAACAAAAATCTTTGTTTTGTGATGTGTTAGCATATTATTGCATGAGATGGGTATACACTGATTCTGTTTCATCATAGCAGGTCTTTCAACTGGCAACAAGTTACTTAACCCCAACTGGTGCAATGAGTTGCTTCTTATTTCTTAAACAACCATGTTGAAATTCAAAAAACGTTCAATGCAAAAACAACTGGACTTTATTTGTAACAGAAGACGTTTCGCTCCTCATTTGAGAAGCTTTCTCAATTCAAATCTACAAAAAAAAAAAAAAAAAAAACTAAATCTACAAAACACACTAATAAACAGAAAAAGGACAACAGATGTAAAAACATTGTCATCCCTTATGTTGCGGGAGTATCAGAGAAATTCAGAAGGATTTTCAACGAACACAACATCCTAGTACATTTCAAACCCAGCAGGACTCTCAGAGACTGGTCCACCCAAAGGGCAAAACACCCATACACAGAGTGGTGTATTGTATGCGGTCCAGTGCAGCGAGGACTGTCCAGATCTCTACATTGGAGAAACTAAACGGCTTCTTTTCAGATGCATGGCTCAACACAGGAGAGCCAGCTCCTCGGGACAAGACTCAGCTGTTCACCTCCACCTCACAGATAAGGGACACACTTTTGAGGACCAAAATGTGCACATTTTGGACCAAGAACACAAATGGATTGAGAGGGGAATGAAGGAAGCAATGTATGTAAAAAGAGAAAAACCATCTCTTAACAGACGAGGAGGCCTCAGATTTCTACTTTCAAAAACATATAATGCAACTTTAAGACTGATTCCCAGCCGGTTTTCACTCTTGATGGGAACAAAGGGGCCTCATCTGTGAATTAGAGTAACAAAGACCTTAAGAAACCCTTACTGTTAAGGTGTTGAAGTGTGAATTGTCAATCTGCATATGTATATGTCAGCCTTATAACCTGAACCCCTCACTCACTGTTCTTTGAATTGAGAAAGCTCCTCGGATGAGGAACGCAACGTCTTCTGTTACAAATAAAGTCCAGTTGTTTTTTGTATTGAACGTTTTTTTGAATTTATCATGTCCTGGATGACTTGAGAATCTTCACCAACCATGTCGAAAAACGCATTACGTAGTTGTGGACTAGATATCAGTCTGTTTGAGAAGGGTCAAATCATTGGCATGCATCAATCAGAGAAAACATCTAAGGAGATTGTAGAAACTACTAAAATTGTGTTAAGAACTGTCCAATGCATTATTAAAAACTGGAAGGACAGTGGGTACCCATTGTCTTCGAGGAAGAGATGTGGCCGGAAAAAATCCTGAATGATCGTGATCGGCGATCACTTAAAAGTTTGGTGAAATCGCATCGAAGAAAAACAACAGCAGCACTCAGGGCTATGTTTAATAGTGAAAGTAAGCACATTTCCACATGTACAATGTGAAAGGAACTCAAGGGATTGGGACTGAACAGCTGTGTAGCCTTAAGAAAACCCCTAATCAATAGGGATGCATGATCCACTTTTTTTTTTTTTACTTCTGATCCCGATACCTAAATCTGGATATTGGCCGATACCGAGCCCGTTCCGATAACATCATCATCATTGATTTTATATGAGGCTGTAATAATCGCCTCTCGTATAATTTGTACAAATATATTCATGCATGTCCAATAAGGCAACTTGAGGTAAGTTTTATTAATATTGAATAAGTTTCAAAGTTAGAATTAAATCTTGCTAACACAAAACACAGTTTTTTTTTTAAATATAGTTTTAAAGTGGATATTAAAGTGATTAAATGGCTTTAAACATCTAAGTTCATGGCATAAACCAACACAGACATGTTCCTGTTTTTAGTATTTTACATCACTTTATAATGTAGCTGGTTTTTATATATATATATATATATAATTTTTTTTTCTTTTTCAATTCATATGCTTTTTATGATTGTCTTCTGTTGTACTGATAAGTATCGCCTGGAGGGTAAACTATATCTTGGCTGCAAGTATTCAGTCAAGCTGCAAAATCCTTAGTTTTCTACAGCTGATAGCGTTTGGTCATTAATTACGATGAAGTTGAGCAACTTCTTAGTAAACATTTGAGCTCTGTGGATTGAGCGGTGCGTTCTTCTCGTTTAGTCCAAAGCAGGTGGTCTGATTTTGGTCAGCTACTCTCAGTCTGTCCCTCCTCCGAAACGGGCAGACTGAGAGGGGCTGATCGAAATCAGACTTCCTGCTTCGTACTGAATGAGAAGAACACACTGTTGAAGCCACGGAGCTTGAATGTCCAACGCAAAACTAACTTTACCGCAGTTTAATGTGATGCAATGTTTGATTAAGTTTGTTGTATTGTACATTGCGACCGAGCTTCCCCCTCTCGGTACAACAGCTCTGCAGACATTGCACATTGCTGTCTTGCGGTGTTTAGTGTAAAATACATCCACACAGCGGACATGTTTTGACGAAAAGTTGGTTAGCTGTTATCCACAGTGCTGGTGAAGATTCTCAGTCATCTAGGACATGATAAATTCAAAAAATGTTCAATGCAAAAACAACTGGACTTTATTTGTAACAGAAGACGTTTCACTCCTCATCTGAGGAGCTTTCTCAATACAATGAGCAGTAAGTGAGAGATTCAGGTTATAAGGCTGAGTGAGATAAGGTTGTTTTCACATCTGATAGTCCGGTAGACTCGGTTCAGTTGGGGACCAATATTCATGACATTTTGTTTACATTTGAGCTGGTGTATTTGCATTCACACTGCACTGTGCAGTCAAGCCAACCTGTTGAACCAACCTGTTCCCCCCACTCGCCTATGGGGGCACTGCACCAAGAACTACTGAAAGAAACAACACAAAAACCCCTGAAGACACCTCTTCTTCTTCTGGAAATAAAAACAAAAATGGAGTGGCATCAAGTTTTAGCAGTTTTAGGAGTTATATTTTGTCATTTTTCAAAAATGGACTCGGCATGAGCAGAAGATGAGGCAGAAGACCATGGAGAATATTGTTTTTCACACAAGGCAGCTGACAGCTCCATATAAGGTAAGAGAAGTGTTTGTTTGCCCTGCGCTGTACTCTACTTCTTGCTTGTGGAGTGGGGCCCGGCCTGATTACATTCACACTGTACTTGAACCATGCTGGAGTTTTCTTCTACCGGACCGAGACCTAGGTTTTAGCCCGGGCCAGAATTCGCCTTTTTGTTCCGTGACAGAGTTCGATGGCGCGTTCACGCCTCCCCAAACAAACCGGACTTCCTAAGAAAACAAGCTAGAGTTTGATTAAAGCGGGCTAAACAGGGCAGGTGTGAATGCACCCTTAAGACACACACACATATGTAGATTTGACAAGTCACACCTCAACACCTTAACAGTAAGGGTTTCTTAAGTTTTATTTTTAAGGGTTTCTTAAGAAACGTCTTCTGTTACAAATAAAGTCCAGTTGTTTTTGTATTGAACGCTTTTTGAATGTTAGCCACAGTGCTGCTGTCCAGTCCTCATGTTTTAGCTGGCAGCAAACTATGAAATGGATTTCCTAAATATGAGGTGGGTCTTATTACTCTGGGCTTCATGAGATATGCCTCCATTCAGGAAACCCATTCCATAGTTTGAAGCCAACTTGCAGAGCAGCAGGCAGGGAATCACTTGGAGACTTTTCAGCAGACAGACATGCATCATGGATAGGAAATCTCTGCAGGTTGTATCGGAAAAATCCGATACGTAAATTATGCTGGTATCAGATGCTGATACCGATATGGATCGGCCCCATCCCTACTAATCAGTGAGGCTAACCAGAAAAAAAGGCTTGACTTTGCTAGGAAGCATAAAGATTGGACTCTGGAGCAATGGAAGAAGGTCATGTGGTCTGAGTCCAGATTTACCTTGTTCCAGAGTGATGGTGAATCAGGGTAAGAAGAGTGGCTGGTGAAGTGATGCACCCATCATGCCTAGTGTCTAGTCATCAATGCAAGATCTTGGTGAAAAATTAATGCAACACTGGATGGAAATAGATCTTGTAAGACTGCAGAAGCTTATCGAAACAATGCCACAGTGAATGCATGCTGTAATCAAAGCTAAAGGCGGTTCAACGAAATATTAGTGTGACCTTTTTTTCTTTTTTTGGCCAGGCAGTATATGTTACCATGGTGATCTAGTATTTTCTGTGAAACCAAAAACTCTGACTTTCAGCTTAATTTAGTCGTTGAAGTCATTTATCTCACTTCATGGTCCAACCCTCAGGGTTAAAATTTGCTGTGGTCCTTAATAAAAATAAAAATAAACTTTTCTATTTTTTAGCTGTTTGTTAAATGCTCTGCACTTTATGAAACTGGGATTTTTGTTTTCCTGTGACTAACAGATTTTCTCCAGGCTGAGTAGGGTTTGTATTTGTTTTTTTTTCTTTCTGTTTTTAAAAATGAATTATCAAACCTGTCCTCACTCTCTTTGAGAATTGCTGCCTTTATGTCTTGGTGCCTTTGAAAACCCATTCAACTCAAATCTCAAATTGTGATTTGTCCTCCCACAGATGCACACAAAATAGCTGTTGACGAGCTGCGTGAACATATGCAAATCAAAGATGCAATTTAAAAACGGACTAACTGCTTAACGTTAAAGGGTTGCCCACTGGCTCCCATCTGTAGTTAAAATATTTTCTTTTACATTATTTCACAGAATAATTCAACAGAGTTTAAAAGCTCGGAACTCAGCATCTTTAGACTTATAATTAAAAACCTTCCTGGGGGAATAAAAATAAACCTGTTCAAGATTAACAAAAAATAAAAAATTCAATTGCTATTGGTGTGACTTGGCATGACTTTCACACCAAATTATTTGACTTGCCTTTTCTATTATTACTTTTTATTTTTACTTTTATAGGTTTTTTATAGGTTTAGAGATGAATATTTTTTGCTTTTTGTTTGTGAAACAAGGTCAGAGGAAGCTGGTTCTGGTTCGGTCGATTGGACCCGGTGTTATGCCATATTCTGTGACCTGCAACAATGCCCCCTAGGGTCACAATATACGGTGGTCACAGAATATGGTGTAACACCGGTTCGCAAGCTCCAAACAGTCAGGAAGTTGATTCATTTTCTGTTTCCTTACGGTAGTTGAACCGGAAGATTCATCTTTAGTGAACTATTTCCAGACTATTGATGCATTTCTACCCGTTTGCCAAGACTGGGCCTGCTCTGCTCCATCCGTCTGCTTGGAGGAATCCATTTTGTAACCCGCTCCCGGTGCGGAAATGACATAACGGCGACGTAATGACATCACCACGAATACTCGATGTGAAATTAAAAAACTCAATAGATGTCCTAGGAATCTATGTGTAGATTACTCGAGTAGTCTGTTAAAGCCCTAATATATATACAAACCGGATTCCAAAAAAGTTG
>NC_056503.1:5773108-5774613 GCF_014905685.2 Nematolebias whitei
TCTGTTAAAGCCCTAATATATATACAAACCGGATTCCAAAAAAGTTGGGACACTAAACAAATTGTGAATAAAAACTGAATGCATTGATGTGGAGGTGCAAACATCTAATATTTTATTCAGAATAGAACACAAATCACAGATCAAAAGTTTAAATTGAGAGAATTTACCATTTTAAGGGAAAAATCTGTTGTTTCCAAATTTCATGGCGTCAACAAATCCCCACAAAGTTGGGACAAGTCCATTTTTACCACTGTGTGGCATCCCCCCTTCTTCTTACAACACTCAACAGACGTCTGGGGACAGAGGAGACCAGTGTCTCAAGTTTAGAAATAGGAATGCTCTCCCATTCATGTCTAATACAGGCCTCTAACTGTTCAATCGTCTTGAGCCTTCTTTGTCGCACCTTCCTCTTTATGATGCGCCAAATGTTCTCTATAGGTGAAAGATCTGGACTGCAGGCTGGCTATTTCAGTACCCGGATCCTTCTCCTACGTAACCATGATGTTATGATTGCTGCAGAACGTGGTCTGGCATTATCGTGTTGAAAAATGCAGGGTCTTCCCTGAAAGAGATGATGTCTAGATGGGAGCATATGTTGTTCTAGAACCTGAACATAGTTCTCTGCATTAATGGTGCCTTTCCAGACATGCAAGCTGCCCATGCCACAAGCGCTCATGCATCCCCATACCATCAGTGATGCAGGCTTCTGAACAGAGCGTTGATAACAACTTGGGCTATCCTTGTCCTCTCTGGTCCGGATGACATGGCGTCCCAGTGTTCCATAAAGAACTTCAAATTGTGACTCATCTGACCACAGAACAGTCTTCCATTTTGCCACACTCCATTTTAAATGACCCCTGGCCCAGTGCAAACGTCTGAGCTTGTGGAGCTTGCTTAGAAATTGTCACGGTCGGGGGGTGGTTGAGACCCAAATGCAAGCAGGACTCCAACAGGGTTACAAAAAAGGCGTTTTAATCACAAAAAGGCAACAATAACAAATAATGCTGTCGGGGCAGCGATACTACTTACATTCGTAGGAAAAACAGGAAATACCAAGGCACTAGGAGACGACCGTGAAGATGCAGCTTAAGCACCTAATGCTCCCCTGCCTGAGATGCAGGAGAGCACAGGGGAGTCTCTAATTAAACACAATACGTGGCACTTGAGAGTCTAACTATCTGCACAGAGCAGGGCAGGTGCAGATCGTTACAGTATCCCCCTCTCTAATAAACGGCACCTGACATTCTAAAATACCCCAACCCAACTTGGGTGGCGGGGGAAAAAAAACAAAGGTTGGAGGGCACCAAAAGCAAATAAACAATATAGGAGCAGAAGCGGAGTCCGTCTGGAACCCCACGGAGCAGGAGAGGTGAGGAGCGTCTGCCGGGACCCCCTCGGAGCAGGAGATGTGAGGAGCGTCTGCCGGGACCCCCTCGGAAACGGAGAGGTGAGGAGCGTCTGCCGGAACCACCTCGGAGCAGGAGAAGTGAGGAGCGTCTGCCGGG
>NC_056503.1:5774713-5780987 GCF_014905685.2 Nematolebias whitei
TTTTTTTTATATTAAGCAATTTAAGCATAAGATAAATGTAGTCTAGTTCCAGTTTTAAAGACCAGATGATGTCATTGATTACCAACAAACATTTATTAAATTGTGTCGTCTATGATCGCAAGCTTATTACATATTTTTTGAGGGCCAGAATGGAGACCTTCATGTTATTGTTGATGTGTGTGTGTGTTTGCTTGCAGTAGGGTTATCTCTTTCTGGTTTCCTCTGAGCTAATAGTTTCACTGTTTGATTAAAACCCTTTTTCTTAATTTTTTTTCTCTGTGAAGAAGTTCAATAAAATAATAAAAGTTGCAAAAGCGGTCTTTACCTCGGAAACAAAATATTTTGTATTATTGTTTATTCTCCTTTCATTTTTCACACTCATAATGAATGGACAGTGTTTCTGCTTTTCTTTCCAAGGTCAAGAAACAGACAAGTGTCCTGAATTATATAGACAAAAGGTTAGGACTACTTGGCTGCTCAAACCTAAAATGCACCAACCTGTACCTTCCTTGTAGTGAAATTTAAGACTCTTTCACTGACCTTGACCTGTTCTTCTAAAATGATTCAAAATTTCTAGGTTTCCAGAAAAAATAGCTTACTCTGTAACTGTAACAAAAGTAACTTACTCTTTACTTTGATAAGGAACTCAGCAGCTGACAAACTGTTTAAAAATATATTTTTCAGAAAAACCCCAACAAAATGTTTTACATTTACAAAGGACCATCTGTTGCACTTTGGTTAAAGTGTTTAAGATAATTCTTCAATTTGATTGTACATACAGTAGCTTTCAGAATTGAATACCTTTATACACAAACATAGGCGTCGCAACCATTATGTGAATGGGACGTGTCCCCCCCCCCCCACACACACACACACACTTTTACCATGAAACATTAGTTCATTCGGTGCTGTTTCTTTCTTCGTGAACATTTAAAAAAAAATAGATTAACCATCCATCCATTTTCTTCCGCTTATCTGGGGTCGGGTTGCGGGGGTAGCAGCTTAAGTAGGGAGGCCCAGACTTCCCTCTCCCCAGCCACTTGGGCCAGCTCCTCCGGGGGAATCCCAAGGCGTTCCCAGGCCAGCCGAGAAACATAGTCCCTTCAGCGTGTCCTGGGTCTTCCTCTGGGCCTCCTCCCAGTGGGACGTGTCTGGAACAACTCACCAGGGAGGCGTCCAGGAGGCATCCTAACCAGATGCCCGAGCCACCTCAACTGGCTCCTCTCGACGTGGAGAAGCAGCGGCTCTACTCTTAGTCCCTCCCAGATGACCAAGCTTCTCACCCTATCTCTGAGAGTCCAGACACCCTGCGGAGAAAACTAATTTCAGCCGCTTGTATCCGAGATCTCGTTCTTTCGGTCACAACCCAAAGCTCATGACCATAGATGAGGGTAGGAACGTAGATCAATCGGTAAATTGAGAGCGTCGCCTTTTGACTCAGCTCAATCTTCACCACGACAGACCTGTACAGCGCCCGCTTCACTGCAGACGCTGCACCTATTCGCCTATCGATCTCACGCTCCATTTTTCCCTCATTCGTGAACAAGACCCCAAGATACTTGAACTCCTCCACTTGGGGCTGGACCCCCTCCCTGACCCGGAGAGGGCACTCTACCCTTTTCTGGCTCAAGACCATGGCCTCGGATTAATAGATTAACCGATTTACTAAAATATTTGATATCTGCAGCCCTAATACGCTGGTAGCGTTGCTTGCTCAAAACAAAGTGCCTACTGCTGTTTCTGCTGTAGTATTATCCACCTCTGATTTGGATCAAAAATACAAAGACTGAAATCCAGAAAGCATTTTTGTATGTGCTGTCACGGAAACATGTGAAATTTATATCCACCTTTCTTGTTTTTTTCTGGGTCCTCCCCCAGAAAAATTTGAATCAAGTAGATGCCATTTCTTTCATTCTGGTATATTTTAACAGGTTGTTTAACATATACGTTTACCTACATAAGTAAGCACTTGATTCAAGAACTATTTTAGAGAGCAATAAGAAGTAGCCTGACCAACAGCTCTCCTTGTGTGAATCGAGCACTCTCTGCTTCACTCAAGCACCCACCCCCTCCCCACAGTAGAATACTACCTCCATTGTTACTGCCTTCATGTACTTCAATTTTTGGTTGTTTAGTTGTTAAAGAGAATTATTAATATTTTTTTTTAAATGAAAGTAAATTGGACTCTTTTCGACATTTTGATCGCTGTTATTTTGACAAATTGGCGCCGTTGTTTTGATACGTAGTGCACATAACGTGTTGCCCATCAAACATTTCTCTCTTTGTATCTGTAATAAATAATCAAATTTTTATTAATGACCCACTTAAACTGTGAAACTGATTTGCAATTTAGTTGTGCTGTTTAATAATATTTTTATGTTTTTAATTAAATTGCCTATGACTTTATTGTTAGGGGTGGGTTTTTTTTTAATGGTAGAAGTAGAAGCAGAAATGCTTACTTGAAGGAGCAGATCTGATGTGATATTAGGAAGCTCTTAAGCGGCTGTTGTGTTTAACATTAGTGCTTGTGCAGTTGTGTTTATGCCATTATTTTCAGATTACATATCCAGTATAGTTTTATTCATTCAAGGCAGTCAATTTTTTTCGTAACTTTATTATTAGTAAGTCTGAAAGTTACTCACCCTGTCAGAATACCGGTCAGAGTTCCCGGATCATGTTCCGGCAGCATCCGGCTCAGATGAAGCCCTGCTTATATGTAAATATACAGCTTCTAATCCTGAAAATAATAGGAAAAGTGTTTTACTGTGTGTGTTAATTAAAACCCATACAGTAACTCAGAAAATACTCGGAAATGTTTATAAACAGGCTGTTTAGGCTGTTCGTTTTTTTTTTTTTTCATTTAGTCTAAATACTTCTCTGCTTTCTCTCCAGTTTTGATTTAAAGACATGATTTGTACTGCTGGTTTTGTGCTTTGACAACATTAATTTGCTCAGTGTTAGTTTTCTCCCCTATGTTTTCATATATTCTGTTTTTTCCTTATATGTTTCAGTCTGTCCAGGGGCTCCTGCAGCAGCAGCAGAAATGTGTTTTATTTTTGCTGCAGGTGGGTGTTAGCTTTTTAAAAGTGTGACACCTACGGCTGTGCTCTATTTTTCCATAACTGATTCCTCCCTATATCCTTCATTCAGTGTGTGGGTATGTTTGTTGCCAGACTGATGGCTCAGTCCGTTCTGGTATAAAGGCTTTGTAGCATCTGCTCATCTACTCTTTAACTCTAACCCAGCAGAAATTAGCATACGTACAAGATATTCTGCTGTAGCAACTGGCATACTAACTGGACGATGCAGATGCTTGAGTTCTAAATCCATATTAGATCAATAAATATTTAGCACCCCTCTACTTCTCCTCTTTGATGCTCTCTCCTTTCCACTCTTCTAAAAGTGTGCTTGTCATCCTAAAATTCCACAGCCGGTGCTGGCAGCATACACACACATCGATCTTCCTCTATTAAATTGGCCCAAGCTCCAACAGTTCTTTGTGCACTTCCTCTTCCTGTTTGCTGCTTGCCGAGGGAGGGGAAACCCTGCTGGGGTTCAGCTCCTTTAAAGTGCTGCAGGGCAAAGCTTTGGCATGCTTAGCTCAGGCCTTCAAGGGCACTGAGTGAAACACACTCAGACTTTTCTTTAGACAATCATTATTACAAACATAACTAGAGAAATTGCATTTACTGCATAAATGCAGTGTGAACTCATGCTTCAGAAGAACTTGCTGAAAGAACTCACTGAAATTAGCTAAAAACATGCTGAATTGTAGCTGAAGTACAAGAACAAGCCTAAATTAGCAGAAGAAAGCAGAAAGAACACATTTGCTGAACTAGGTTTAAATTAGCTGAAATTGCCACAAAAAAATAGGAAATTGGATATAAAATGCTGAAATTGGCAAAAATGTCTGAAAAGTAGCTGAAAATGCAGAAAGATGATTAAGCCAAGTCAACTTTGTTTATAGAGCACATTTAAAACAGAACCTGTTATCAAAGTGCTTAACAACAACAACAACAATCAATGGGAGTAAAATTTAAAGAGAAAAAAATACAATACAACCAAAAGGAAGCAGAAAGTACGGTGGCCCTAAGGTGTAAATGAACAATATTTAAAAAAAAAAATGGAATTCCATTTGAAAAAACACAACAAAATCACAACATTTGAAAAAACTGAATGACATTAAGCTAAACAGGAAGGTTTTTTTTTATTTACTTTATTTACTTTATTATTATTTATTTATTTGTTGTTGTGGGTTGTTGTTAACTTTTTTTTCAAATGTGATTCCGTTTTTTTTCTGTTATTCCGGCCACTTCTGCTTTGGCTTAATGTAATTCTGTTTTTTCAAATGTTGTTCATTTGCACCTTAGGGTCACCGTAATAAGAAAGGGCAGAAATGAGCTAAAAATATGGAATTATCTAAAAAGGCTAAAAATAGCATAAAACTAAGTCGTAGTAGCTAAAATAGAAAAAGCTTAAACTAGCAGGAAACAAGCTGACATTATCTTAAAGAAGTTAATTAGGTTGAAAATGGCAAACACTTGCATGAAAAACTTGGAATTTTTCTGAAACCAGCTAACTAAAAAAGCTAGCTAAAAAATGTTAAATTTGTAGCTGAAAAGCTAGAATAAGCTTAAATTAGCAGGAGAAAGCAGAAAGAACATGTTTGCCCAACTAAGCTGAAATCAGTAGAAATGAGCACACATACATGGACATTATCTGGAAAAAGCTGAAATTAGTAAAAAAAAAAAAAAAGATGAAAAGTAGCTAAAAATCCAGAAAGAAGCTTAAATTACCAGAAAGAAGTGGAGAGAGCACAGGTTTGCTGAATTAGGCTGAAAAAAGTTTAAATGAGTGTAAAAAATGTAGAATTAGATGAGAAAGGTAAAATTAGCATAAAACGGCTAAATAGTAGCTGAAATCGAAGAAAAAGCTGAATGGAGCATAACACGATGAAATTGGCAGAAAGAAGTTAGAAGAAGCACAAAAATGTTGTAGTTAGCAGAAAGAATCTGAATGGAGCACAAAACATCTGAAAAAACAACTAAAGGTAGCTGAAAAAAGTTTAAATTTGCAGAAGGAAGATGAAAGAAGCTGAAGCAGAACAAAATGTGAAAGAAGTAAAAAGTTGTAAACAGATCTAAAGATTTGAAGGATGTAAAATGCGCTCAATTAATTTCCTTTGAGGAAAAAATGGCAGAAAAGGCTAAATATTTCAAAAAGCTAAAGTTGCACCAATCCTAAAAGTCATAGTGCCTTTCTCCTGAAGGATCTGAACGTTTTGATACCTAAACTGCTGGAATAGCTTAAAAACTGCTTAGAACCACACAGTCACTGTTACATTCTCTATCTTCATGGCGTTGACCAAGTATCATGACACATGATTTCACCCAAATGACACACAACCTTAGAAGCACAGTATTGCTGTTGCAATACTCCTGTGTTCAGTGACAAGATTCAACTTGTCTGCTGGATTCCTTAGATAGAGAACGTTGGTTACGTACTGTAACCCCAGATTCTATGAGTATAAGCGTAGCCCTTTAAGGCCTTCGCTTTAGTGGGGTTCATCCCGTTATGCAGAGCATAAGCACTGAAAAAATTAGTCCACGCCCACCTGCTGTGTGGGCCCCACCCGGTCCGTATAAATAACGTTAAGAGCGGGAAATCGGCTCCCAAAATAGCTTTTTCTTCAGCCATTTAGGAGCCAGTGAGGCCCGACGCTTAAAGGGCTACGCTTATACTCATAGAATCTGGGGTTACAGTACGTAACCAACATTCTATGTCGTATAAGCTTCGCCCTTTAAGGCCTTCGCTTTAGTGGGTAAAGGGCGAAGCCGATGTGGTCCTCGCCTCACTGGGTCCATTCGAACACAGTAAGAAGCGGAAGCTTGCCCAAAAAACGTCTTGTCACTCAGCTCCCCGTGTGCATAACTACGCATCGCGTAATTATGTGCCATGCACAGACGCATGTTGGGTAACTATGCGTTCTGACAAAGCATGAATGCCCCGGAAAACTTTCAACCGGCGAAAGAATTGGAAAAGGGGGGGGGGGGGCGGGCATGAACCAACTGGTTCATGGCTGAACAGTATAAACAGATTAATGTCCATAAATTGATTATTAATCAAATGAACTGATTGGTAACAATAATCATGAACTGATTAGTGACAATAGAACCAAAATCACAGACACGACTTGTGACTGAAAACAACATCTCACACTGTAATGCATGCAGACAGAAGTGAGCTTAAACAGAGTTCCATGAGAACAACAATA
>NC_056503.1:5781087-5782020 GCF_014905685.2 Nematolebias whitei
TGGCAACTCATTCCACAGTCGTGGACCTGCAACAGAGAAAGCCCTGTCACCTCTGAGCTTACGACGGGTTTCTGGGACTGAGAGAAGCATCTGGTCTGCTGACCTCAGAGAGCGCGGTGGGACATATGGCTGCAGAAGTTCAGTGAGATAGGATGGGGCGCAACTGTTCAGTGATTTAAAAACATACATGAGAATTTTGAATTGGATCCTAAGGTGAATGGGTAGCCAGTGCAGGGAGGCCAAAACTGGCGTGATGTGCTCTCTATAGCCTGTACTAGTTAAAAATCGGGCTGCAGCATTTTGGACCAGTTGTAGACGAGCAATGGAGGACTGACTGATTCCAAACAGAAGTGAATTGCAGTAATCAAGCCTAGATGTTATGAAGGCGTGGATCACTGTCTCAAGGTTCTTCTTGGAGAGTATAGGTTTCAGCTTAGACAGCCGTCTCAGCTGAAAAAAACAGGATTTGACCATCATGTTTACGTGACTGTTGAGTTTTAAGGACGGGTCCATTATCACCCCCAGATTAGTGACCTTTTGTTTCTCTAGCGGGGCTAGAGAGAAAAGGTCAATGTCATGGTTCATGAGTGAGCCACTGGGATGGAACAGCATGACCTCAGACTTCTTCTCATTGAAGCTTAAGAAGTTTAAAGCCATCTAGTCCCGGATGTCAGCCAGGCAGTCAAGAAGAGGCTGAATAGAGCGTGTGCCTCTGTGCCTCAGGGGGAAGTAAATTTGGCAATCATCGGCGTAGAAATGAAAGGGTATGTTGTGTTTGCGGAAGATAGCACCTAGTGGCAGCAGGTATAAAGAAAAGAGAAGGGGACCGAGGATGGACCCCTGCGGTACCCCCCACTAGAGCGCTGTCGATGCCGAACTAAAATCTTTGATATTGACACAGAAGGTTCTGTCAGAGAGGTAGCTGACCCTGTG
>NC_056503.1:5782120-5790807 GCF_014905685.2 Nematolebias whitei
TTAAAAACCTTCAGTAGAGCAGTTTCAGTGCTATGGAGAGATTTGAAGCCAGATTGGAATAACTCTAGGATAGTGTGATCCCCCAAAAACTGTTTCAACTGAGACTCCGCAATTTTTTCCAGTAGTTTAGAGGTGAATGGGAGTCTGGAGACAGGCCGGAAGTTGGACATGACTGAGGGGTCAAGGTTAGGTTTTTTCAGGAGGGGCTGGACAGCAGCATGTTTAAAAGTCTTTGGCACCACACCTGAGGATAAACTGCTATTCAGAATAGCGAGGATAAAAGGACCCAGGGTAGGAAAAACTTCCTTTAGTAGTCAAGGGGGGACCACATCAAAGGGGGAACCAGATGGATGGAGGCCTGCAGCAACTCCGATGCAAACTCCGAACTTCTCTCGAGCACCACACAGCGCTGCTCCTTCACGCAGCTCCTCCACGCAGCTCCTCCATGCTGCTCCTCCATGCTGCTCCTCCGCTTCTCAGCACGTCACATCTGCACCCGACAGCACAAGAGGCACCCCTGGTTAAAAATGATGAGACTGACCAGAGAGGCTGAGGCTGAAGTCGTCACTGGTTCTGCTCCAGTGCTCCACAGCACAAGAGGCGAAGAGGCTGAAGTTAAATGATAAATAAATGGACTGTACTTATATAGCGCCTTTCTATCTTATTTCAAGATACTCAAAGCGCTTTACACTACAATCTGTGTCCTCATTTAGCCATTCATACAGTACTCTACTAGATCTCTACAAAACTAATTGAACAAATCATTCTAATGAGACTAATCAGTGCTTTTAGATCACATTCATTCACTGATGGGACATACATCAGAGGCTATGAGGGGTTCAGTGTCTTGCCCAGGGACACTTAGGCATGTGACTGCTGGAGGATTCGAACCCCCAACTCTCGCATTGGAGGACGACTGCTCTAACCACTCAGCCACAGCCGCCCCAGTTGTCCCTGGCCCGGTTCTGCTCCGGTCCGGTTCTGGCAGCACTTCAAAGCATCAGAGCATCTCCTCCAGGTGAACAAAGCGATTCCACGGAGGTGGACAGTTCTTCATTAAAAGTAACGGGCTGCTCACTGAAGCTGAGACCGGCTCTGTTAAAGACGAAGTCCCCCACAGCCACCTCGGTTCCTTTCTGGTCCAGTTCGGGGGACACAGGTACACTTCCCCCACACCAATGAAGACACCACGAGGGCCAGTCCAGCAGAAAACAGCGAAATGCCACCCGGAGATTCTTGTCGGAACCAGGTAGAACCACAAAGGTCCAGATGAGAAGTACGTTGGGGTCCAGAGAGAGTGAGAAAAAACACCTGACCTTCGTGCGATGACTCCCCAGCTCGTGGGGTCACCTGGCCGGCAGGGTGCGCTCAGAGTGACTGGTGGGGTGGGAGCGGCCGGTCCTGGACCAAAATATATTTTTGGACGGTCTCGTCCGGCTCTCTGAGTCACTGAACACCAAATTCAGTTGGAAGGGGGACCAACTTTAGTCCGGTTCGAAAAACGGGTCAGTTTGATGATAAAAGACTGCAGAGAAGCCGGAGGGAGCTGCCGTCCATCAGCTCACTGGAAGTGAAGTGAAGAAAAATACTTCATATAAAAAATATAGAAAAAATACTTAAACTTGATGTACACCTAAAAGTCCAGAAAACTTACACATAAAAAGTATTAAAGTGTGTGCACGCATGTATCAAATATTTTTTTTTCCTTTGTACATCCAGATCAACATGGAACTGAGCTCAGTGTGTCCTTTGTGTCACCCACTGGGCTCATCAGGCTGGATATATTTTAGCCAGTTGTGTATCATCTCCAACAGAACAACAGATCCTGCTAATAACTTCACCAACTCTAAGCTTCTATTCACAAATAGATTCAAACAAAAGCTTGTCACCTTATGTTCCATGGTAAGTTGAAAAGCTTTTGCCCACCACATCAGCTAAGTTATCAGTAAAAAGAAAATCAAACAAGATTTTGACCTTTTGAAAGAGAGATCTGTGAATCAAAAGAACTATGATGTACATTCTGTTAAAAAACAATTTAGGTTTTTGCAAAGTTATGTTTGACTACCGTAAAACAAACATTTTATATCATTTACATGACTGTTAATCTATATGAGTAATGACAAAAATACATTTAAAAATGTGGTGGTGGTTTTCAAGGAGTTGTGAACAAGAGGTACAATGTTCCCCGTTGCAGAGGGATTTAAATGGTGAACGTAGTTTTCAAGAAGAGTGTCTGTAAGGGAACTGAACAGGGAATGCAAGTAAACCTTAATGTTTTTGGTGCAAGATACTGAAGTGGGCAGGAGTTACACGATGTATAAGACTAGAGGTAGTGTTTTTTGTTTGTTTGTTTTTTTTAGTGAGCAGAGAAACAATGTTATCACCATACACAGATCTTCAGCCACCCCAAGGGCCATCCCACTTTAAAGCAATATAAAACTAGAAAGTAGAGCTGGACAATAATTCAATATCAATATATTTCTCGATATACTTTTATTCAATGATGATGATATGAGTTTTAAGCACATTTTCGATATTTCAATATGATTACAGCGTTTCACTGACGCATTTCTTTTTCTGTTCGGGTTGAAGCGGCCGCTTCAGTTTCAACCCGAACAGTAAAATGTGCAACACAAATACATAAGTGCGTGGTGCCGTAGATGTTGCACAGAGCTCAAGTCTAGAAGGAGTCAGCAGTAGCAGGATAGGCTAATCTACAACGCGTGTTAAGTTTTCGCTTCAAAATGAGTTCCCATGACCATCAGAATGTGACTGAACAAGCTTTCACAAGCGAAGAGAAAGCAGATGACATAACTGATAAGAGAGGAAAGACTAATTCAGAGGTGTGGAAGTGGTTCAGCTATCGAGGATCTGATCAACTGCAGGTTTCAGTGTGCTGCAAAATGTGACGGAGAGTTGTTCCAACTAGCAGTGGGAACACATCGAACTTGTTCCATCCGAAGAGTTTCCACTCGATAGAATAAGCTGAGAGTCAGAAGATGAAGCACAATAAAAGTTTGAGTCAACGTGTTCCTGAAATACACCCCCAGCTGTATCAAAAGAGAAGCCCATGCAGCAAACATCTGCTGCATGGGTTATGTTATGGTGTTCAAAGTTAAAACTATTAATATATGTCGTTATTGATGAGAAGATAGCATGGAAATCTCATGTAAATTACTTAAGAATAAAAATAGCATAATAAAGTAAAATAACTGTTTAATGACAAAGCTTTATATATATATATTGTATAATGTAATGATTGTTCCATATTTAATATAGTGTATTGAAGTATGGGAGAAAAGCATGCAAAACAATTACAAACCCTATTTTGATTTTACAAAAAAGCAAAGAATTATTAGTAGGAAGTGCTCTGGCCACCCAACAAATATTATTTCATCATTCATTCATTCAACCTTTATCAATTGAAATGATTAAAATTTTATGATTTGGTTGAATATAGTATTTTACAAGTCATGTTTTAAAGTTCATAAAAATATTATCCCTAAATATTCAATAAAAATTTGTTAAAAAAGAGAATCATTATAACCTTAAGGGAATGGAAACGTTTGTAAAACCTCCATTTAGAACTAGTCTGTAGAAGCTGCGTTGTAATTTAGGGAATGTGGAACTGCCTCAATATCACCATAAAAATGTCTAAAATGATTTATATGTTTAAAAAGATGATCAAGTTAAAATTGTTAGGAAAGTATGATACCATGTGACGAATGCCTAATGTTTTTTGTTTTTGCTTTGGGGATTGTTCAGGCCTGTTGTTTGTAGTATTTATTTATTTATTTTTAATAAGGGGCAGATATTTTTCTTTCTGCACCCTAATGTTTTTTTTTTCTTTTTGATGAATTTGTTTTGTTTATTTTGTTTCACCTAAATGAATTAACACATTTAAAAGAAATGGACAAAGTTGAGAGTTTTATGTTTGACAGTGATTTCAAAATTTTTTGAAGGCTATATCCAAATAAAAGGTGAACATTTATTTATTTGTACATTTAGTACAGTTTTTCTGAGGCTTTTATATTGTTTATATCGATATCGAATTCTATCGTTATCGACCGAAATTAAGAAATATATTGTGATAAAAGTTTTAGCCATATTGTCCAGCCCTACTAGAAAGCATAGTTTACTAAAATAATATGGGTGGTCAGTTTACATATCTATATATGCTGGTGGTCATCTTGGATTTAGATGAGGCAACCCAATTTCTGATAGTGGCCATTCTTATGCCTAGATGCAGCCACACACATAAATGGAAATCAGTACCTCACTTTTTTTCTCCAAACTATCCAGCTCACAAGACAGATGGCAGCAATCATCTTGGATTTTGACATGGCAACCCAGTTTTTGAAAGGAAACTTTCTTAGGCCTAGACGTAGCCACATACCAAAATGGAAGTTGGTACTTCACTTGTTTTTCAAGTTATGCTCAAAACATACGTACAGTACTTCCAATGTCTCCTCTTCACTCCTAAATGGGACAAAAATACAGGAGCACCTAATGGAAAAAGGTTGGTGCACCAGTGCAACCTGGGCTAAAGGTTCATCTGAATTTCAGTTAAGATATTTTTGTCAATTAAATATTGCTTTAGTTGAGGACTTATTTCAGATTCTACAATCATGGTAAGGGCAGAAAGTTTGATTATAGGGAATAAATTTTACAATGTAAGAGGCCCAACCTTTTAACAATAAATCTTCTTCATACACCAAAGTTAGTCATGGAGTTCCTCAGGGCTCAGTGCTTGGGCCAATACTCTTTACTTTATATATGCTTCCATTAGGTAAAATTATACAGCATGGGATACATTTTCTTTGTTATGCTGATGACACACAATTATATTTGTCAATTAAACCCAATGAATCCAATCAGCTACTTAGACTACAAGCATGTCTTAAAGACATAAAAACCTGGATGACCCTTAATTTTCTCCTTTTGAACACAGATAAGACTGATGTTTTGGGTTTTGAACCTGAGCACCTTAGGAATGAATTTTTCAGTCTTTCTCCCTCCTTAGATGGCATTAATCTGTCTTCCAGCTCTAGTGTTAAAAATCTTGGTGTTATTTTTGATCAGGACATGTCTTTTATCCCCCACATTAAAAACGTTACTAGAACTGCCTTCTTCCACCTGCGTAATATCGCTAAAATTAGAAACATCTTATCTAAAAATGATGCAGAAAAATTGGTCCATGCATTTGTCACATCTAGACTGGATTATTGCAATGGTTTATTATCTGGGTGTCCAAATATTTCTTTAAAAAGTCTCCAGTTGATCCAAAATGCTGCTGCCAAAGTCTTAACTGGAGTTAGTAGGAGAGATCATATCTCTCCAGTTTTAGCTTCTCTCCATTGGCTCCCTGTCAAATCCAGAATAGAATTCAAAATCTTACTTCTAACTAGAGGATGACATTTTTTCGGGAGTATCGCGGGTCAGGTGATTCAGGCCGGATTCTGGCAGGACCGGAGTCAACCTCATTATAACTCACGTGACCGGGACGTGACCGGACTGAAAGCTAACGGGAGCAGACAGGAGCGGGAACCGACCATTAACCAAAAATGAAAATGAAACAAACAAACAAACAAAAAAATAAATAAATAAAAAATGGCACAGCTATTTTGTAGTTTTCTTTCAGTAAGCCTTCACTTTAACACAAGTTAAAATAACTACATTTCCCACACTAGCTTTTTCACCGAGAGGGTGGGAGGAACAGCAAAGTCTCCAAAGCAACCGAATGGCTGAAATAGTTTGCAACGCAAGGTAAGAAGTAACTGTCTGTCTATTAAACTCACAGAACGGGCAGGAAAGTGTCAAATAAAACTGAACTTCATGAGAGTTGTGTTGGTGCTGTGCTGCTTTAAACTTTAGTCTCAGCTGCAGCTGCGGTGTGAGTCGGACTTTGTTTACAGTCAGTAAATAAACAGACTTTAACAGCGCATTTTTCTCCACCTTGTCCCTTTTAATATAAAAATTATGCTCTGCTTTGTTATGTGGGTTTTTAGGTTAAAATCTTCATTGTCTGTTGCTGTTTGTATTGTAAAAAAACAACAGAACTCAAAGTGCACGCATTCTCCGGTAAAAATATTCCTATTTTTATCTTGTGACGTCCTGTTGGATACTGAAATCGAGTAAAACGTGAATAACCATCAGTTTATTGTGTAAATAGTTAATGTTGGCTGTAACCATGCCAGTACAACAACAAACTTGTTAGTGAAAGCATTCTCCGGTAAAAATATCCCAGTTTTTATATGAAAGACTGGTTGCATATATATTATAATGATTGTTTTAGTTTTAGATTTAAGATATGATGTGTATGTTGTTGTGTTAAATTTTAGGCTAAGAGTTGATTTTTCTCAGTTCATTTTTTCACACAAGGGGCGATTCTAGAAGCCATTTCTAGGGGGCTTAGCCCCCCCAGTGTTGACAATGGCTCTTGGCTTGAACAACAGTGTGTATTAGCATTAGATTTATTGTAGGGGGGGCATATTGGTGTGAGGTCTGTGGGTCCTTCACCATAACTTTTTGAATAAAGCAGCTGCTATTTCCTGCATTCTGGTGTATTTTAACAGGTTTTAAAACATCTATGTTTACCTACATGTCCCTACCTAAAATGTCTTGATGACATCAAGACTTGGATGGCTGCAAACTTCTTGAGTTTTAATGATCAGAAGACTGAGGTCATTGTGTTTAACCCAAGCTCTACCACTGTCACTGATCCTGTAAACAAGCACTCCCTTCAGCCACATCTAAAGCAGTCGGTTACCAATCTCGGGGTAGTGTTAGACTCTGACTTTAAGTTTAATAAACAGATCAACTCTGATCTACAAAAAAAGCTTCTTTCAGCTAAGGCAGATAGCAAAGCTTAGGTCTGTTCTGTCCAGATCCGACCTTGAAAAACTAGTCCATGCATTTATTACAACCCGGCTGGACTACTGTAACTCACTTTATGTTGGGATTAGTCAGGCTTCACTTTCACGTCTCCAGCTCGTACAAAATGCGGCAGCTCGGCTACGCACAGGAACTCGCAGGTTTGAGCACATTACTCCTGTTCTATCCTCCGGATGGCTTCCTGTGCGTGTCAGAATAAAATTTAAAATTCTCCTGCTGACATTCAAGTGCATTAACGGCCTTGCACCATCATACCTCTCCGACCTTCTTCATCCTTATACTCCTTCTCGGGGTTTGAGATCATCAGACCAGCTGCTTTTGGCCATACCAAAAACCAGGTTGAAGCTCAGAGGAGATCAAGCATATTCAGTCGTGGGCCCTACACTTTGGAACAACCTGCCCATCAACATTCGACAAGCCACCTCAGTCTCTGCTTTTAAAGCTCTCCTAAAAACACACCTATACTCATTGACGTATGCTGGTGAAGATTCTCAGTCATCCAGGACATGATGAATTCAAAAAGCGTTCAATACAAAAAAAACTGGACTTTATTTGTAACAGAAGACGTTTCGCTCCTCATCCGAGGAGCTTTCTCAATTCAAAGAGCAGAGAGTGAGAGATACAGGTTATAAGGCTGAGTGAGATAAGACACACACACACACATACTGTATATGTAGATTGGCAGTTCACACCTAAAAAACCTAAACAGTAGGTCTTTGTTCCTCTAATTCACAGTCGAGGCCCCTCTGTTCCCATCAGGTGTGAAAACCGGCTGGGGATCTGTTTTAAAGATGGCTGATACTTTTAAAGATGGAAGATACTATTCACAGAGGGCTGAATGAGCCCTCTGTGAATAGTACACAGCCATCAGTGTGCTAATGAACCATTGTTAGGCTGATGGTCCTTCTTGAACATGTGATCAGCTGGTTTTGGTTGTCAGCAGCAAAACTGGTTGATCCACTCTGAGAAGGTGCTATTTAAGAGACTGAGCTGAAAACAGCACCTCAGACTGAAGAAGTCTCTCGGACGAGAGACGAAACGTTTCTACATTTTTTGTTGTTTTGCTTTGTTTTGGGTTTTTTTTGAATGTCCAGAGGACAAGATTTAACTTTTTTAGACATTTAGTGAATGTCTTTGTTCGGATTAATGCAATAAATCTCCCTATTTCACCACAGATGAACTGTTCCTGTTGCCATATCTTTTGAAATAAAACTGCACAACACAAAGTAATTTAAACAGGAATGGGTAGAAGATTAAATCAAATTCAATGTATTTCCTAAAAATTAAATGAAGATTAAACAAAAACAGGAGCAGGACAGGAGTGGGAGTGATTCTGAACAGGGAAAGGACAGGAGCAGGAGTCATGTTACCAGGAGTGGGACAGGACAGGATTATTTTTTTTACTCTGGACCAGGATTGGGACAGGAGGACAGGATTTTTTTTTTTTTTTTTTGTGGGACCAGGACAGGACAGGAGTGAAAATCCACTCGTATGTCATCCTCTACTTCTAACCCCTCCCTGGGCTGCCACCTTACCGTGGTGGAGGGGTTTGAGTGTCCCAATGATCCTAGGAGCTATGCTGTCAGGGGCTTCATGCCCCTAGTAGGGTCACCCAAGGCAGACAGGTCCTAGGTGAGGGACCAGACAAAGTGCAGCCCAAACTCCCCTATGATGAGAAAAAGAAATGGACTTGATGTTCCCTCGCCCGGACGTGGGTCACCCTGGCCCCGGCCCCACTCTGGAGCAAGGTCTGGAGGTGGGGCACGCGGGCGAGCGTCTGGTGGCCGGGCTTT
>NC_056503.1:5790907-5796570 GCF_014905685.2 Nematolebias whitei
ATGTAAGACTGATCACAGCCCTCCTGACACTGAACAGCATACACAATATTACTCTGTTTGTGCCGGGGGACTGGATCTTTGGGATGAACCAGTCTTTGCCGTAATGTATTTTGGGGTTTAAAAGCCACTGGGACATTATGTTTAGAAAATAAACGTCTCAGTTTCTCCGATACTCCCTCAACATACGGAATGACCACTGGTCTGGGTCTGGGTTCCTCCTTTTCACCTGATGGCTTACTGGAGTCCTGTTTGGGTTTCTTCTCTGCTTTCAGGAAGGCCCAATTAGGATATCCACATTGCTCTAGAGCCTGTTTTGTGTAGGATTTCTCCTTCTGCCTGGCTCCCGAGTTAGTGGGGATGCTGTCTGCTCTGTGATACAGAGTCCTGATGAAAGCTGATGAAAGCTAATAAGATTTAGAGACTCTTCTGAGTCAAACTCAACAATCACTTGAAAGTCTTTGAGCCGTACTGTTTTACTGACACTGCCATATGATGATACAACCTCAACAATATTGTCATCTGTGTCACCATCAAATATGCCCTTCAAAAGGATTGATCTCTTGGCATTTACACCATACTCTCTCCCAATGTCAACACTCGAAGCCATATTTTCCTTGGTTATGGTCAAAATTACAATGATTCTTTGGTAAACACTTTACAAAGGTTGTTTATAGCACAAAATCCTCCTGGCTAGCTCGCCACTTTTATGTAACCACTATGTGTAACTCACAACAGGTAGGCCGAGAAATTTGGATTTCAGACCCAATGTTCTAGTTACAATTAGTCTAAGTTCAAAAAAGGAGGATAGTGAGCACAAATAACCAGGATGCAAAAAGAAATATTGTTTAATACAAAACTAAATGAAATACAGTTATTGTACTCTTTTCTTTTACAACATAAAGTGTCCACACTTGGTACACCAGGTAGTATATTGTCTTTTACTTTAAACTTCTTATTGTTCAGTTCCTTTCTGTAGCTCAGAGTTTGTGATTTAAGTGAGTCAGTCAAGTCGGTTTGTTCAACATAGTTTCTTAGTCAATTTCAATGGCCATGTGTTTCCTGAGATCCCAAATCTTATCTTAATCCAGTGCAAGGCAGGCAATGGATCAAACAGTCCCAGATCTTGGGTTGAAACCTGGGGCCCAGCACATCCAATCCAGGCATGTAGAGGTGTGCAGCTGGACAATGTCCCAAGTTGAATGGGGTTAAAAAAAACAACCTGCATATACAGTATATACATAGAACTTAAGTATTAGAGTCCAAAAATATGCAGGTGCAATAAATCCCATTTAACAAAACAAAAATATTCAAATAATAGCAAGCTTGCAGAAAACATTTCTATCATACTGTATGTTGACCATTATAAGTTTGTACATAACAAAAAACAGTGAGATACAGTGAAAATCATTCTATTATTCCAATGTTACACATTTCTCCAATTGGTTTTATGTTTTTTTTTTTTTTTTTTTTTGGAACGTACAGAGCAGTAAGACCAGTGATGCTAGATAGCATTTGCTTCATTTCAGGTTGCAAACATTTATCACTACACTCACCGAAGAAAATCACTGCAGAAACGGATTCAACCATAAGGATCAGGTCACTTATCCTCTCTTCCATCAACCAAGAGTGGAATTCATTAGCATTTGTCATAGAAACTTGCTTTCTTTCTCTTTTTCTTTCTCAAAATGAAATAGCTTAGCACAACATGTGCTGCAGCCAGCTATGGTTTCTTCTTCTACTCTTATCTTTTCTGCTGGGTAAACCACAGAGTATATAACCCATTAAGCCACCTACTGGCGATTTCTGATTGCAAACACAAAAAACAAAATTAAAATAAAGAGATTTTCTGGTGCAATGAATTACAAGAAAAAAACAATGGAAACACAAAAAAAACGTCAAATACCACTAATAATAATAATAATAATAATAATAATAATAATAATAATAATAATAGACACATCTATGGGGGTTACACAGTGAAGCTGAAAGGACGCCTGCCCTAGAGCTCTGAAATGAAAACTCGGTTTTGAATTAGATTTGGGTCCCATTTAGCTCTAAACCTCTCCTGATATGTGTATTATGGACGTAAGATTCCAAAAGAAGACTCAAAAGAAGACTCAAAGCTCAATTATTGATCACCTTTCTGCAACAGATAAAGAAGTACACAACATGGGTACTGACGGCAACATGGAGGCGATGGACAACCAAAGCAGAGTCGGAGAAAGCCACGCTATTCTACAAGAGATAAGACGTGGTAATGAAGCTCTCTCTGACAAACTTGAAACTAAAATTGCAGAAATTAATCAATCCATCTCCGGCCTGAAATCTATGATAGACGGCCTGGGCTCCCAAATCACAGAGGCGGAGGAACGGATTAACACAGCCAAGGATAAGTTAACAAAACTGGAATCTCATGTTTTGCGCCTCATTAAAGATAAAGACTTTCTAATTGATAAAGTGGACAAACTGGAAAACCAAAGCCGGCGTAACATCCATCCATCCATCCATTATCTTTACCCGCTTATTCCATTTTGGGTCACGGGGGTCGCTGGTGCCCATGTCCAGCAATCACTGCGAGGGGCGGGGTACACCCTGGACGGGTCGCAAGTCCATCACAGGGCCACATAGAGACACACGAGACAAACAACCATTCACTCTCTCATTCACACCTAGGGACAATTTAGAGTTACCAATCAGCCTAACATGCATGTTTTTGGTCTGTGGGAGGAAACCGGAGCACCCGGAGAAAACCCACGCATGCACGGAGAGAACATGCAAACTCCACCCAGAAAGGCCCCTGGACCGGGGTTTGAACCAAGGACCTGCTTGCTGAGAGGCAGCAGCTCTACCAGTTGCACCACCGTGCTGTGCCGGCGTAACAATATCCGCATAATTAACCTGCCCGAAGGCCTTGAGGGAAAGGAACCGACACAGTTCTTCATGAAGTGGATCCCCTCTGTGCTGGGAAAAGAACATTTCACAGTTCCTCCAGTGATTGAACGGGCACATCGATCTCCTACATTTAACATGCAAAGGAGTGAACAGCCCGGACCCATTCTCATCCGTTTGCTTAAATACCAAGACTGGGATAAGATCCTTTGTACGGCCGGCAAGATATCCAGAGAAAAGGGTGAACATGTTGCCCTTCAACAGAGCACCTGTGATGTTCTTCCCGGATCTCAGCGCGAGCCTGGTGAGGCGCAGGAAGGAATATAATGCTGTCAAGAAGAAACTATATGAAAAAAAATTGCACTTTAGTCTTCTGTACCCAGCAACCCTAAGGGTGGTCCTGCCAGATGGGGAGACAAAGTTCTTCAAGACCCCTGAAGATGCTGGGTCCTTCCTCCGAAAGTTTTCGGGGTTAGTGAGCCCTGACTCTTGCCTGACAGGCACAGCTCTCCAAATGGGGCTGAGGAAAATGCTATTCTTCTGTTATATAAAGAGCTTATATGGGACAGTTAGAACATCCTTAATGTACTTTATTCTGTTATCTGTATTTTAAAATGCAGAACACACTTATTTGAGTTTTTATATCTTCTAGCCGATGACACAATCCTTTATTTATCAAACCCATCTGAGTCCCTTGCTAAGTTACAGGTAATTTTACAATCCTTTAGTTTTATATCCGGATATAAAGTTAATTGTGAAAAAAGTGAAATTCTTCCACTATCAAACTTTGATTATATTGAATACCAACAAATAATTGAATTTAAGTGGTCACCAAATGGAATTAGGTACCTTTGTGTGATGGTAGAGAAGAACCTTAAAAATCTGTACAAACTCAATTATTTAGCACTAAGTAATCAGATAGTAGAAGACTTAAAAAAATGGACAACTTTACCAATTACTTTAATTGGCAGAATAAATTGCATTAAGATGAATATACTACCCAGATTACAATATTTCTTCCAGTCACTACCAATTCCAGTACCTTTCTATTTCTTCAAAAATCTCAAACATATCAGAACATTCATATGGAATGGTAAACCCCCAAGAATTTCATTAGAAAAACTTACTTGGGATTATAAATATGGTGGGCTTAAGTTACCCAATCTAGAAAAGTATTATTTAGCGGCTCAAATGAAATTTATTGCCTTTTATTTTGAGAAAGAAAATATACCATCCTGGATTTATGTTGGTTTGCATGATGTTAAAGAAAGTTCACCTGCAGACTTCATCTATAAATGGACCCCTACGAGTATTTCTAACAAAACGGATAACGCTGTTTCAATTCATTTGATTAAAATATGGCACAAAGCTCGCAAAGCTATTGGAGTAAAGAACATTGTTTCACCCTGTACACCCTTGAAACAGAATGGACTCATACCTACCTCGCTGGATAGCAAAGTTCCTGAATAATGGCATCAGAGAGGGATTCGATACTTGGAGGACTGCTATGAAAACGGATCTCTGATGTCCTTTGAGGATATGAGGAAGAACTATGATCTACCCAGTAGGAACTTTTTCTTCTATCTCCAGCTGAGATCCTTCCTTAAAACTTGTTTGGGTCCTAATATGGCCCTACCTCCTTTAAATGACCTGGAGGAAATATTTTATGAAAGGAACTCACCTCGTTCTGTTTCAAGGGTGTACTCTGTTTTAATGTGTACTGCTTTAAAGCCGGGGCTACGTAGATCAAGGGAGAGATGGGAGACAGACTTACATGTAGCAAGTGATGCAGAACTATGGTCTGAATTATGTCAGAGATGTATAAATGCAACCATTAATTGTAGATATAGGTTGACTCCTTATAATTTCCTCCATCAAACTTATATTACACCACAAACATTACATAAATACAAACCAGAGTTATCCCATTTATGTTTTAGATGTGGCATTGAAGAGGGTTTATTTCTGCATAGCACATGGAATTGCATAAAGGTAAACACATTCTGGCATGACTTTTCTGATATTATGTCAAAACTTCTAGGATTTTCATTAACATTTGATCCACAAATGTGCTTATTAGGAGACTTTATAAATCTGGGTACACAATTAAATGCAAGTCAACAGAAGTTCTTGGAATTGGCTCTATGTGTTGCCAGAAAATGTATAGTCATTACGTGGAAGTCTAACTCCCAACTCTCTATTTCAAGGTGGTTCTTAGAGATGAATAACTGTGCTCCACTCGAAAAGATCACCTACTCTCTTAGAAGTGATTATAAAACTTTTGTTAAAATCTGGCAGCCTTATCTGACATATGTGGGCACCATGCCGGTGCCTCTATTTGATTCTGCATAGTCATGTGTCATGTTAAAAGGTTGCCACATTTCACTATCTGTTAATCCAGTCGCTACTGTACTGTTTTGCTCTCCTGATTTATTTATTTATTTTTATTTTATTTTTATTTTTTTCCTTCCACTTTGGGGTGGGTCGGGTAGGGATATTGACATGTTTTTCTCTTTTTTAATGTTCTGTTAATGTTTTACAAACTTAAAAACTCTTAAATAAAGTATTGCAAAAAAAAAAAAAGAAGGGTCAAATCATTGGAATGCATCAAGCAGAGAAAACATCTAAGGAGATTGTAGAAACTACTAAAATTGGGTTAAGAACTGCCCAATGCATTATTAAAAACTGGAAGGATATTGCAGACCCATCGTCTTCGAGGAAGAAATTTGGCTGGAAAAAATCCTGAATGATCATAATCGCGATCACTTAAAAGT
>NC_056503.1:5796670-5799984 GCF_014905685.2 Nematolebias whitei
TGGTGAAATCAAATGGAAGAAAAACAACAGTAGCACTAAGGACTATGTTTAATAGTGAAAGTAAGAACATTTCCACATGCACAATGTGAAGGGAACTCAAGGGACTGGGACTGAACAGCTGTGTAGCCTTAAAAAACACTAATCAGTGAGGCTAACTTGAAAAAAAGGCTTCAATTTGCTAGGAAGCATAAAAATTGGACTCTGGAGCAATGGAAGAAGGTCATGTGGTCTGATGAGCCCAGAGTGACCCTGTTCCAGAATGATGGACACATTAGGGTAAGAAGAGAGGCCGGTGAAGTGATGCACCCATCTTGCCTAGTGCCTAGACATCAATTAAAGATCTTGGTGAAAAATTAATGCAACACTGGATGGAAATAGATCTTGTGACATTGCAGAAGCTTATCGAAACGATGTCACAGAGAATGCATGCTGTAATCAAAGCTAAAGGCGGTCCAACAAAGTATTAGTGTGTGACCTTTTTTTTTTTTGGTGGCAACTTTTTTTTTTTTTTGGCCTGTCAGTGTATCTTCTCTTTGGTCTTCCTCATTGTCTTTTTTTCTGTTAGCTGCATTTCTAACATCCTTCTACCAATATGCCCACTGTCCCTCCTCTGGACATGTCCAAACCATCTCAGTCTGGCCTCTCTAATTATCTCCCAGTTGTTCATCCTGTGCTGTACCTCTGATGATCTCATTCCTAATATTATCCGTCCTAGAAACTCTTAAGGAGAACCTCAACATCTTAATTTCTACTACTTTCAGTTCAATATTTTTCAGTCAGGTCATCTGGACAGTTTTTTTTTTTTTGTGCTGAAACGTTTCACCTTCGATCCAGAAGGCTTCATCAGTCAAGGAAACACACAACAAAACTGATTCTTCCCCAACAGCTTACTCCAAAGTGGAACAAACCAGTTTGGTTGGTGTTAAGATGGTCTCTCCAAACCATACAACATATGTGTATATGTCTAGGCAGGTTATTTTGCCCTGAAAACACATAAAATGTTTATTCAGTTTTAAAAGGTATAATGAGAACCCTCAGGCCCTATTTTGTTTATTCCTGACTTGTCTGATCTGTAAATTTTAAGTCTGTAAATCAAACAGATTTTGCTCTGTTCAAAAAGTCCACTGAGCCAAATGAGGATGGTAAAAGGCTAAAGACAGATAAGATATACAAGCTTGTAATGAGACAGCAACAGTGTAATCATGCAGTGTGTACTGATTTAAAGAGGGGGCTGGCCCTTCACACACATGCCCTTTGAACTCAATAAAAGTAGACCCAAACATTTCCTCTGGCCCAACTAGTGATTTTCATGTCCAATTCTTGCTGCTTGACAGCTTGTAAGCAACAGGGACTGACTTACTCCCACTAGGCCAAAGCTGTTTGTGTATTGGCTTGTTAGTGGCGTTTGTCTGAATCTCACTGATTGGTTCTTGTGTCGGCTTGGACACGAATACTCCACTAAACTTTGTATACAAGATCCCAAGGAGCAGCACTAAGCTGCTTAACATGACTTTATGGTGAAGTCCTGCCTGCACAGCTGAAAATTATTTATGTGCTGTTTCATTTAGCAATGCTGCAACACACTTACACACACCTCTGAAGTATTGGCAGGAATTAGCAGCACAAGTTTTGTTTGTGTGTGTGTGTTTACCAGTGAAACCATTTTGCTAGTAGTAAAAGGCCATCGTTAACCTTAGATTAATTACCACACACACTTCCTTCCCTTTTGCATATCTACTTTGACCTTTTTAAAGTTGAAATGTATTCAGAGAAACCACCCACCCGGCCATTAGACGAGTCCATACAAACCCCAAGAGCATATAGGTGGTTAACTACAGCAAGAGTACAACCACATTCCTTTATTAAGTTGTTTCAAAACCCTAAGTTAATTATGTTGTTATTGAGTTGGCAGGAATGGCTGAATAGAGAAGTGCAAAGCTTTTCACCCAAATGGAAAAACTGCAACATGTTGTGTAAATAAATGTACTTTTCTTCTATATTTAAATTATTTTAAAGACGTGAAATCTTCATGGCCTTAAACACGAGTTTATTCAGATGACCCACTAAGAATAAAACTTTGTTGTTGCTGATGCTTTCAATTAGTGAAATAGGTCTTCTATCTTTTCTTCCCTTGTTCAATTCAATTCAGTTTATTTATATAGTGCCAAATCACAACAAAGTTGTCTCAGGGCACTTTACAGAAACATTCACATACATAAAAGCCAATTGGTAAAGTTCTCTATCTAAGGAGGTCAGCAGACAAGTTGAATCTTGACTTCGTTGCACTCTCCCATCCTGAGCAAGCACAGTGGCAACAGTGGAAAGGAAAAATTCCCTTTTAAAAGGAAGAAACCTCCAGCAGAACCATGCTCAGGACAAGCAGCCATCTGCTTTGACCGGCTGGATTGAGAGGACAGGAAGGAGAGACAGACGAACACAGAATGATAGGTTCATATGTAGGTCCAGGTGTACCTGAAAGACAACCCCCCCCCCCCCCCCCACCCCACACCCCACACACACATACATGTTAAGGATAGAAAAAATAATTACAAATACAAAAGAGGTTGAGCAGAGTAAGTAAAGACAGTAGCAGAGTGAAAAGTGTGGTCAGTTTGTCCTCCAGCATTCTAAGCCTATAGCAGCATAACTATGGGACAGCTCAGGAGACCCAAGTCGACCCTAACTATAGGATTTAGCAAAAAGGAAAGTCTTAAGCCTAATTTTAAAACTGGATAATGTGTCAGCCTCAGGTACAGAGATTGGAAGTTGGTTCCACAAGAGAGGAGCCTGATAACTGAAAGATCTGCCTCCCATTCTGTTTTTATAAATTCTAGGAACCAACCACAAGTAAACCTGCAGCCTGAGAGTGAAGTGCTCTGTTAGGAAAATATAGAACAATAAGATCTGTAATAAAAGATGGAGCTAGGTTGCTGAGAGCTTTGTAGGTTAGAAGTCCATCCATCCATCCATCCATCCATTTTCTTCCGCTTATCCGGGATCGGGTCGCGGGGGTAGCAGCTTAAGTAGGGAGGCCCAGACTTCCCTCTCCCCAGCCTCTTGGGCCAGCTCCTCCAGGGGAATCCCAAGGCATTCCCAGGCCAGCCGAGAAACATAGTGCCTCCAGTGTGTCCTGGGTCTTCCTCTGGGTCTCCTCCTGGTGGGACGTGTACGGAACACCTCACCAGGGAGGCGTCCAGAAGGAATCCTAAACAGATGCCCGAGCCACCTCAACTGGCTCCTCTCGACATGGAGAAGCAGCAGCTCTACTCTGAGTCCCTCCCGGATGATCGAGCTTCTCACCCTATCTCTAAGGG
>NC_056503.1:5800084-5823787 GCF_014905685.2 Nematolebias whitei
TGGCACCTCCTCCGACTGTTTCACTTCGCCAGCATGGTTTGAAGCTGCTCTGAACAGCGCGTCCGCGATGAGCTTCATCAGGTCTTGTGCAGTTTCTCCGGCAGCGAGGGGAGTAACGAAGCCAGGTGGATCGTTGGATCATCGTCATCCGCGCTGCAGTCCTCGACAGGCAAACCGTAGGAGAGACACATATGTTGAGCTGGCGTCAGCTGCCTTACAGAGGGAGTTCTTCGTCTCCAAGGCAGGTCTGCGGCCTTCAGTCCCTTGGACATGCTATATGCTAGCAGCGCACGTTGTTGCTAACTGCGGCTGCCTGAAAACACGTCGATGGGCTCGATTGGAGAGCGTGGTCGCCGTCTGGTTCCTCCGGAGGGACGGGACGCTGCTCCGACCTGGGCAGCTTCGCTCCGGAAGCTTCCGCGAGGCTTGGCTCCAGGGGGGGTTACCGAGGAATAGCCCCGCTCGGTGAATCCCTCAACTCTGGTGATGGGAGCGGACTGGGGACCGACTCCTCTAATCTACCAGGAAAGAACCGTCTGCGGCCTCGCCCGTCGAACGTCCTGTTGGAACGTGAGGCCGTATGGATCAAGACGGTGAGCCATAGTGGAGCCCAGTGAAAAACAACCTTTCCGCCGATCATCCGAACTGGCGGGAAAAGGCGAGGGACGTAGAAAAAAAGGGGTCCCTTCATGTCAGCCTCCTCCTGGGTTCCGCCGGGCAACCCCTGAGGGCGCTGTCGGCCGGGAGCGGTGTGATCGCCGATGCGAAACGAGGTGGGATGGGGTGAGCATTCACTCAGCCCCCCTCCACCTACACTACGCTCCCCAGGAGGGAATGAGCAGCAGGGGTTGCAGCTGAGCACGCCTTGCCCCGGAGGAACCATCCGGTTCGCCCCAAGGGTCGGCGATAAGAGGACAAAACACAAGATGGCGTTGTCCAGCGTGTAGTGACCTGTCACTGGGAAATGTTCCCCGACGCTTACCTTGGAATAAGACTGCTGTCATCTTCTCCTCGGGGAGGAGAACTCACCGGACGACCGGAGGTCGACTGCCGGGCCAAGCATCCTTCACAAAGGTTGGTCATTTACACAATTTATCTTCTTTGTTCTTCTGACAGTGCTATATTAGCTCGCTGAAGAAAAAATGGGAGCCGATTTCCCGCTCTTAACGTAATTTATACGGACCGGGTGGGGCCCACACAGCAGGTGGGCGTTGACTAATTTTTTCAGTGCTTATGCTCTGCATAACGGGATAAACCCCACTAAAGCGAAGGCCTTAAAGGGCGAAGCTTATACGACATAGAACTTGACTAATTGGCTTTTATGTATGTGAATGTTCCTGTAAAGTGCCTTGGGACAACTTTGTTGTGATTTGGCATTATATAAATAAACTGAATTGAATTGTCATGCACACTAACTGAAAGGATTGAACATTGGTTACTGTATGACAATGACTGATAAAGATTAGTCTGTAATAATATATTAATATTTCACTGTTTTAACACAAGCAAAACTGTTACACAAACATAATTAAATGTATAAAACCAGCTGGTTAGTTTATTTTAAAATGTTTTTGAAATTCATCATGTGCTTTTGTTCCGCCAAGCAAAACAAAACTTGACTTGACTTGTCTTTCAACAGGGAAATGGAAGCACATTTAATAAAAGCTAGTTTTGGTACTCACTTGATACTTAAATGTATAATTGAGTGTCAGTACATTACCAAGGGGAGAAGCAACTGTCCATTAATCTAGAAATGGTCAAGTGTTTTCTAGACCTGCAAAGGCACATCTCCAATGGAGATGTTTGGCTATAATGCACATCTTTGCATTAATACAAACCAAATACAGCATTTAAACAGAAATTCCTCAAGTCGGTAGTGGTGAAGCGGTGATGGTTTGAGTTTGTTTTACAGCTACATGACTACATGACTTGTCATGAGCACCTTAGTCTTTTGAGTTGAACTCTTTTTACTGAAGTATTCTAGAGTCAAACATCTGTCCGACAGCTTAAACTTGACCTAAAATGGGTAGCCCACGAGGCAGCGATCTCCGGTATGGCAGCCAATCTATAACAGAGTGGCTGAAAATAATTGAGATATCACACTGACTTCGACCTGCTGTACTGTCTAGCCCTCATCCTGATTTGATCTGGCCTGAATCTCATTGAACAGAAGCACTGTTGTAAAAAAGAATGGGCGAAAAAAATATGTACCCTCTTTGTTTAATGGTGGGGGAAACACTGCATTACTATACTATTACTATAGTATTGCTGTATAATTATTTGTTGACTGACATATTTTGTGCCGTATGCGGTATTTTTGATTTTAGATGCAATGCTGAATATCATGACCATTCCTGTACCATTATGTCACTATTCTTTATGCATTCTAGCCAAAACACTAATAGTAGGACAGGGTCCAGTAATGGCTATAGCCATGGTTCTCAAACCTTTCTGCACTTCACCCAAAAACAGTCAGAAACTTGTGATCCCAACTGTTTTGGTTAAATACAAACATTGCTAATAAGTCATTTCACAGAACCTTAGGGTGCATTCACACTAGCCCCGTCTAGTCCGCTTTAATCGAACTCTAGCTTGTTTTCCTAGGAAGTCTGGTTCGTTTAGGGAGGTGTGAACGCGCCATCAAACTCTGTCACGGAACAAAAAGGCGAACTCTGGCCTGGGCTAAAACCTAGGTCTCGGACCGGTAGAAGAAAACTCTAGCGCGGTTCGAGTACAGTGTGAATGCAAGCAGACCAGACCCCGCTCCATAAGCAAGAAGTGGAGTACAGTGCAGGGCAAACAAACACGCATTTCTCTTACCTTATATGGAGCCGTCAGCTGCCTTGTGTGAAAAACAATATTCTCCACGGTCTTCTGCCTCATCTTTCACTCATGCTGAGTCCTTTGTTGAAAAATGACCAAATATAACTCCAAAAACTGCTAAAACTTGATGCCACTCCGTTTCTGTTTTTATTTCCAGAAGAAGAAGTGTCTTCAGAGGTTTTTGTGTTGTTTCTTTCAGTAGTTCTTGGTGCAGCGCCACCACAGGCAAGTGGGGGAACAGGTTGGTTCAACAGGTTGGCTCGACTGCACAGTGCAGTGTGAATGCAAACGCACCAGCTCAAATGTAAACAAAATGTTATGAATATTGGTCCCCAACCGAACTGAGTCTACCGGACTATCAGGTGTGAAAAGAACCTTATTGTCCATCCATCCATCTATCCATTTTATTTTTACCTGTTCTTCCTTTCCAAGTTTCTATTGCCTTTCTCCATCAGTCACTGTGTGCGAGGCTGAGTACACCCTGGTCAAGTCAAGTCAAGTCCATAAGACCATATAAAGACAAATGAGTCAAATAACCATTCACACTCACATCTAGGGACAGTTTAGTAACCAATGAGCCTAATATGTATGCTTTTGGTCTGTGGATTTGCCTTTTTTGAAGTGGTATTCCTGCTGATTCGCCAAAGATGCCTCCTTGCAAGGTTCCAGTGTCCTGAGAGCTAGACGAGGTTTGACAAGGAACCACATTTAAAGGTTTTATGTGAGGCACAGTGTCAAGAGACCCATGGTTCAAACTCAAAACACTGAACTCGGTCTCTTTTGTGGTACGGTGGCTTCGTCCTAACCTATATGAACAACTATGTGTACGAACTCCTTGCTAAATTCAACCTGGTGGAAATGACAGTCTTGACAATTTTTACTGCATGAGATTCATGTTGTATCTGTTGTAACGAAAATGTATTGTGCTTCTTCAACAACAATCCTGCTCACCACAATAACATTAAATAGTTAATTACTCAGGTAACAGATACTTCTTTTTTGGCAATTTAACCCTTACTGTATTATGTAGAAGTGCAAATGAAGAGGTCCAATAAACACAAGTTTCTGTTCTTTGTTTTTGTCGTCTTCTCCTTTATATTTTTCTTGTTCTTGTTGCTCTTGTTCTTCCTTTTAGCTTTTCCTTCTTTAGGGGTCATCACAGAGAGGCATCCTCCATCTCAATCTGTCCTCTCTCAAACTACCTCCATCTCTTCTATTCGTGCTTGTGTCCCTGATGTTTTAAAACATGCAGTAGTAAATTAGGTTAATTAAAAAACCTGAACTTGACCCTTCAGCCTGCTCAATTTTCAGACCAATCTCAAAACTTCACTTTCTTTAGAAAATCCTGGAAAAAAATAGTTTTTATTCAACTAAATGAGTATTTGAAGGAGAATGGAGTTTTTGAAATCTTTCAGTCTGGTTTTAAGCAATTACACAGCACAGAAACGGCTTTGGTTAGGGTTTGTAATGACATTCTGTTAGCAAATGAATCTGGTCTGTTTGCGATACTTGTACTCCTGGACCTTGCCGCTGCTTTTGATACTGTTGACCACAATATCCTTATATCAAGATTAGAACACTGTGTTGGGATTACACGTGCAGCATTAGAATGGTTCCGTTCGTACCTAATGCCCCTTTTCCACTGTTACGGTGTGGATCAGGTCAGTTTGGGTCGGCTCAGATCAGCTCGTTTGTCGTTGCGTTTCCATTTACACTTCTGAACCGGTTCAGTAGGCAGGGTCCAGAATCCAACTCGTCTTACCACCTGGTGGCAGTAGTGCTCCCTTAAGCTATTTATTAGCCACCACTAAACGTATTAGAAGAAGAACACCCTGAAGGCTTTGTCACACGATGTGGAAGAGATTTCATGCTCTAAAGGAGTACCTCATGAGCTATAACTTTTAAACCTAATTCATAATCCTACCTTACTCCCTTCCCTGCCTGCTTTAAACCCATGTATTTTCCATTTTAGTTTAGATTTTTACAATAATGGTGTAATAAAAATATCTTCACTTTTATTATTTACAGATACGCACAAGGTTCATGTTAAAATTGCAAAACACCACACTGTGCTGTAATCTTTGAAACTGCTTTTACAATAAGCTACAGACTTGAAAACAATTAGGTTAAATTTTGTTCCTTAAATTTTAAAGGTTTGTCTTTCATTAAATTTAAAAACGTAAAAGTATTACTTATTAAATAGTCAGTTGGTCTGCGAATGCCTTGGGGTCCTCCTAGAAGAGCTGAAGAGGTGGCTGTTGATGTCTGTGCCTCCCTGGTAAAGCTGCTGTCCCTGCGACCCAGAAGCAGAAGATAATGAATAGATGATGGATGGATGGCGAAGGAGGACACCATCAAACACAGCATGAGTGGTCAGTTCAGTTGAACACCTGCCTGTTTGCTTCAGATCAGCTGTTCAAATCTCTGCAGTTTCAAATAAAAGGTTCACCAGGGCTTTCAGCTGAATCTCTCGGACCACAATTGTATGGCCGATAACTGATAACAGTCTTTTCTGAATTTTTGACTGTTTTTGTTTGACTTCATCCTAGAACCAAAAAATTGACAACATAATAACAGTTGAGCAGATTCTGGCAATCTTTTCTTAGGATTCATTAAAGATCAAATGCAATTGGAAATTTTGGTTACAATTTGTCCTTAAATGTTAACGGTTTGGGTTTCATTAAATTTAAAAACATAAAAGTACTACATATTAATACATACATTCATCCATCCATTATCTTTTTACCCGCTTCTTCCATTTTTGGGTCACGGGGGTCGCTTGTGCCCTTGTCCAGCAATCACTGTGCGAGGGGTGGGGTACACCCTGGACAGGTCACAAGTCCATCACAGGGACACATAGAGACAAACGAGACAAACATTCACCTCTTACGCACACCTTGGGACAATTTAGAGTCACCAATCTGTCTAACATGCATGTTTTTGGTCTGTGGGAGGAAACCGGAGTACCCGGAGAAAACCCACGCATGCACGGAGAGAACTTGCAAACTCCACCCAGAAAGGCCTCCGGACTGGGAATTGAACTGGCAACTTTCTCACTGAGAGGCAGCAGCTCTACCAGTTGTGCCACCATGCTGCCCATTACTATACATCTATCTATCTAAATAAAGATACATAATATACTTTTTCTTTTTACTTGCTAACCATCTTTAAAATCAAATCAGTCAAAATTTAAATGGTTTGATAGAAGGACAGTAAATGGACTGTACTTATATAGCTCCTTTCTATCTTATTTCAAGATACTCTAAGCGCATTACACTACAATCTGTGTCCTCATTTACCCATTCATACAGCATTCTACTAGATCTCTACAAAGCTAATTGAACAAATCATTCTAATGAGACTAATCAGAGCTTTATCACATTCATACACTGATGGGACACACATCAGAGGCTATGAGGGGTTCAGTGTCTTACCCAGGGACACTTCAGCATGTGACTGCTGGTGGATTCGAACCCCCAACTCTCGCATTGGAGGACGACTGCTCTAACCACTCAGCCACAGCCGTCCCAGTGAAGAAAAAAGTACATTGATGAACTAGTAAGCTATTATTTGTCTGACTTTACCCTGGAAACAAAAATATATATATAATTTTGTAACAGGTGAGCAGATTCTAGTAATCTTTTTTTTAGGATTCATTAAAGATCAATTGGAAAATTTTCTCCACTTCCAGTATGAATTTAAACAAAACACTATATGCACTTAACATTGTAAAATTTGTTTAGGAAATTTAATGTTCAAGGACACCACTTAAGAAAAACAAATGTTTAATAGGAAAAGTAACAAGTGAAAAATGTACAAAAAAAAATAAAAATACTGCATCCAACTAATGATTGTCTATCTGTCTATCCCTTGCCTCACGGGCTTCATCCAGAAGAAGATGCAAGTGTTGTTCCTGCTGTGCCCGGTTCAGTTCTTCACGTTCATTCAGTGCTGAAATAAGACTTTTCTTTACTGGACTCTTTTCTCTTGCTCTTGCCTAGAAAGAAGAAAAAGGTGGTTAATTCAAGATACATACTGTTTTAGAATAAATGCATAAAACAAAGAAAGGTGCTGCTACAGTTTGTTGTTGTTCTGAAGAGCTGCTTGGAGCCAGTTAAACCAGCTGCACTGCCCCAGATACATGCAACTAATTTGACCTTTAAAGTGTATTTATTAAGCAAAGGTTACACTGAGACACACCTTTGCTATAATTTCGAGCAAACAAATAATTGTTTGTAGGTGGTTATCTTGTTAAATTTTAAAGATATGCAGTAGCTCATCCATCTGCGCATGCACACTTCACAGCGCCAATTGGATTTTTCCACTTTATTAGACAAATATGGACTGATATGACGTATAGGGCAGTGTGATGTGTACAGCTAAAAATATGCTAAGCACTAATAGCATAAAAACAATAAACACAATACGCCAAACAGCAGCACGGACATGAGTCTGTGTGAACAGATGAGCACAAATGAACACAGCAACATGAAACGGATCAGCAGCAACATGCAACGGATCATCAGCAAGATGAAACAGATCAGCAGCAACATGATGTGATTTTTCACAGTGATTATCCTTGTTAGATATTCATAAGGCTGCACAAACTCAAGTTCATGTTGCTGTTTGACGTATTGTTTTGATTGTTTACTGCTATTAGTGCTTAATGTATTATTAGTAGATGTTTTTTAGTTGATATTATTCTTAGTTCATATCTTAGATCCTATTACTGTTTTTCTTTTATATTTTATTGTTTGTAACTGGGACCCTGTGTACACAATTTCATCCCACCACATGTTCAACATGTGGTGCATATTCAGTATTTATTCAACTTTTTTTTTTTTTTTTGAGGTTATTGCTTCAAAATAGAAAAAAAACAACAGCAATTTACAGACATAGAAAAATAAATCAGAATAACAAAATAAAGAAAAAAGCAAGGAAAAAAAACTGCTGAAATTGGGTTCGGAAAACACTTATCAAAACAAACAAACATGCAGAATCAAGCAACATAGAGATTTTAGTCAAATAAAATAGACAGTCTTGACCATCTTTGTCAAAAAAATAAAATCCATTTTCATTTGTAGTTGGGCAGTGAGATGCTCAATCGTATAGACATGTTTCAATTTTTGTATCCACTGAGCAACAGCTGGTGAGCAAGGGTTAATCCAGTTTAGGGTAATAGTCTTTCTTGCTTCTAGCAACAGAATGTGCAATATGTAACATTGATCTTTAGTGAGTAAATCCTTGGAATATATGTCCCAACAGAAATAGGAGAGGCTCCATGGGAAGATCTGTTCTTAGAATGTCCTCAATCTTCTAATTGATGTTCTCCCAGAAGGTCTTAAGTTTGGGGCAGTCCCAAAAGACGTGTGTGGTCACCGACCATATCACAGTTCCTCCAGCATTTATCTGTAATTGTATTCTTGGAAATGAAGGTTTTTAAAGGAGTTTAAAAAAATCTAGTTTTCATTTTCCAGTCAAACTCTTTCCAGATCTGGCTCCCAATCTCTTAATGGCATTGAGAACATACATTTTCCCAAGTTTTGTCTGTTAGCATTACATTCATCTCCAGTTCCCACTGTTGTTTAATATATTATGTATTATCTGACAAATTTGTCAACAATTTTCTATACATTAGAGATTAATTTATTTGTTAGTGTCTGCTTTTCAATTACATGTATAAAAAATGCTTCAATATCAGTAGGTTCTTTCTTAATATTATCCCATTCCACATGTTTTGTTACATAATTTCTAATCTGCAGATATCTATATAGATCACCTGAAGGCAGAGAAAATTGATCTTGCAATTGAGAGAATGATTTTAGTGTCTGCCCATAAAACAAATGGTCCAGTACAATCAAACCGTTATTTGCCCACCTTTTAAAGACACTATCTATTCAATGTTACCCATAATCGACATAGCACACAATAGTCCTGTATTACCTTTAAGTCATTTTTGAATTAAAGTACATGTCTTCAGAGTTTGTAGAATCAAGGGGTTGTTAATTTTTAACTTTTTTAGATAGCTTTGGCACATGAATGGTAGGATACTCATTGACAACCCAGGGAGTGAGTTCTGTTCAATTGAGACACGTTGTGTTTCTATTTTATTAGTGATCCAGGCCAAAATAACACGCAAGTGTTTCGCCCAGTAATACAGCTTAAAATTAGGTAGTCCTAGACCTCCCTGTTCTTTACTTTACTTCTATAAGACTTTTCTTTACTGGACTCTTTTCTCTTACTCTTGCCTAGAAAGAAGAAAAAGGTGGTTAATTCAAGCTACATACTGTTTTAGAATAAATGCATAAAACAAAGAAAGGTGCTGCTACAGTTTGTTGTTGTTCTGAAGAGCTGCTTGGAGCCAGTTAAACCAGCTGCACTGCCCCAGATACATGCAACTAATTTGACCTTTAAAGTGTATTTATTAAGCAAAGGTTACACTGAGACACACCTTTGCTATAATTTCGAGCAAACAAATAATTGTTTGTAGGTGGTTATCTTGTTAAATTTTAAAGAAATGCAGTAGCTCATTCATCTTCTCATGCATGCTTCACAGCGCCAATTGGATTTTCCCACTTTGTTAGACAAATATGGACTGATATGACTTATAGGGCATTGTGACGTGTACAGCTAAAAATATGCTAAGCACTAATAGCATAAAAACAATAAACACAATATGCAAACAGCAGCACAGACATGAGTCTGTGTGAACAGATGAGCACAAATGAACACAGCAACATGAAACGGATAAGCAGCAACATGAAACGGATCAGCAGCAACATGAAACGCATCAGCAGCAACATGATGTGATTTTTCACAGTGATTATCCTTGTTAGATATTCATAAGGCTGCACAAACTCAAGTTCATGTTGCTGTTTGACATATTGTTTTGATTGTTTACTGCTGTTAGTGCTTAGTGTATTATTAGTAGATGTTTTTTTGTTGATATTTTTCTTAGTTCATATCTTATTACTGTTTTTCTTTTACATTTTATTGTTTGTAAGTGGGACACTGTGTACATAATTTCATCCCACCACATGTTCAACATGTGGTGCATATTCAATATTTATTCAACATTTTATTTTTTTACTTTAAAAATAAAATAAAAGCAAGTCCTTATCGGCACGAATAAAGTGATGTGGAACATGTTGCATCTGTTCTTACCAAGCACAGAAGGCTGCAGCATTGTGCTGCTCTGTCAGGTGCTGCTGGGCTGTCATGGAGCTCTGTCAGGTGCAGACTCCGCTGATGGAGCAGGGGCAGAAGCCAGGAGGCTTGGAGGGTGGTGGAGTTTAGAGATGAATCGTCACACGCTGAAATACGTTCTGCATAAAATACAGTGAGAAACGGGACCGGAGGACAGTTAGAATTTATGCAAATTAGCATCGTAGCACCGATGTTGTCCTATTATGGCGTCAGCCTCTTTTGTTAGTTAAAAATTTGTTCAGAACCGATGGGATGAGTAACTTAAAATATGTTTAAAGTTAGAAAACACTCACCATCTTCTATAAATGATTCAAGTAGAGCAGTGGCTGTGTCCAAACCACCTTCCAATCGTTCCATCTAGCTCGCTTTGACTTTTTTCGTCGGCCACCAAGCACAACAACACCTGCACTTCTGCATTTGACCACAGCTTTGACTTTATTTATTTATTTTTTTTATATCTTCAAAATACGTACAAGATACGCTCCTCAAGTTATCGCTAATGGCAGGCGGTAGAGAAAAATGTGTAGAATGAACATATGCATGATATATTCATAAATTAAACGGATTCTTTCATTTTTCTGGACTGTATAATGTGTGCATTGAATTATTAAAAATGTATTGTGAGACGTTAATTATCTTTGACCCATCAAAATGAACGTGGTCATTTATTTTCAGAATCAAAATTTTAACATCATACATTTACATTAATTGGCAAATTGAAAAATAACAACATGGCTAATTTAGCAAGTTTTACAAGGAGTAAACAATACGGCAATTGTTTTCTCACTTCCAGCAGTACAACAGACATTAACCACACGGCGGTGGTTGAAAAACTTTGCTTCAGACATTTCTAAAAATATCTGGAATGATTTCTTAGCAGATAGAAGAGTTTAAAGATTGAAGTTTAGAGGGAGGGAGATGGTGTGTGTGTGAGTGAAAGGTGTTGAACAGAACGGCACCCTCCATTCGACCCAGCTTTCCTCGGTACGCTCGGTAGTGAACTCGACTCATTACCTCTCTGATGATGAATCAGTGGAAGCGGAGCTCCAGTTAAGCTACCGGTCCAGCGTCTCCGTAGGATGGCAGAGAACCGTCCGGAGTGGTGGCGGGACTTCGTCAACAACAGTTCACCTCACGAGTAGACTTCACATGAGTGGAGTCCGTCAGAGTTCCACTCAGAGGTGGAAGATGTCATAATCCCCAATACTCGGAAGAGCTCTGGATCATATCGGGATTTTCCTGTTTCCCAAACGACTGGAGCTGCAAACTCTCCACCCGACTCCAACTGGGTTGAACCAGGAAGTACCGACATTTAAAGAGCTCACTTCCGGTTCATTTGAGAACTTTCTGATTGGTCGATGGACCAAAACAGAGGTGTGTTTTGTGATGTAAGAGGTTATGAAAAGTCAAGGAAAAAGATTAAGATTGTTTAAGAACAGACAGAAGATATTATGAAGAACTCAGACTTCGTGGCGTCAATTCTCTAGTATCTTGCTGTAAAAGTTAAACATGACATTTCTTTTTCAGTAAACTTGCAGTTGACCGAAACTTGAACTTTGACCAACTTACACAACTTGCTCATTTCAAACAGACGATCAAGAAATTGAATCATTACTCTGTAACATATTCCAACTTGATTTCCACTTTGAATGAGGATTAAAAATCGTTATTACTGTTTCACAGTTGATTTAAAAATGAGTAGTTCACTTCAACATTTAAACATTGTTTGAACTAACACAATTTGATTATCAAACATTTGTAAAATAGCAATGATAATTGAAAGAAGTCTTCTTTCACTTGATTAATTCAAGAAAGAAAGTCTCAGGATGGGTCAACCTGTATTTCTGGATTCAAATCAATGAAATGACAGTTTCTGTCCCATAAGATCCTTAAGGTCAGGATTTGACCTCAGGCCTAGTTCACTACAAATGGCAGATTGTGTTGTTTTGGAAAGACTCAACAGACTCCTCCCCCGACCAATCAGTGACCGACAGTGTTTCTGACGTCACGGCTCGGCTCGCTTGGACCCCTTGAGAAGCAGGACCAGAATAGGGGGGCTGAACAGGTACAAAATACTAATGGAAAAGACCTCAAACACGGGCTGAGCCGGAAATATTTGACCTGCGCCATGACAGTGGAAAAGGGGTATAAGTGACAGTTTCTGTGTTAAGGTTGGAAATGGTGTATCCGCGTCAGTGCCTCTTTCCTGTGGGGTCCCATCGGGCTCGATTCTTGGACCCCTTATATTTTTACTCTATGCTGCCTTTGGGGTCTATCCTGAGGAAACATGGCCTTTCATTTCATTGTTATGCTGATGATTGTCAGATTTATCAGCCCTTAAAACCCAAGAGTTCTTTCTCTATTCACCCTCTGTTAAAATTTCTTGATGACATCAAAGCATGGATGGCTCCAATTTTTTTAAGTTTTAATGATCAGAAGAATGCAGTCATTTTGTTTAGCCCTGTTTACCAATGTCACTGTTCCTGTAAATCTTGACTGTCTTCAGCAATATCTTAAGCAGTCTGTTACAAATCTCGAGATGGTTTTAGACTCTGACATTAAGTTAAATAAACAATTACCTGTAACTCTGTTGTACAAAAAAAGCTTCTTCCAGTTAAGGCAGTTAGCTTAAATCTGTGTTGACCAGATCTGACCTTGAAAAAAATAGTCCATACAGTTGTTACAACCTGACTAGACTACTGTAACTTACTTTATGTTTGGGTCAGTCGGGCGTCTCTTTCACGTCTTCAACTCGTCCAAAATGCTGCAGCTCAGCTATTAACAGGAACTCATCAGTTTGAGCACATTTCACCAGTTTTGTCCTCCCTTCACTGGCTTCCTGTGCATGTCAGAATTGATTTTTAAGATTCTCCTTTTGAAATTTAAGTGCGTTAAGGGCCTTGCACCCTCATACCTCTCTGACCTACTTCAACCTTACGTTCCTTATTGGACGCTGAGATCATCTGACTAGATGCTTTTGGTTGTACCAAAAACCAGGCTGAAGCTCAGAGAAGATTGGACTTTTTTGGTCTATGACCCTAATCTTTAAAACAATCTGACCCCCCCCCCCCCTGCTTTCTCTGCTTTTAAATCACTCCTTAAACACACACCTGTTTTCACTGACATTTAACACAGTGTGATTTGATTTACTATTTCATTATTTCTTGTTGTTTTTGTGTTTTTAATGTTTTTATTTTTGATACTTTTAATTACATCTTATTTTTATTTACTGCATTGATCTTATTGTTAAGCACTTTGGTAACAGCTGCTGTTTTAAATTTGCATTATAAATAAACTTTACTTGCTCTCTCTTTTCTAACTACATCCATATACACTTCCTGGCCAAAAAAAAGTTGCCACCTGTATTTAACTAAGTAAATAGGTACAAGCCTCCTATTGGATAATTACTGCATGTACAATTATCTTTCAGCTGGCAACAAGTTATTTAACCCCAACTGGTGCAATGAGTTGCTTCTCATTTCTTAAACAACCATGTTAAAGACGCATCGCATGGTCATGGAAAAGATGTCGGTCTGTTTAAGAAGGGTCAAATGGGGGTGTGGTGATGCAGCGAAGCTGAAAGGACGCCTGCTCTAGAGCTCTGAAATGAAAACTCTGTTTTGAATTAGATTTGGCTCCCATTTAGCTCAAAACCTCTCCTGATATGTGTATTATGGACCTAAGATCCCAAAAGAAGACTCAAAAGAAGACTCGATTATTGATCACTTTTCCGCAACAGAAAAAGTACACGACATGGGTACTGACGGCAACATGGAGGCGATGGACAACCAAAGCAGAGTCGGAGAAAGCCACGCTATTCTACAAGAGATAAGACTTGGTAATGAAGCTCTCTCTGACAAACTTGACACTACAACTGCAGAAATTAATCAATCCATCTCCGGCCAGAAATCTATGATAGACGGCCTGGGCTCCCAAATCACAGAGGTGGAGGAACGGATTAATACAGCCGAGGATAAGTTAACCAAACTGGAATCTCGTGTTTTGCGCCTCATTAAAGATAAAGACTTTCTAATTGATAAAGTGGACAAACTGGAAAACCAAAGCCGGCGTAACAATATCCGCATATCCTGATGCATGCTCAATAATCCAGGTAGAAAAATCTAAAAAAAGTTAAATCTGGTCCTCTGGACATTCAAAAAAACAAAACAAAGCAAAACAACAAAAAAATGTAGAAACGTTTCGTCTCTCATCCGAGAGACTTCTTCAGTCTGAGGTGCTGTATTCAGCTCAGTCTCTTAAATAGCACCTTCTCAGAGTGGATCAACCAGTTTTGCTGCTGACAACCAAAACCAGCTGATCACATGCTCAAGAAGGACCATCAGCCTAACGATGGATCATTAGCACACTGATGGCTGTTTACTATTCACAGAGGACTGAGTGATACTAGCAATCACAGCATTGTAAGAGGGGGACAATTGAACACGTAGGCCTCCACCCCTGTTTAACGATGGACGATTTCTTTTCACAAAGATGGCCTCCTTTACTCCTCTCATCCGCCATCAGTGTGCTAATGATCCATCGTTAGGCTGATGGTCCTTCTTGAGCATGTGATCAGCTGGTTTTGGTTGTCAGCAGCAAAACTGGTTGATCCACTCTGAGAAGGTGCTATTTAAGAGACTGAGCTGAATACAGCACCTCAGACTGAGGAAGTCTCTCGGATGAGAGGCGAAACGTTTCTACATTGTTTTGTTGTTTTGCTTTGTTTTGTTTTTTTGAATGTCCAGAGGACCAGATTTAACTTTTTTAGAATATCCGCATAATTAACCTGCCCGAAGGCCTTGAGGGAAAGGAACCAACACAGTTCTTCATGAAGTGGATCCCTTCGGTGCTGGGAAAAGAACATTTCACAGTTCCTCCAGTGATTGAACGGGCACATCGATCTCCTACATTTAACATGCAAAGGAGTGAACAGCCCAGACCCATTCTCATACGTTTGCTTAAATACCAAGACCGGGATAAGATCCTTCGTACGACCGCCAATATATACAGAGAAAAGGGTGAACCTGTTACCCTCAACGGAGCACCTGTGATGTTCTTCCCGGATCTCAGCGCGAGCCTGGTGAGGCGCAGGAAGGAGTATAATGCTGTCAAGAAGAAACTACATGAAAAAAAATTGCAGTTTAGTCTTCTGTATCCAGCAACCCTAAGGGTGGTCCTGCCAGACGTGGAGACAAAGTTCTTCAAGACCCCTGAAGACGCTGGGTCCTTCCTCCGAGAGTTTTTGGGGGTTAGTGAGTCCTGACTCTTGCCTGACAGGCACAGCTCTCCAAATGGGGCTGAGGAAAATGCTATTTTTCTGTTATATAAAGAGCGTTATATGGGACATTTAGAACATCCTTAAGGTACTTTTCTCTGTTATCCGTATTTTAAAATGCAGAACACACTTATTTGAGTTTTTTTTATCTTAAAGAGAATTCTTTATACCGAGAATCAAAATTAAAATTATGTTTAAAATAACTCTAGACCAGACTAGCACATAGATGTGCTGTTTTCGCAGAGTATCATATGGAAACCCCATTGGCTATTTTGGTTAATGCCGTAAGTTTAGGTGATCGGGGGGAGGTAACAATCTTGTTTTTGTTTTGTTTTTATTTTTAGGTTTTCAGGAGGGACACTTTTCGTTAATTTGACACTGAGAAACCATAATATGTTTTGTTTAATGTTCTACTTCTTAAATGAATACAGTAGTGAAAATTGTCAGTTTTAATTTGAATGGTTTGAATGGGCCAGTTAAAAGAAAGAGAGTTTTGACATATTTAAAAAAGATTAAAACAGACTTTGCATTTATCCAGGAGACTCATCTTACCATGCAAGAACATAGAAAATTAAAAGGAGGATGGATAGGCCAAGTGTTTTCTTCATCCTTTAGCTCAAAAGCACGAGGAGTCACTATATTAATAAATAAAAATACTCCCATCATAATTCAGGAGGTGATTACTGATCCTTTAGACCGCTATGTGTTAATAAATTGCCAAATTTTCTCTGAGTGTTGGACCTTTTTAAATCTTTATGCCCCAAATTATGACGATGCCTCTTTCATTCAGGATATCTTTCTTAAGGTATCAGGAGGGCATACAAATATTATTGTAGGGGGAGAATTTAATTTCTGCTTAGACCCTGTCTTGGATAAATCATCAAGCTCAATTTCCAAAACTAAGTCGGCCACAACAACCTTATCCTTTATGGAAGACTTAAATTTGATAGATGTTTGGAGACATATGCACCCACAATCTAGAGATTATTCGTTTTATTCCAACAGACATAATTCACACACCAGAATCAACCTTTTTTTAATGTCAGCACAAATGATGTACAAAGCCTTGGAATCTGAATATTTGCCCAGACTGCTTTCAGATCATTTTCCTCTGACCCTGTCCATAGATATGCCTGGAATAGCACAAAGTACATACAGGTGGCGTTTGAATCCGACCCTCCTGAAAAAACAAGACTTTTTTTCTTTCATCCGGAAACAAATAATGCTATTTTGTGAATTTAATTGCCCCTCTGCACCTAATAGTTTCATATTATGTGACACATTAAAAGCGTATCTAAGAGGACAAATTATGTCTTACATAAAAGGGCTTAAAAAGGCATATACAGGTCCTTCTCAAAAAATTAGCATATTGTGATAAAGGTCATTATTTTCCATAATATAATGATAAAAATGAAACTTTCATATATTTCAGATTCATTGCACACCAACTGAAATATTTCAGGTCTTTAATTGTTTTAATACTGATGATTGTGGCATACAGCTCATGAAAACCCAAAATGCCTGTCTCAAAAAATTAGCATATCATGAAAAGGTTTTCTAAACAAGCTATTAACCTAACCATCTGAATCAACGACGTAACTCTAAACACCTGCAAAAGATTCCTGAGGCTTTTAAAAACTCCCAGCCTTGTTCATTACTCAAAACCGCAATCATGGGTAAGACTGCTGACCTGACTGCTGTCCAGAAGGCCATCATTGACACACTCAAGCAAGAGGGTAAGACACAGAAAGAAATTGCTGAACGAATAGGCTGTTCCCAGAGTGCTGTATCAAGGCACCTCAGTGGGAAGTCTGTGGGAAGGGAAAAGTGTGGCAGAAAACGCTGCACAACGAGAAGAGGTGACCGGACCCTGAGGAGGATTGTGGAGAAGGGCCGATTCCAGATCTTGGGGGACCTGCGGAAGCAGTGGACTGAGTCTGGAGTAGAAACATCCAGAGCCACCGTGCACAGGCGTGTGCAGGAAATGGGCTACAGGTGCCGCATTCCCCAGGTCAAGCCAATCTTGAACAAGAGACTGCGTCAGAAGCATCTCGCCTGGGACTGCTGCTGAGTGGTCCAAAGTTATGTTCTCTGATTACAGTAAATGTTGCATTTCCTTTGGAAATCAAGGTCCCAGAGTCTGGAGGAAGAGAGGAGACACAGAATCCACATTGCTTGAGGTCCAGGGTCAAGTTTCCACAGTCACTGGGGTGTCATGTCATCTGCTGGTGTTGGTCCACTGTGTTTTATCAAGGGTAGGGTCAATGCAGCTAGCTATCAGGAGATTTTGGAGCACTGCATGCTTCCATCTGCTGAAAAGCTTTATGGAGATGAAGATTTCATTTTTCAGCATGACCTGGCACCTGCTCACAGTGCCAAAACCACTGGTAAATGGTTTACTGACCATGGTATTACTGTGCTCAATTGGCCTGCCAACTCTCCTGACCTGAACCCCATAGAGAACCTGTGGGATATTGTGAAGAGAAAGTTGAGAGACGCAAGACCCAACACTCTGGATGAGCTTAAGGCCGCTATCGAAGCATCCTGGGCCTCCATAACACCTCAGCAGTGCCACGGGCTGATTGTCTCCATGCCACGCCGCATTGAAGCAGTCATTCATGCAAAAGGATTCCTGACCAAGTATTGAGTGCAGAACTGAACATGATCATTTGAAGGTTGGCGTTTTTTGTATTAAAAACACTTGTCTTTCATTGGTGGGATGAAATATGCTAATTTTCTGGGACAGGCATTTTGGGTTTTCATGAGCTGTATGCCATAATCATCAGTATTAAAACAATTAAAGACCTGAAATATTTCAGTTGGTGTGCAATGAATCTGAAATATATGAAAGTTTCATTTTTATCATTATATTATGGAAAATAATGACCTTTATCACAATATGCTAATTTTTTTAGAAGGACCTGTACAATAGAAATAGAAGAACTAGAAAAAGAAATTCTTACACTTGAAAAAAGACTTTCAAAACCATAGAGACAAAACGGTATACAGTTCACTTGTCAACAAAAAACTCAAATATAATTTACTATGTACATATAGGGCAGAGAAAAATATTTTAAGATCCAAACAAAAGTATTACGAACTTGGAGAGAAAGCTCACAAAGTCTTATCATGGCAATTAAAGAAAGAAGAGAATTCAAATATAATTACTCAAATAGAAAATGAATATGGCTGTGTAACTGAGAATCCAAAAGAAATAAATGAAACTTTTAAAAAGTTTTATGCTGTCTTGTATAGGTCAGAATCACCAGAAAATCTCACACTGATCGACTCATTTCTTTCCAACAATGAGTTGCCCAAATTAAATCAAGAGGACCAGAATAATTTGGATGTCCCTTTCACTACTAAGGAAATTGAAAGGGCCTTACTCACTCTTCAGAGCAGTAAGTCACCTGGAGAAGATGGGTTTCCTCCTGAATTTTTTAAAGAATTCAAAGACTTGCTTTTACCTCTTCTCACGGATGTAGTTAATTTGGCAACTAAAACACAACGTCTTCCTGAGTCTTTCTCAAGAGCTATAATTACAGTGATTCGTAAAAAAAGGTAAAAATCCCCTAAAATGCTCCTCTTTTCGCCCTATCTCACTTTTAAATGCAGATTATAAAATAATATCTAAAGCTTTGGCGAATAGATTGAGTCTATATCTACCAAAATTAATTAATACAGATCAGGCTGGATTCATTCAGAAGAGATCTTCGGCCAATAATTTCAGTAGGTTACTTAATATAATTCATGTGGTGGCCTCCAGGGATGAACCTAGTATAGCTGTTACCTTAGATGCTGAAAAGGCCTTTGATAGGCTTGAATGGCCCTATTTGTTCAAAGTCCTTTCTAAATTTGGTTTCGGTGGAAATTTTATTAACTGGATCAGAACACTGTATCAGAAACCCCAAGCTATAATTGCAACGAACGGCCAGATTTCTACACCCTTCTCTTTAAACAGATCCAGTAGGCAGGGTTGTCCCCTGTTCCCAGGACTCTTTGTATTAGCTATTGAACCCTTAGCTGAGATAATAAGGCAAGATTCAGAGATAAGGGGTATAAAAGTGGGTCAAATAACTCATAAAATTAATCTTCTAGCCGATGGCATAATCCTTTATTTATCAAACCTATCTGAGTCCCTTGCTAAGTTGCAAGTAATTTTACAATCCTTTAGTTCTATTTGGTATAGGCTTCGCCCTTTAAGGCTGTCGCTGATGGGTTTATCCCGATATACGAAGCATTGCACTGAAAAATTTAGTCCACGCCCACCTGCTGTGTGGGCCCACCCGGTCCGTATAAATTACGTTAAGAGCGGGTAATCGGCTCCCATTTTTTCTTCAGCGAGCTAATAGCACTGTCAGAAGAACGAAGAAGGAAAGTTGTGTAGATGACCAACCTTTGTTAAGAATGCTTGGCCCGTCACGTCAACCTCCGGTCGTCCCGGTGAGCCCTCCTTCCCGAGGAGAAGCTGACAAGCAGTCTTGTTTCAAGGTAAGTGCCGACCGAGGAGTATTTCTCAGTGACATGTCGCTATACGCTGGACAATGCCATCTTGTAATTTTCCTCTTATCGCCGACCCTCAGAGCAAATCGGATGGTTCCTCCGGGACAGGCCACGTCAGCTGTAGCCCCCGCTGCTCATTCCCTCCTGGAAAGCGTAGTGTCGGTGAAGGGGGGCTGAGCGAATGCTCACCTCATCCCACCTCGTTTCGCATCGGCGATCACACTACTCCCGGCCGACGGCACCCTCTGGGGTTGCCCGGCGTAATCCAGGAGCCGCTGGCATGAAGGGACCCTTTTTTACGTCCCGCGCCTTTCCCGCCAGTTCGGATGATCCTGTGGGAAGGCTTTTTTTCTAGGCTCCATTCCGGCTCACCGTCCTGATCCATCTGGCCTCGGTTTCCCAACAGGACGTCCTACGGGCGAGGCCACAGCCGGCTTTCCTGGTAGATTGGGGGACCGGTCTCCACAGTCCGCGCCCACAGTGCAGAGCAGGGGTTCACCGAGCGGAAATTCCCTCAGTGCCCCCTGGAGCCGAGCCTGACGGAGGCTTCATCGGAGCAAGATGTCCAGGTGGACCAGCGTCCCGCGCCTCCGGTTAGCGTAACCCAGACGGTGACACTGCTCTCCAACTGAGCTCACTAGCATGCGTTCCAGACGGCCGCAGAGAACAACACGTTAAGCTGTTGGCGTATACGTTAAGAGGCGGGAAGAGACGGTGGGCCCTCTGGCCTTCGACTCTCTCCGCTCTCGTCGCGGCTGTTTACTAATGGCGCTGTCGGCCCTGCAGTACGCTCCGTCTGCAGGGCAGCTGACGTCATTCCCAACCGGTGCGCCTCTTTTGCTGTCTGCCGGCCCGCATCGCAGCCGGAGAACGAGGTCCCAGAGGTTCTCCTGGCTCGTCACTCCACCTTCCTCTCAGGGGAGCTGCAGAAGCTTTTTTGTTGGAGGGCCTTCATCAGCGAGAGATCATTTCAAGATGCTCCACGGCTGCACAACGCCTCCCCAGCTCTGCTACGCCAGTCCCTCCCGTCAGACGTCCCCGGCATCCGGAAGTTCAACTTTTCCCGGATTCCGCCAACGGGGCCTTCTAGGACAACAAACCACAGAGCTCAGGGGAAGATAACCAGGTGTCGGTTTGCTGGATGTGTATAGATGGCACGATGTGGGAATAAACATCATTTTATGATGAAGTGTCTTTTAGCCAGGCTGTCAGCACGGATGATCTGGCAGCGGCCCCATCACACACACTCATCATGAATGAGCCTTTTAAGGTTGTTTCATTCACTGCCGGCGGTGCCAACACGCGCTCCCGCGGCACGAGCAGCCTTCACCTATAAGGCGCTGCATTATGAAAGCGCGCACGCAGCTCTCAGTGCCCGCTGTTCACGTCAACGTAAACGTGAGACCGCGGTACGAGCCCAGTAACGTATCTCACTCTTGGCAGGAGCGACACGCGTTTTCACCGCAGTGGTGTCAAACATGCGCTCCCGCGGCGTCAACAGTTTCACAAGCCTCACAGCGGCTCCGCTCCTTCATCCTCGAAGAAGGTTTTCTGAATTAATACTGCAGCTCGTGGAATCATTCAAAAGTTCATGTGATTCGCAGCCAAGAATGAACATGTTCTGTAGAACGAGCCCAGTGGTAACCTCGCCTCACCGATGCTGCACGCTGCTTCCTGATCGCACAAGCGTCAAACGCGCGCTCCCGTGGCAATCCTCGCTTAAGACGTCGCATGAATGAGGGCGCGCACACACGACTCTTGAGGGCATGTCGGCTCATACGTGCACCTGCTCCCGAGAGTTTACATGGAGCAGCAGCACACAACGTGAGCACAGCACAGATGAGCCGCGTCCCGTAGCATCAGCAAACGCACAAATGATTTGCATGCTCTGGGAGGCGCACATTTTTTCTTTCTCCTTCAGCGCGCACCAGCTCACATCAGCATGCATGTGAGTTCACAGCATAAACGCGTGCCCACTTTATAACTTTATAAACGAGTGGTAATCAGTGCACGCTCCAGACGGATAGGCAAACCATTTTCATCAGGGGATTCACGCTGCAGTACAGCTCAAACCCTGGTCCGGAGGAACTCTAGTGACGTTTTCTGTCATCTCGTCCCCTCTCGCAGAAGTTCAGGAAAATCTGATTAAAAGTTAATTTCCAGAGTCTCAGAAGGAGAAGAAAACACAGGGTTCCTCTCTCGTCACTCCCTGGTCCCAACGAACCGGAAATATGAGATTTATTCTAGATTTGTCAATTTTGAACTGTGAGAAACAACATTCCATTAATGCGCCTGAGCCGCTCTGCAGCCACCGCACAGAGCAGGGAGGAGAATTCTGCCTTATCTGGACATCTGCTGCTGCTGAGCAGTTTGGACAGACAGGTGGCAGCAGTGCAACTCACGTGAACCGGTTGAATGATATCAGCTGTTTTTCCATCAGCAGACCTACGTCACACATGTCAGACTTCACAGAGGCACACACATTTAACGAGCTGTGGGGGCACTGTGGTTCTCCACACAGCTGCTCATTTAAATGTTTTTGGAGTGTCGCATGGGGTTTTTGAATGTGATTCAACACTTTGCCTCTGTGCTACGGAATCATCAGGGTTTTTGATTCACACAGACAGCAAGTGACTGTTGCATACATAACTGGTAGGAGATGTATGCGCTCAACCCATGTGCCACATTGTGAGACAGATGCTGTGTGGGGCACACCCAATCTGCTCTCCATTGGAGTAGGGTACATCTCCTATGTTCTGAACAGGGGATGGATGTGATGTCCAAAGACAGTCCTTTACGGCACAGGGACCTTCCATCCAGAGCTATGGCTCAGACGTAGCAGAAATCCTGCGAGTGGCTGTGGACCTGTTGTAACACGAGAGAACGCTCGATGTCGACTATAATTATCATGGAGCCACGGGACGGTCCACCGCTAGGGGTGGACGTGTTTGCTCGCAGCCTGTGGTCGTAATGCTTCTTCACCTCCCTCACTCCCTCTGATATCACGGTTTTCTGAACCGAGCTGAGGAGGAGGGACTGACAGCTCTTCTGTCCCAAGTGCGTGAACGCATCATGGTTCCCAGTCCTACAACACTTGTTATCGGGGCGCTCGTGGAACCTGCCGTGGAAGGAGGTCGCTCTCCTCCAGGCAGGAGGAGTGATCAGGAGTTAATCAGAATAGGCCAGCGCCTGTGGTCTGGCCGTTGTGTGGATCCTTTTGAGAGGATGGATCTCTCTCAAGATGTAGTACGTACGATGCAGGATTCATGTGTTGCAACCATCACAGCGCTGTTCACATCAAGTGGTCAGTTTTTCAGCGCTGCTGTACAGAGAAAGGTGTAGAGGCCATTTCATGTTCACTAGGTGGTGTTCCGTCCTTTCTTCAGTAGCTGATGGACAGAGATCTGGCATTCTGCTCGAGTAAAACATTCACTGCGGCCATCTCTTCCTGTCACAAAATTTTCGAGACAGAACAGTTTTAATCATCCGCTGATGAAACGTTTTGTAAAAGGTGTACAGAGAAGGCGTAGAGGCCACTTCATGTCCACTGGACGACATGCTGTCCTTTTCTGCAGCAGTTGATGGACAGAAATCTGGCGTTCAGCATGATTATCGTATGCTGTAGCCATGTTTTCTTCTTGTCTCAAAGTTGTCGGAGACAAAACAAACTTTAATCATCCTCTGACGACTCAGATTGAAATAGCAGCTGTGGGCCTACTGTATTTGCGACACGAGAAAACGCTCAGTGTCAATTATGGTTTTCTCTGAGCCCGCGAGTCGAACCACTGCTGGGGGTGGATGCGTTTTCCCACAGCCCATGGCCCAAAATGCTTCTGTACGCGTTTTCTTCCACCTCCTCTGATTTTACGGTTCCTGAACAGAGTTCAGGAGTAGGA